>NW_026731761.1:115000-510000 GCF_028476545.2 Physella acuta | reverse complement strand
GACAAAATTAAAGTGTATTAGTATAGTTAGTTTGTATTTGCGCATTTTCTGTTTGCGCATTTTACGGTTGCGCAGTTTTTCTTATGCGCATTTTTCTAAGTACCACTAAAAACACTGGAAGAAAGAGAAGCTTACACTAAGGCCATCTTCAACAAAAACCCAAATGAACTACAACAAATAGCGCTGATCCTGAAATGTTTTGTTTAAAAATATTTTTTAAAAAACGTGGCAGTTTGTTTTAAAAAGCAAGTTGCCATCCCTGATCAAGATGAATAAAAACTGGGGGTTATAAAATGAACAATAACCCACGTCCATAACGCATCACTTCGGATTCGTTTTCTAGGCTGTTAGAAGCTATGTTGCAAATAGAAAAAGTATGCGCTATTGCTTGAAAGCTAAAAGCAGGGATTTGTAAAATGGGCGTTTTTTTTTTTTTAAATTGTGTAGGAGTAGGCTAATTGACGTGTGAGACAACAGTCACGTGATATGAACTTGGTTATGTCATGGGATTGTTGCGTGAAGTGGGTCAAGGCAGGTGTCAATGGTTATGTCATGTGTTTGGTCATGTGGGTGGTGTGGTTTGATCATGTGACTGGTCACGTGATTGCTATATGTGATGTGTCAGGTGGGTAGGTGGCTAGTGTTATTTTTTATGGTGTGTACCTGTAATGTGTACCTGTGATGTGTACATGTAATGTGTAGCTAGGTGTAATTATGATATGCATTCGGAAGTGTGTAATTTTTACCTCCAATATATAACTATGGTGTGTACATGTAATGTCTACCTGGGATCTTTACATATTTGTACTTTTAATGTGTAAATGTGATTTATATCACAACAATGGTCTTATATAATTTCCACAAAAAATTATATTTACAAATCAACATCACATCAGTTAACAAATATTTAATCTTTGTTTATTTGTACTTCCAATTTAAAAAATCCCACTCATCATCTTAATGTGTCCTTTTAGTTATTCCCTCCCCCCGACTACACCCCATCCTACAACCACACTTGCAGTACGGACAACATCTTGTTGGACTGTCATTTGTCATCTCCTTCCTCTGGCAAAGTGCACCGGAAATGACGTCATTTGTCACCCTTGAACTTTTGTGTTTTGTTTCCTATGTTTGATGGGGACTTAAGTCCAGTAGCCAAAGTTCAAGGTCGTTGAAATACTTTTTCTTTTTCGTGAAGGATTGTGGTTGAGCACTTCAATAAGGTTGAAGATTTTCTTACCCTAAATGTAAAAAGTGGGGGGAAATTAATTTTTAATTCCTCCATTTTTTATTTATCTTAGATGAAATAAATGTTAAAATCCTAAATAAAAATCTCACTATAACTCTAATACTGCTTTCAATAACAATGTTAGTTTTTGTTGAATTTTTAAAATTTGATGTAGCTGAAGTGTTTGTTTTTTATATCTGAAGTTTTAAATATATTTACGCCCTCATACTTTGTTACGTGTGGGAGGGTGTGTGTGCGTGTGGGGGTGGGGTGTGTGGGGTGTGTGGGTGGGTGTGTGGGGGGGTGTATGATGGGCGTGGAATTTATTTTATTATAGAATGGAAATAAAGTTTTAAGCCAAAAAAAGCACTGTACCATATGAATACAGAAGATATTTTTAACAATATTATTCTTTGATGTGCCAAAATAGTCAAAACATAATCATTTTAAAAATAACTATTTTTATGTGGAAAAAGTATTACAGGAATTAATTGTTAGATAAATGCAGTGATATCTAAAGAAAAAAATGTTATTTTTTCCCGATATCTGGTAATTTTTAGAAGATTCTGATTTTAATTGTGTGGCTCTACGAATTTTCTTATTTAGCTTTGCTTTATTTACTGTCTGATTCTGTTTTCCAAGACCACACTATATTTATCCAACGTGTCCACCTCCCTTATGCCGCTCTTTATTTTTATCTCACAAATCGTGATTTGACAGGCTCGATTGTTATTTTAGCATCAATTATCAAAACATCTCTCATTATCTTTACATGTGTATTATACAACATCACCAGGGTTATATACATACACGAGACTACCTTTCTAGCCCCACTCTCATTAGAAAACAGCAACCACCGTTTTTTTTTTCGACCATCGTCTGTTGTTGTGAGCAGTGCTCTTCATTTCCATCGACTATCGACTAAACGGTCGAACGTGATTTCTCGACGCTCAGACAAAAACATTGATTACAAAGGTCTTGTAGATTGGGTGGGGTAAAAACAGATTTACGTTCGTGATCGTTGCTGCAGAATTGTGTCTGTCGATAGTTAGACGAACCTAGCCTAGCCTAGCCTAGCCTAGCCTTGCCTAGCCTAGCCTAGCCTAGCCTAGCCTAGCCTAGCCTAGCCTAGCCTAGCCTAGCCTAGCATAGCATAGCATAGCCTAGCCTAGCCTAGCCTAGCCTAGCATAGCATAGCATAGCATAGCATAGCATAGCATAGCATAGCATAGCATAGCATAGCATAGCATAGCATAGCATAGCATAGCATAGCATAGCATAGCATAGCATAGCATAGCATAGCATAGCATAGCATAGCATAGCATAGCATAGCATAGCATAGCATAGCATAGCATAGCATAGCATAGCATAGCATAGCATAGCATAGCATAGCATAGCATAGCATAGCATAGCATAGCATAGCCCAGCCCCACCCCACCATACCCCACCCACCCCACCACACCCCAACGCAACCCAACCCAACACAACACAACCCAACCTAACCTAACCTAACCTAACCTAACCTAACCTAACCTAACCTAACCTAACCTAACCTAACCTAACCTAACCCAACCCAACCCAACCCAACCCAACACAACACAACACAACACAACCCAACCTAACCTAACCTAACCTAACCTAACCTAACCTAACCCAAGCCAACCAACCCAACCTAACCCAACCCAACCTAACGTAACCTAACCTAACCTAACCTAACCTAACCTAACCTAACCCAACCCAACCCAACCCAACCCAACCTAACCTAACCTAACCTAACCTAACCTATCAATATAGTATGTGTGAATTTAATTTCAAGATACAAATCATGATTCAGTCATATTGCATACAACTGTAACGATGAGTAATAGCTGTAGAGTTAGAAGCACTTCACACTATTATTAAATTTAAGTTAGAAATTAAGGTCTATAAGTCATTACTTATTTACTAAAATAAAGCTGATCATTATATTCAGAAACATGTATTTCCATTTTAATATAGTATGTATCTAAAAATAGAAATTTAGCACCGTTTATAAGCATGTAAAAAAAAAGGAAAGCTATTATTTTTCTATGCATTGATCTTAAAATTTAATGGGCAAATAAAACCGTAGATGCAGTGAGTGATCTCCCATTCGCATCAGGGGCATTAATCAGATGGAGGAAATTGGTGTAAAACAAAACCAATCAGCATAAAGTTTTTATGTCACATGATCATGATACCACGAAGATCTAACGTTCTCTGTCTGACAGCTACACTAAAGAAAAAAAAATGTAAAAAATAGTAGACAAAAATATATTTTACATGAATATTCCAAAACCAAGGGCTTTTATGGGAAGTAATCGAGAATCCAGAATTTAAAAATGGACTGATATTTACAAAAAGAAGTTGGGATAGTATATTTTGTATTCTTATGTTATACTTAAAATGAACGACAGTGTTTAGTATCAATAGGTGTTATACACACACACACACACACACATATGTATATATATATATATATATATATATATATATATATATATATATATATATATATATATATATATATATCTTTGTATATATATATATATATATTTATATATATATATCAATATTAAATTTTACTTTATTACCCAATAAGTAGTTCACTTTATGAACTATATATTAGTTGACCTTTTTGAACTGAAAAAATCTATTTTGAGTGTTCTAAAGATTTTTTAATCCTTGATCTTATTTCTAGTGCAATAAAGTCTTGCCAAATAGGTGTCTAACCTTGATTTATAAAAAAACAAGTCTAGAATTTCTGTTTGCTATTCTATCATCATTGAAACGGACTAGAAATTGATTCGTTAAGAGGGAGTACATGGTTATTTTGTAATGTAAATCCCCGTCTTTATTTGGTAGTCTATCGTTTTAAAAAAAAAATACAACTTTACCTTAAAATACTCGATCACAAAATTCTTAGTGAAGGTCGGTATATATTAAGAACAGGCAGAAAATCGAAAACATTCAAAAGAAAAAAAAATGTTTTAAAAAGAAAATGTTTTATCCGTATCACATGAAAAACGATTTTAAGACTGTATTGGATTCTTTATTCTTTTCCTGTGACCTTCGTTCAATGATATCGTTTCAACAATTCACCAGTTGAGTAGTGCTCATACACATACACATACACACACGTGCAAGCTCGCAAACTCTCTCTCACACACAAATATATATATATATATATATATATATATATATATATATATATATATATATATATATATATATATATACTTATTTATTTGTTTATTTATTTATTTATATTGCGAGGATAGTTCGTTTTGTGTTGATTATACAGTCCTATCTTTAATGGATTCGGCTTTTCTTAGAATCTTAATGGCTTTAGAGCAAGTGTATTTAAAACGATAGATTCAAACGAGAAGGATTTAAAACAAAAGTAAAGATTAGACACCATGTTTTAGAACGATTGGTCTAAGAACATTAAGCTTTAGAAGGAGATACTATATTAGAAAAGGCTATACAACAAGCAGAATTTACAACAAAAAGACTTTTAGAACTACTTGATAAAAAATGTTTTATATCTATTTGTTCCAAGTTCGTCGATTTGATAACTTAAAATGTAGTAGTGTATGAATTGAATGTAGGAACTTCTTGATGAAATTATACGTACCCCGCATCATCATCATTAGGCTAATGAGGCTAATTAATTGCCTCAAGTTTACTTGAAAGTAGGCCACCCATCGCGCGATGACAAACAAAATGGCGCCCAAGTCTAACCAATGAAATTATTGGACAGAAATATAGCAGCCTATCGTATAACTAATTAAATAAAAAAATATTTAATTTTCAATTTAAGCGTAATAATAATGTTATAATTATAGTATGTAGCATAAGTTAAAACTTATCAATTTTTACAGTTAAAATTTGTGTTGATGCCTATCTCTCAACACTGGTAACATAAACTTTGTTAGAAGATAAAGGCTTGAATGATAAACTCGATAATGTCTGCTTCGTGTCCTCAGTGTGTTTACACAGCTCTATTGCGTACCGGGCATTGATTGGGAAAGTTTGGTGACCCATGTCTCAGCAGGAGACCGTCATTAGAGCATATTGACCAGCACTTTTTGTCGAAACCAGCAATCTTTGTTAAGTCACGATGACCATCTCTCTTTGTTAAGTCACGATGACCATCTCTCTTTGTTGAGTCACGATGACCTTCTCTCTTTGTTAAGTCAAGATGACCTTCTCTCTTTGTTAAGTCACGATGACCATCTCTCTTTGTTAAGTCACGGTGACCATCTCTCTTTGTTAAGTCACGATGACCTGGACTGGTTTTGTTCCTGTGCAGAACATCAATGTTGCAATCGACCTTCTGTACTTTTCACCCACCTTGATTGCAATCTTTTCCCCACTCAAATCATCGCCTTAAAACAACGCTTTATTTTTATCACCGACCCCTTGTCTGTCCCCCAATGACCCCATTTCTGTCCTCAACGACCCCATTTTCATCAAAGACGAGCGTCTTTAATTGTTTCTTCGCGGTTTTTTGAGTGTATTTTGTTTAGATTGTTATTTCACATTCTTGAAGGAAAATTATTTTTAAATGCAGTTAGCGGATTTATCTCCGTCGCTTCCTTGTATTTTGGATTAGGTGGGTTTTTTTCGGTGGTTAAAAGCGGAGAAAAGTCTGAAGGAGGTGGGAAAGTGTGGGGGAGTTGCCACAGTTTACGTCATACTTTGTGTGGGTTGGACGTGTGTGGGGGGGGACAGGAGAAATATTGTTTCGATTGAATGCTGTGGTGCTAATCTTGAGTTTAATGAAGTTTTTAAAAATATATATATTTCATGTTGGGGATTTCCCAAAATTAAGTTTAACACCGACGGAAAAAATGGGGTGTGGGGGTGGAGGGGGGGGGGGGTGTAACAAAATGCTACAAGGTAGAAGTGTTAATGGGTGGGGGGGGGGGGGTGGAGAAAAGCGAATTTACAATTATTTTTTGACACATTAAAAATACGTCAGCCATTATTTTTTTGTACAGAGATTCTGTGGTCCTATTAAAAATAATGTCTTCCTTTAAATTTAATTAATCTAATAATCTTCCGAAACCCAATGGGGTATTAACTAAAAAATACGCTAAACCGATTTTTTTAAATAAAAAAAACAACTAAAAACGAATGCCACAGATTTTTACTTATGCAAGAATTGAACGCAGAATTACTACTTCCGATTTTTTAAATATCGATTTCTACTTTTTGTCATTAGAATTCGTCCTTGACCTACGACATGCCTTCCTGAATATCTGGGGCTTCATGTTTCACAAACACACGGGTGTTGATTTTTTTAAAGGTCTAATTTTTTTTTCTATATGAGATGAATCACGAATCGCTTCTATCAATTCTCTTAAAATTTCTTTGTTGTTAAAATAGGCAGTTTGTAATCAGTGAGTAATTAAAAAGGGGCGCCGGGGGGGGGGGGGTAATTGTCACCCCACAGCTTATCCACCCACCCCCTGGTAAGAATTAGAGAGAAAAATTATTTCTATAGAAAATATATTTCAACCAGTGGTCTCCCATTGCAAGTTTTAGTGTCCTCACCTCCCCCCCCCCACCCCACCCGCAACCCATGAGAGAAAAATATCTGAAAGAAACACTGGTCAAAGAAGTATCGCCGTATCGGAAATAAAACGATCGAAATCTTAAATTTTAAACATATCTAACATTAATACTAGTTCACCCCCCCACCTGCCTGTTGTAAACAGTGTTTCTTCCAGGCATCTCTTCGGAAGGGGGGGGGGGTGGAAGGGGGAAGGCGGAAGGCGGAGACCCCCCCCCCCCCCCCCCGAAAATCTACCGTCCCCGAACGAAATGGAATTCATATTCATATAAAAAATACATACTTTTCACAGGGTTCGATTCCCCCCCCCCCCCCCACGGACATTTCAGCCCACCCCTCCGCCTCGAAAATTTCAAGTGTTCACCCGGAGAAAAAAGTCTGGAAAAAACACTGGTTGTGAACATCTTTGGCTACTACTCCTATCTAAAAAAAATATTCCTCACACAATCTACAACAATGCGAGGCGTGTTCTGTCCGCCATTTCTAACACCACCCAACAAGAAAAAAAAATCCATGCATACTGATGTCCCCCTTTCATTGATACTCAGTGGTCGAAGCCTCTAAACTTCCCGGCTAATGGGAAATGGGTTAACCGGTCTAGACAGGTGTCTATGTCGCCAGGCTGTCTGTTATTAGCTGACCTTCAATACTGATAGGGGGCTAGGGACGGGAGATTTAAACTAACCCCCGGGGGTAGGGTTTAGGGGTGTGTAGTGGTTAATTCTCGAGAGGAGCCAGACATTGGAGAGGTTTAAACGGTTAAAGTACTCACTTTCAAGGATATTGAATACTGTTGTTTTTTTACGTGATTTAACAGACGGTGGGGTAGGGTGGTAGAGCATACATCTGCAAGCCCGAAATACTTGAAATCTGATCCCGGGTCGGTAGGACGTATCTGAGTTCACTCAGCTCTGATGGGTACCCAATTCACTTTAGGTAAAGTAAAGGCAGCTGGGCATATTACTGACCACACCCTCCCTTCATATGCTGAGGTCACAGAAACATATGCACTCTACTTCACCTGGCCTATAAACTGTAAGTTTCAAAAATAGACTTTTAATCGTTACTAGTACTCACAATTCAAGGACATACAGAATATTGACTTCACGTGTATGAAATGAATATTTTATAGGAAATTACGTTCTTTTGAAGCTTTTATCGACTATAAACATCAAAGTTATTAAATTACAAAATTACGGACGCTCGAGATTTTAATGTAGGCCTTGATTTTTTTTTAATAGCGAATACGATTTTTTTAAAAGTTCGATAAGCTGATAGCAGATTGATTAATGAAAGATATTTAATTTTTTTTTAACAAAAACCTTTTTTTTAAGTTTTGTTTTTGTTGTGAAGAACAGGCAGGTCAGCAACATAGACAGAACACAACTAAACAATTTCGATCCGGCGTTTCGATCTAGACTGACGAGGAAGTAAGTTAAATAAAAGCTTGTAATAAAAAACGACTATTTTTAACAGTTGTATTTGACCATGTGGCTGTGTGGTAGAGCACTCGATGGCTAACCCGAGGTCTGGAGTTCAGATCCAGGAGGATTAATTCAGTGCACATTTTTAAGTCCACAAATGAGCATAGGCGCCTGGCTAGAGTTCATCATCATTTTCCCTTCGTGCCCAAGACACATAGGGCAGATGAAGTAGAGTTCCTGCTTCAGAGACCTCGGCATATGAAAGGATAGTGTGGTCAGCACTATGCCCAGCCGCCTTTATTTCCCTAACGTGAGTTAGGTACCCATCAGAGTTGGGTGGTCTCACGGACGTTCCATTGATTTGAACCCGGATTCGAACTCGCGACCCTCTACCGCTAGGCCTCGCCGTCCTGTCTGGTTCGAGTTAGAGAAAATAATAATAGTTGGGTATGGAGCTGTGTTGCAGGCCGAACTGCTATGCTGCAGTCAGGATACTTTCGCTTGCTCGGGCACTAGACAATTAGGCCGTCGTTGTCTATGGGTGTTTAATATAAGGTTATATAAACAGATAAACTCTACTTTAACTGCAATATGATCACTCAGACCTGACAGGAAAATGTAAAGGTTTTGTTCCCTATGCAGAAATTATATCTTGTTGTATTTTGTCTTTTTTTTATATTAATATTCTTTTTGTTTAACCACAGAATACAACGATTTCAGCTACTTAATCCATTAACGTCAAATTAACTCTGGCATTTTCACCTGTTAGCCAGGTGTTCAGCACTAATCCGCCACGATTACAGCAAACAGTTGGATGGAGATAACCACCGTACGTCACCCACATCCAACAAATACGACTTGACCCCATTCCTCAAACATGACTTGACCCCCATCACACAAACATGACTTGACCCCCCCCCAACAAACCCCGACTTGACCACCATCACACAAACATGACTTGACGCCCCCCCCCCCAACAAACCCCGACTTGACCACCATCACACAAACATGACTTGACCCCCCCCCCCCAACAAACCCCGACTTGACCCCCATCACACAAACATGACTTGACCCCCCCCCCCCCAACAAACCCCGACGACCCTATCCCACAAACATGACTTGACCCCCCCCCCCCAACAAACCCTGACTTGACCCCCATCACACAAACATGACTTGACCCCCCCCCCCCCAACAAACCCCGACTTGACCCCCATCACACAAACATGACTTGACCCCCCCCCCCCCAACAAACCCCGACGACCCTATCCCACAAACATGACTTGACCCCCCCCCCCCCCCCCAACAAATCACGACTTGACCACCATACACAATTCCATCTGCTTCGTTGAAATGAAGTGTTTGAGTTATGTGACAAGCCAATGCTTGCCCGCAATGATTTTTTTCTCTGCCCACCGCTTTGTTCTAGAATGTTCTAAGTTTCGTTATTAACAGAAGTCACATAAATCAGATAACTCTAATCCGTCTGCCCTTTTTAGCAATCGGATCAGATAAACATTACTTCACCCCCCCTATCAACACATTAGGTCATACAAACTTTACCTCAACCCACCCCCCACACCAACACATTAGGTCATACAAACTTTACCTCACCCGCCCCTACCAACACATTAGGTCATACAAACTTTACCTCACCCCACCCACTATCAACACATTAGGTCATACAAACTTTACCTCACCCCACCCACTATCAACACATTAGGTCATACAAACTTTACCTCACCCGCCCCTACCAACACATTAGGTCATACAAACTTTACCTCACCCCACCCACTATCAACACATTAGGTCATACAAACTTTACCTCACCCCCCTATCAACACATTAGGTCATACAAACTTTACCTCAACCCACCCCCCACACCAACACATTAGGTCATACAAACTTTACCTCACCCGCCCCTACCAACACATTAGGTCATACAAACTTTACCTCAACCCCCCCCCCCACCAACACATTAGGTCACACAAACTTTACCTCACCCGCCCCCTACCAACACATTAGGTCACACAAACTTTACCTCAACCCCCCCCCCCCCCACCAACACATTAGGTCATACAAACTTTACCTCACCCGCCCCTACCAACACATTAGGTCATACAAACTTTACCTCACCCCACCCACTATCAACACATTAGGTCATACAAACTTTACCTCACCCCCCTATCAACACATTAGGTCATACAAACTTTACCTCACCCCCCCTACCAACACATTAGGTCACACAAACTTTACCTCACCCCCCCCTACCAACACATTAGGTCATACAAACTTTACCTCACCCGCCCCTATCAACACATTAGGTCATACAAACTTTACCTCACCCGCCCCTATCAACACATTAGGTCATACAAACTTTACCTCACCCCACCCCCTACCAACACATTAGGTCACACAAACTTTACCTCACCCACCCCTATCAACACATTAGGTCATACAAACATTACCTCACCCGCCCACACCAACATATTAGGTCATACAAACATTACCTCACCCACCCCCCCACACCAACACATTAGGTCATACAAACTTTACCTCACCCACCCCCTCCTATCAACACATTAGGTCATACAAACTTTACCTCACCCGCCCCTATCAACACATTAGGTCATACAAACTTCACCCCCCCCCTATCAACACATTAGGTCACACAAACTTTACCTCACCCACCCCCCTATCAACACATTAGGTCACACAAACTTAACCTCACCCGCCCCTACCAACACATTAGGTCACACAAACTTTACCTCACCCGCCCCTACCAACACATTAGGTCACACAAACTTTACCTCACTCGCCCCTACCAACACATTAGGTCACACAAACTTTACCTCACCCTACCCCCTACCAACACATTAGGTCACACAAACTTTACCTCACCCCACCCCCTACCAACACATTAGGTCACACAAACTTTACCTCACCCGCCCCCTACCAACACATTAGGTCACACAAACTTTACCTCAACCCCCCCCCCACCAACACATTAGGTCACACAAACTTTACCTCACCCGCCCCCTACCAACACATTAGGTCACACAAACTTTACCTCAACCCCCCCCCCACCAACACATTAGGTCACACAAACTTTACCTCACCCGCCCCTATCAACACATTAGGTCATACAAACTTTACCTCACCCGCCCCCTATCAACACATTAGGTCATACAAACTTTACCTCACCCGCCCCTACCAACACATTAGGTCATACAAACTTTACCTCACCCCACCCCCTACCAACACATTAGGTCACACAAACTTTACCTCACCCACCCCTATCAACACATTAGGTCACACAAACTTCACCCCACCCCCCACACCAACACATTAGGTCACACAAACATTACCTCACCCCACCCCCTATCAACACATTAGGTCACACAAACTTTACCTCACCCCCCCCTACCAACACATTAGGTCATACAAACTTTACCTCACCCGCCCCTATCAACACATTAGGTCATACAAACTTTACCTCACCCGCCCACACCAACATATTAGGTCATACAAACTTTACCTCACCCCCACCCCCTATCAACACATTAGGTCATACAAACTTTACCTCACCCCCCCCCCTATCAACACATTAGGTCATACAAACTTTACCTCACCCGCCCCTATCAACACATTAGGTCATACAAACTTTACCTCACCCCCCCCTACCAACACATTAGGTCATACAAACTTTACCTCACGCCCGTGGGTCGCGACGCGTTTCGGAGCCCGGGACGAACTATTAGTTTTTGCAACCCCTCCATTTATTTAGTGTTCACGTATGCGAAAAAAACGCCCCTTTTCCCGGGACGTTTTTTTTTTAAATTACGCAATTTATGTAGTAAACAGTAAAATAAGCAGGTCAAGCCAAGTAACGTCTGGTTTCTTTGCTGCAACTGGATCTGATTCAGAATGAGCTTCTCATTTTATTACCCCTTTTTGCGCCCTCACCAATGTCGGCGCCCCTCGCCCTCATTTTTTATCTATACCTCTGCTTCATCTACCCTTAACCAGCATCAGAGTTAAAATCGTGCTTTAAATACAGAGGAATTCGCCGTGGTCGGGTCGGTTAAGTTCATGTTGCTGTACAAAAAAGTCCCGAGTTCGAATCCCCGCTCGGATGAGGGTAGAAAGCAAAGGACAGCAACTCTTCTAGGAGAGACAACTCCAAAATCAAACAACTGCTGCCCTGTAGTTTGTTCATGGTTGGACAAAGGCTACAGAAGAAATTCCAAAAAGAAAAGCAGGCTGAAATTGAAGTCAATGGTCTATATAGCGCATAATAATTGTATTGGAGGGAAGAAAGAAGAAAAAAGAATAAAGAAACACAGAGATTGCTTATCAGCGAAGCAGGAAGGCTTAGCTTAATGTTTTACCACGAGTCATTTCTTTAGGTTAGATTTTAAACTCAGGTCAACAGTCAACACAAAACAATGGTACCTGAACAATCATATCTGGCACCACATAAAGGTAAAGTAGGCAAATCGATGAATAACTTACGAAACAATAAAAGTGCGATTTCATTTAGACATAAGATTTCTATCTCGCTTATAATATAAAATTTAAAAAATCTTTTAACAAAAACGTCAGTCAAATATTGGCCAAGAGATCAGACTTATCTATCCTTCGTGACTGGGTAGTTTCCCTTGCTGGTTGATGAAAAATGAATAAACCCTTTCAAGTTAATGATTTTATGCACAATCATATTTTCTGTGTTTTGAAAGAGATAGGGGAGGAGTGTTTCAAAAGTGCAGAGTGTTTAAATTGTGAAAAGTGCAGATAAAACAATAACGTTAGCAGAAGAAGAATGCAATTTTCCAGCATCGCAATGCGATTATGTCCCCTTTCCCATTTTTTAACGTAGCGAGATGTGAAAACAAGATTTTATTTTTGCCGTGTTAAGATTGTCTTTTTAAAGATAATAAATCAGTTTTGATTATTTTTTACTTTGTTTAAATTTAAACCAAATAAACTGAATTGGGATGGAGTGGTCGAGTGGTAAGACAAACAATCACCAACTAACCCTAACTGTTGGAGTTTTTTGGGCAACCATACGTTCACGCAGTTCATATGAGTACCCGACTCATCAGCTAAACCTAAGATATTTTAGCACAATTATAAAAGCAGAACGGCGAGGCCGAGCGGTAGAGCGCTTGACAGCTAACCCGAAAGTCTCGAGTTCGGATCCCGGGCTTAGGTATAGCGTCCATGAGTTCACTCAGCCGTAATGGGTACCTGATTCCCTTTAGGAAAACAAAGGCGGCTGTTCATCGGACTGAACCCATTGCTGACATTACCACATTACTCAACTTCGTAAACCCTATGTATCCTTGGGACCAATGGGAAAAAAATTAACAGGATTTTGACTACAATTTTCCTTGCTAAAATAAAACAGTTAAACTCTACTTTATATGCTATTCCAACCGTCATTCTATCAGAGGCGTAACGACCCTTCCCGGCGCCCGGGGACAAACTTTCAATTTGGCGCCCCCCTCGGGAGCAAATATTCAAATTTGCACCCCCCCTCAAACTTTCGATTTGCACCCCCCCCCCCCCCGCCTTCAAACTACAAAAATGCATCTAAAATGACATTTTAATTTATCTTTACAACCCATTTTGGCGCCCCCTAAGGTCGGGGCCCGGTGACATATGTTCCCCCTGCCCCCCCCCCCCCCCCCATCGCTACGCCTCTGCATTCTGTAAACGTTCGATAAATGGAGCGATGTCCTTGGAAGAAGAAAAAAACTAAACAGACACCGGCCAATTTTAATTTGAGACAGAAAACAGAATAATGAAATAAAATATTTCAAATCAGACTCCATTCGATTACCTTATTTAGTTTACATAACGCGACGAACTCCATTCAAACCTCCCCACATCACAAACTGTGATTTCTTTATGTAATTTCACTCCGTGGTTTCATACAATTCTCGCATTACTCGCACAATTCCCAAGGATAAATTACCCCACTTTAATCCCAAACTATCCTACCAGTTACTCGCTTCAATTTGAAACCAGAGCCCTCCGTCCATTTCGTCGTATTCTTTTAGACAAAAGGCGCGTCTTTAACGGTCTCTCTAATGTCAAGGACGTACTGACCCTTTCAGAAACCTCGGTAATTAATTTTCCCAATCGGGAAACTAAGAACCATTTTATTTTTCTCAGCGTCCATTCGCGAATTAGTGATAGGATACGATGGAAGAAATAGGGATAGGATAGAGAATAAGAATGGGGAGGGGGCAGGGGGCAGGGATAGGGATAAGGATAGGGGATGGAGGGTAGTGATAGGGGTAGTAGAGAAAGGCAAAAACAAAATGACAAAAATATATATACTGAGGTTTTTTTTTCTTTTAAAGATCGAATCTAATTTATCAAGTCTTTTGTTGTTAACTTTGAAAGAAATGGCTTCCGTTTACAACATATCAAGAATGGGATCGTATATAAGACAGGTGACACCGAAATCTGGGAAATGGGGACTCGAATCTGAGTTGAAGGACGCGGGGGTGGGGAGAGAATAAGATTGGGCGAAATAAAATATACTTTTGAAAAGTGTGGGTAAAAGACTCAGTCTGCTTGAGAAACGTTCGCAGGCCACTTGGGATCCAGTGTACGGTAACCGCGTCTAAAGGGTTAAGCGAAAATCAATACTCGTGATTTGATTGGTCGGTAGTAAAGGTTACTGTCAAGAAATCAGGGTTCATTTACATAAACAGGGGATTAGAGGTGAATCGTCCATTCATGTGGAAGGAGTATTTATTTAATTTTTTCTTTCTTTGAAAGCCAAAGTAGGAGGGGTTGGTAGGAGTTGGGGGGGGGGGGGGTATGAGAAAAGGAGTGTTATTGTAGCGTTGGATTGGTAGTTGATGTTTTAGGGTGATGAGCTAATGTTGGCGTTATGATTGTTGGTGATGCTTTTATGATGTTACGATGGGTGGTGGTTCGCTGGTGCTGTTGATGTTGGTGGTAATGTCATAGTGCTGTCATTATTGTTGGTGATGTCATGATGATCTTATTATTGATGACGATATCCGGATGTTATTACAATGGACGGACGACAACAGACAGAAGCAGTGTTTCTTCCAGCCTTTTTTCTCCGAGGGGGGGGGGGGGCACTTGAAATTTTCGGGGGGAGTGGGGGCGGACTAAAATTTCCGGGGGGGGGGGGTTCACTGTTAAAAGTAAAAGTATATATTTTCCATATAAATTCCATTTCGTTCGAGGGGGGGGGGGGCGGTAGACTTTTTTTGGGGTGAGATGCCTGGAAGAAACTCTGGAGACAGAAGCTCGAGGAATACGTTTAATGAAAGCTTTGCAAATATAAGGTTTGGTTTACTAAGGCCTTGAAGTGAATGAGATATTTTTGTGTCATGTTTTAGTCTTTGGAGATTGTAATGGTTTACTAAAGCTTTGGTAATTCATTGGTACGTTGCTGTTGAGGATAAATTTTAAATGCTTTCCTATGCCTGGCTATAAGAATGTCAATTGAATTAGTATTGATTAGCATTAATATATGGTTACTCACTTGTAAAGTACTGAAGCGGGTATGTTAAGGATTGATGGATCATAATGATAAAAATATAGTAACCGTGAATGATCTGATTGTCAGTATAGAAGATAGAAAAGAATTTGTCAATTTCTGTGGCCTATGTATTTTAAGTGCAGTCTATGCAAAGAGACGTCTGGTTCCCATTTTTGCTGATTGAACTCCAGAACCGAACTCTAGCCATCTGGGCAGGAACTGACCATGCTAGACCACGCTGCCATATGACTATGCCACTGCAGGTATAACGTTATTGAATATGTTAGGGTGATGTCCTAATATTGTACCGTTAGATTATGGTGAATTGATGTTACATGTACCCTTGAGTTGTATTAGTAGTTCGTGATGAAGTGATCTTTGATATTGTCTTCTAATATACCATTTGGTGATGACGCAGTAATCTTTGTTATGCCCCAGTATTATACCAGTGTGTTGAAGTGATCTTTGATATGACCCAGTATTATACCATTAGATTTGTGATGAGTGATCTTTGATATTGTCTTCTAATATACCATTTGGTGATGACGCAGTAATCTTTGTTATGCCCCAGTATTAAACCATTGTGTTGAAGTGATCTTTGATATGACGCAGTATTATACCATTAGTTCGTGATGAATTGATGTTTGAAATTCCCAAGACATATACTGTTAAATTTGTGTTGAATTGATCTTTGATATGACCCAGTATTATACCATTAGTTTGTAATGATTTGATCTTTGAAATTCCCAAGTATTATACTATTATTAGTTTGTGATTAAATGATCTTTTATATTCCCTAGTATTATACTATTAGGTCGAAATGCCCTTGTATATTAACTAATACTTGAACATACCCACTGTAATGATACCCTAATGTATTGATACTCCCATTCTTTCTTATCAACTTGGTCAATACCTTGTTGCACGCATAGATATAAACCCCAAAAGAAAAGAGAAAAGATTAAACCGTTTGATGACCCTTGAGGGGGTAGATTGTTTACATCTAAATCACCTAAAAACTGACATCTGGATATACCACTATGTTTTTTGTTTGAATGTTATTCCAGATTGTGGAACCCTCCGCTTCAGTTTTTCGTATCATTTGGAGAGTCGTCTAAAAACATTCTCTTAATTAGGAACATTTGGATGCCTGGGGTTATGTTAATTAAACTAAAGTATAAAATAGATACAGACGTATAGAACGTGTGCAAAATTAACTGTTGGTTTTGTAGATTAATGGGCTACTTATTTTTTTTTTTTAATTTGCATTCGTTTTCCAGCGTTAAGTGTGGCATTTGTATCATGAGACGTCTCAGACTAAACAAAATAACTTCAGTTCAAATATGTGAAAGTTGAGATAAATATTATAATTGATATGTTCGCTTAAAGTTTATAAAAACAATAAGAGCATAGCAACACTCAATTGAAACCATATTTTTTTTTTCAATAAAAAAAAAATAGAACATAGCATTGCCATCAGCGATACACTTATTTGCATCCTTTAAAAAATGTATTACTTAGTAAGAGTCTTGATAAAATGTAGTAAAAAAAACTGGTCTGATTTATTTACTTTAAAAAGCGTATCCGTGTTATAATTATTAGCATTACTTGATAATTAAAATGTTATCCCCCCTCTCTGTCAATATAACATTAATTATGGCTAGGACACTTGGGAAGGGTAAACCATGTAAAGAACTGCCGGTATTTTTCCAACAAAATTCACATAAACTGTGAAACCATATTTTTTGTGGTATTTTCTAGGTACCCACACTTCTCCACCTCAAAAGATAAATAACCTTTCACCTCACCAAGGTAACCTTAGGTCTAAAGAAAGTTCAACTAAATCTAGTATAACAAACTGGATAGTTTTTATTAAGTTTTTTCCTACCCGATTTCTAGAAACTAAAATAGATGTGATGTAAGTAAAGGTGATCGCTCTAGTTTTCTTTAAGTGCAACGCAAAAAACAATAACATTTCTGCTAGATCGTAAAGCAAATATAATTTTTTAGCGCAATTTCCATTCTGGAGAATTGCGTTTATTAACTCGTCTTTTCTGGGAATGTATGAATGGATGGATGGATGGATGGATGGATGTGTGTCCGCAGCTTTAAGTCGTATCTCCTCCTCAACGGAGCATAATCGATGACTAGTTCCAAAAGTAATTATGTTAAGCAAGTTACGAGGATGAACATAGGCCATAAAAATTCCGGGTTTCTTTCATGGATTTCCCGGAAAAGCCAAAAAACCTCGAAAAAAAGCAGTTTTTGGCCCATATCTCGGCAACCAGACCACTTAGCGACTTGAAACATTTACCAATCGATTCCTGCCATAACTTAGAACAATATTGCCGAAGAAAGTTTTTAAAAATATCCTTTCGTTCGGTCACAAAAATTTTTTTTAATTAATTAAAATTTGGACCGAATTAGTAGGCATTTTTTCCAACCACACCACACGCGTCATCACGTTCATTAGCTGCGCCATCACGCTCAATGGTGCGTCATCACGTTCAGTAGCTAGGCGCGCAATGGTTTTTAGTCATGTAACTCTATTGTAAATAAAACATGTATTTTAACCAATGGTTTTACTAACCCTGCTCTTGATTTACGTTACGACAGAGCTATTTTTAGATAACATAAGGAAATTGCGCTAAAATTGTCACTAGACTTTTTAATTACCTTGTTTATTTAGTGTGTTTTAAAGTTTGATATTATTAAAGTTTGGGCTATTTGTATTATTTACTTTTATTTATTTCAATTTGTTTGAAATAGTTTAGCAAAGATGTGAGTCACGCTCCGATAAATAAATATAAAATATCGCGCAATTAGCTTTCCATCTAGCAAGGGGAAGTAACCAGCTGTAACAGGGGCGATAATCGGCTGTAGCAGGGGGGATAATCAGATGTATCATTTGTAGCGACATGTCACATCCGGTACGCTGCGTTGTCTAGACTGATGTAAACGTCGCGTCTGAGGTAAG
Organism: Physella acuta; assembly: GCF_028476545.2. Taxonomy (NCBI): domain Eukaryota; kingdom Metazoa; phylum Mollusca; class Gastropoda; family Physidae; genus Physella; species Physella acuta. Next base: position 491,241 of record NW_026731761.1, on the reverse strand, counting down.
CTTGTCATGTGACATGACATCACGCTTCCGGTTTGAGGGATTTGAAGGGGAAACAACACAATGGTGTCTGGGCAGGGGACAAAAGTGAACTATACTGGGCAGACAACCCACTTGCGTATACGTGCCCAGATAGAGGACTGCGGTATATTTTTTTTTTCGGATTGTGTTTCGGAACCTTTGGGGGATGGGATAGACGGTTAAAATGTTTCTCCAACTTCCGCCCTTTCAGGCTGTAGTAATGTTCGCCCACCTATCCAATCATCGTTTCAAATACCGCTTTAACAGGTTAAGGTGTTCGATTCACGTGTTGGGGCTAATGAGATAAAACAAAGTTGGTTTTGTGTTCTTAATGGGGTCTGTTTAGATGAAGTTAACGCTATCACATCAAAGACTTCGATGTGGCTTGACAATGTGGGTTCCTCACTGATATATATATATATATATATATATATATATATATATATATATATATATATATATATATATATATATATATAAAAGTACACCAAATCAAGTGAAACGCATCTTTGTACATTTCTTTCTATGACCTTGACACATCAAGGAATCGTATGGTCATGTCTATGCAGAACCTCTCCCTAACACCAGCCAGGTACCTATAACAGCTGAGTGGGCTCAGGGACGTCTTAAGGACTGGAATCCTGCTCTCTACTGTCCCACCACGCTGTTCCTTAAAATTTTCTCTTAGCCCAAACCCTGACGCTAACTTTAACATAGAGTACAAATTTAATCCTAACCACAAAAATGGATTTAAAGATTGAAAAACATGTGTCACGTCTTTAGACCAAACGAAGTACAGTTTATATGTTTTCTTTTTACCTCGACATATGAGGGGATGGTGTGGTCAGCACTATGCATGATGGTGCATTTTCCTTTGAGTTCTGCGTGAATAATAGGGTGGGTGGGTGGGGGGAGCAAGAGAGAGGCGAGTAGGCGGTCTAGTCATTCAGCAAAGAAATTTCTAGAAATTTTAACGCAAAAAAAATAAAAAAATTCTGTGGGTGGGGCAAGTCAAGACCACGCCCCTGGCACCCGGTTGTAGAACCTTCTCCTTGACCTTGAAACTCTTCCTTACTTCTGCTTAATGTTGTCTTGTGTGAACACTGCGCATGATCAAATGAAAACTCCCCCCCCCCCCTCCAACCCTTCATCTTTTGGCTGCCTCAGGCAGAAAGAAATGATATTTCTTTCGTTCATAATTTTTTCTTTTTAAAAACTCACACAGAAGCACGTGTGAACATTCCCTTATGGTCTAACTCATGAAACTAATTATCCCCCCTACCCTGGCTGAAATTATCTTCCCCTGCTAGTTATGCCACCCATCGCCAAAGTGAAAAATTATTGACTAGGTTTCATAGAAACTCTTCGCAGACAGGTCGCGAGAGGGGAGATAATGTTTCTTTTAACAAGGAGAAGGTAATTAAAGTGGGCAAAGTGATGTATATTAGTCTTGATATTATATTATCTCCACTTAGATTGGTTGATAGATCGATGTGAAAATTGTGAGTGATGTTTTGTATTTAGATGTGAAATTAGTGGTTCAAATTAAAACTGGATATGGTTTCATGGTTGCGGTGTAATATAAGGGATTGTGTTGCTGCGAAGAATGAGATTAGGGGTAATGTTGGGAAAACTGTCCTCTATTAATTTGAGTTAATTGGACTAAATTTAGGATTAGGGTTGGGCTATAATTCAGGTTTGGGTTTTCGGTTAGAAATGGGGTTTAGGTAAAGGTCAGTGTCGATGTTTTAGGGTTAGTGGGAAAAAAACTCAGAATAATTTTCTAAGAAACATTAATTTACTTTTTAAGAATTGTGAAATCTTGCACGTCCTTGGTTTCTTTATTATGGGTAGTGTTTTATTTTTAGTAATCTAATTCTAAACTTTAAAGGCACTATGGCGTAAAATAATAATTAAAAATACCATAAATTAATTAACAAAGCAGCCTCAAATTTATTTCCTGTGCATTTTTTCTTGTGACATTTTTCCTGTGCTTTTTCCTGTGTTTCATTTTTCCTGTGACTTTTTTCCTGTGACTTTTTTCCGGTGACTTTTTTCCGGTGACTTTTTTCCTGTGACTTTTTTCATGTGACTTTTTTCATGTGACTTTTTTTCATGTGACTTTTTTCGTGTGACTTTTTTCCTGAGACTTTTTCCTGTGACATTTTCCCGGTGACTTTTTTTCCGGTAACTTTTTTTTCATGGGACTTTTTCCTGTTACTTTTTTTCGTTTTACTTTTTTCCTGTGACTTTTTCCTATTACTTTTTTTCGTATGACCTTTTTTCGGTGACTTTTTTCCGGTGACTTTTTTCCGGTGACTTTTTCCGGTGACTTTTTCCTTTTCCATTTTTTTCCGGTGTCTTTTTGCTTTGACTTTTTTCCTAAAATCGGTTAAAACACGACTAGCGGAAGTAACAAGTGCCCCACCTAAGAGATAAACCGGCCGACACAGGAATGCTCCGCCCATGACACGCCATTAATAGTTGAGTGATGGGCTAATTAAAAATAGATGGTGTACGCGGCAATCACACTGGCCTCATCCTGGACTGTACTAGCTATTCGGCGGTTCTCACTCTGCTCAGCGATTCTCACTCTGATCAACAAGTGGGGGTAGGGGGGAGAGGTACTGATAGCAGAGGCGTAGCGAGGGGGGTACATATGTCCCCGGGCGCCGACATTAGGGTGCGACAAAATGGGTTGGAAAAACAAATCTTTTGCAATATAAATATAAAAAAATATATGGGGGGGGGGGGGGGTTGGGTGCAAATCGAAAGTTTGAGGAGGGGGGGGGGGTGCAATTATAAAATTTGAGAGGGGGGGGGGTGCAAATTGAAAATTGAAAGGTTGCTCCCGAAGGTGGCCGCCAGATTGAAAGTTTGTCCCCGGGCGCTGGGAAGGGTCGCTACGCCTCTGACTGATAGTGAATATATATGTAAAGTTAAGTAAAAATTCCTCTTTAGACCTAATGATCCATTGGGCAGATGAAGTAGAGTCCATGTTTCTTGACCTCGGCATATGAAGGGATGGTGTGGTCAGCACTATGCCCAGCCGCCTTTACTTTTCCTAGCGTGAGTTAGGTACCCATCAGAGTTGGGTGGACTCAGGGACGTTCCACTGACTTGAGCCCGGATTCGAACTCGAAACTATCGGATTAGCAGTCTAGCGCTCCACCGCTAAGCCACGCCGTTCCATGAAAATATATATGTAGCTGGTTGAAAAAAACAATTTTTAATTAAGTTCTTAAATACTTTAAAGGACTACTTTAGAAACACGTGTAATGGAAAAGAGCTTTGTAGGTTGAGAACTACTGATTTAGATAATGACTGTGATTATATCGTCGAAGGTTTTTCTTTGAGGTGAGGCTATTCGCTCTGTTAATGTGACGGGGATGGGGGGGGGGGGGTTGGTTGATTGATTGAAGGGTTGGGGGGGGGGAAGTATCATATAACAAACAAGTGCTGGGTTGGATATTGCACTGAGTGGTAATGCAGGGAAATAACTCGCGGTAGTTGGTAAAAACCAGAATATTTCCGGGTTGAACAGTAACTAAGTCAAGGTGTTGTATACATGTGTAGGAGGTGAAAACAAGATCACAAAGTATAAAACTATACAGGGGATAAGTTCTCTTTTCTAACCTGAAGGTCCATTGGGCAAGTAGAGATGACATGTTTCTGTGACCTCGGCATATGAAGGGATAATGGGGTAAGGACTGTGCTGAGAGTATAAGGGATAAAATATTATAGATGTAAAGACATCTGCAAACGTCCTGTTGCTACAGAACCGTTGCCATCGTTATCTAAACAACTTCTAAAGCGTGCATCTCCCTAATGTTTTATTTTGGCGAAAGGGCTATTATGATTAGTCTAGCAATACAGTATGTATTCGCTAACATATCTACGTCCAAGAGCTAGGCTACTCACACCTACGTACACGCGTAACACATTTTGTTTATATATACATAAGGTTATCTGTTTTCGTATGGGTGTGGGTGTGTGTATATCGGTATTGGGATGGGCACTATGTGTATGTCTGTATGCTTATTTATACGCATTTATGATATATATATATATATATATATATATATATATATATATATATATATATATATATATATATATATATATATATATATATATATATATATATATATATATATATATATATTGAAGTATAGAAGTATATGAAGAGAGAGCTATTGAATATGTAGGCGTTGTTTATTTGCACTAACCAAATTATACTGGCAGCATCTTGTCTGACCCGGATAAACGTAATTATTTTGGCAATATTGTAATCTCCAAATACCGTGCGGAGATTCCTTTAAGATTTCATTAATATAATTAGGTGCAGGATATTATGTATGTTTTCTAATAAACGGATTTAATTTAATTTACCAATATAGAATTACAATGTCTTTTAAATCTGATCTACATTTTTTTTATCTCTTAAAATAGTTACCTGAAACTTTTAAGTTAAACTTTTTAATGTTAAGGAGAAACATTGTGTAAGTAATGCCCCCTTGAATTTCGTTTTATTCGACATTTTTCAATATTAAAAAGGTAAAAATAATCCAAGGTGGCCGATATCACCATGGCAACCGCAGGAATTTTTCGGCCATTTTAAATTATTTTTAAGCCTAACTCTTTGAGTTATAACTATCCGCTAAATATGATAGCATTTGGCTGACTTAGCACAGATCACCTGGAGCCTACCTTCAAAACAAATAAACCTAAGGCTATTGCAATATATATATATTTCTAATTAGAGTAATTAATGAAGAACATTACCCTCACGGCAGTTATCCTGACCCCTCCCCCCCCCCCCCCCCCACTCCGCCTGTTTCCACACCCCCTTCCTAATCCTATTGATAACTTATCCTTGATTATCTTTATCTGTATCTGTCTATAAATGACCACGAAAGGTGTGTGTGTAGGGGGGGGGGTGGAATGGACAGGGATGAATGTCCTATTTCAGTTTTTTTTTGGGTGGTAATGTACAGCAAGTAAAAGATTGGGGTAATAGATTGGTGGATATGTGGGGCAGATATGTAGGGCAGATATGTAGGGCAGATATCGGGTAGAATTGGTGGATATGTGGGGCAGATATGTAGGGCAGATATAGGGCAGATATCAGGGGGAATTTGTGGGTATGTAGGGCAGATATGTAGGGCAGATATGTATGGCAGATATGTAGGGCAGATATAGGGCAGATATAGGGCAGATATAGGGCAGATATAGGGCAGATATCAGGGGGAATTTGTGGGTATGTAGGGCAAATATGTAGGGCAGATATGTAGGGCAGATATAGGGCAGATATAGGGCAGATATCAGGGGGAATTTGTGGGTATGTAGGGCAGATATGTAGGGCAGATATAGGGCAGATATAGGGCAGATATCAGGTGGCATTGGTGGATATGTGGGGCAGATATGTGGGGCAGATATCGGGTGGATGCCCGCCCAATGATATTGTACACCGACTTATTTCTGGGTAGATTGAAAATTCTAATTAGTTATCTTAGCTAAGCCATTTGGTTAATTAATTTTTTCAAGCCTTAGGCTAAATTAAAAAAAATGCGTGTTGGCTATATTGGAAAATTTCAGAAAAAGGCAATTACTTCTTAAATGCAGTGTTTGTATATATATATATATATATATATATATATATATATATATATATATATATATATATATATATATATATATATATATATATGAGTGCTGTAAAGTGTGCTTCTGTGATAAAAATAACTACTAACAAACAAATTGAGATGAACTTGAAGTGGTTGCATGATTTTTATATCGTGGTGTACAATGTTGCACAACTGACGAAGACTTACAACCGAAACATGCCCCGTCTTCTAAATATAACCTACCCCCTCTCCACACCCTCCCCCACCCTCCTCCCCCACCCTCCCTAGAATGTCGAGCCTCCACCGTGAAATTTCTCACAAGATTTTTTTCTTTCTTTCCGTCTCTCCTCGCTTCTCTCGTTGCCATGGTGAAACCATACATCGAGACACGTGACCGGTGACGTCAGCAGGTCGATGACCCTCAGACCGGGGCGTGTGACAACCTGAATGGTCCGGCCGATGACCCGACAGGTTTTTGGAGAGAACAAATCTTTACTCGGACAACTCTTCCCTTAACAAAGGGATATCACTCTCCATGAAAAGGGAAGCCACTCTTCTTAAGAATATGTTGAAAAAAAAAAGAGAACAAAACACCCCCACCCCCCTCAATAATAAAAACATCTGAAGGTGATTCAAATAGTATAATGTAAAATAGCCTCTCGGAACAGACGGTAGTCGGTCCAGATGAAGTAGAGTTTTTCTATTTCTCTGACTTCGGCATATGAAATGCAAGCTGAGACCAGCACTATGTTATAAACTATCTGCGTTTCTTTGTATAAAGTTCTTCTTTAAAGCTAGCGATCCGTTGGACAGAGGCAGTAGAGTTTATACGTTTCGTGACCGCGGCTTATGAAGGGTTAATATGGTCATCAGTATGCCCAGTCGCCTTTACTTTCCCCAACTTAAGTCGGGTACCCATCAGTGCTGGGTGGACTCATGGTCCTCCTACAATCACAAGTCCGAGCCGAATCATGATCACACCCAAAAGCTCTACGATTTGACCACACCGTTCCATTGAATTAGTTCAGTTTGAAAGAATAAGTGTGGCGCTTTTACTGAGTAGGTGCGTCTCTTTTAATGAATAGCTAGGTCTATTTAACGCAATTTGTGCCGCTGATGTATGAAATAAGATTTTTCTTTTGTTTTAATTAAAATATTCGAGACTTTTTAAATACGTATTTGCTGTTGTTTAAAAAATATATTTGGTATTATAAAGATTTGATGTTTGTATCATTAAGCTGGAGATTGAGAAAAATTTTGATATTTTCTGCTGTTTAATTGATCAGCACCATCATCTATTAACTATTATCTCCTGAAATTTTTTACAAAATGTTTTTTTTTAAGATTAAAATGTAGCAAACTGAATCAACTAAATGAACCATACTATTTAAAACAGAAAAAAATATTTTTCATTCATTTTGTAGAAAATGTTTACATTTTTATTTAAAAATAAATAAATAAAATAGGCTTCTACGTTTTGTTAAAATCACTTCGCTTAACTTGCTTCTTCGTAAATGGCGAATAGAATTTTTTTCAATTAAAAAAAATGATCTTGAAAGAAAACATCTGAAAAGCAAAACCAGTCTGTCTCCATAAAGTTTCTTTCCTTCCCCCCCCCCCCCCCACCCTCCTGTCCGGATCCCATTCTACATGAGAGAAGAATTATTTTTTTTTTGACGAACAGATTGACGAGAATACATTAGAGAAGTTAAAAAAAAAATGAGAATTAAAGTTTAACAACGATAAATGGCCTGACCAGGTTTGCATTTTGTTTTAAAGACGAGTGATGGATTTCGTGTTGTGAGTTTTCCATTTTGGGGGGGGGGGGGGGGGGGGGGGGAATCTGTTTCTATTTGCCGCGGTGTAATTGTTGCCAAACAGTCGTCCGTGGTTGGTTAATTCAAATCACGTGACACATTTTTGGAAATTGGTTGGTTAATATAAATCACATGACTCTTTTTTTGTGTTTTATTTTTAATTTTGTCAAGTAATATGTAGTACAAATATATATATATATATATATATATATATATATATATATATATATATATATATATATATATATATATATATATATATATATATATATATAAAGTATTTAAAAACAAAATAAAACAAAACAATCGGTTGTGGATAGCAAATTGAACTTGTGCTGCCCTGAGCATTGTCTTTATGGGTATCATGTGACCTGACAAGTTTCGGCCGGAAGTGTCACCCCCCCCCCCCAACACCCCCACACCATCGTCAGTTTTAATGCATACTAGCACGAATGGAGATTGCTGAATTAAGCCTAGCTCCTGGGCTATTGCCGTACCACGCCGATGAGTCTTCTATCCAAATAGGAAATGAGTTACATCAAGGAAAGAAAGTAAAAGCGTCTGGGCATTGAGCTGACCAAAGGCCCAATTTGTATGCATGGGTCACGATCTACAACATTGGCCTTTAAAAAACAAAGAGTGGCTGTAGAAGTGATGAAAGGGGCTCGAATTGTCTATCGATATCTGGGGGTCAACCGAAAGATTTTGTTTCAAAGGGTCAATAGGGTCATTGTACAACAGCGGTCAGTTGAGAATGTCAGGATAGAAAGGGGTCAGTTTGGAGTGTCAGGGTACTAAGGGGTCAGGTAAGAGTGCCAGGATAGAAAGGGGTCAGCTGGGAGTGTGTTTGTTTCTCAAAATATCATAAATTTATCGATAATGTTTTTGTAAGAACGAGTCAGTTTTAAGTGTCTGCACGTGAAGGGCTCATTTCGAAGTATTTTTGTAATAAGGGTTCGGCTAAGAGTTGAATCATATCAAGGGTTCAATGCAAAGTCCCTTTATACCAAAAGATCAGCTGAGCGTTTTTGTAACAAGGGGCAAGGGGGTTAGTTAAATGGTTCAGTGTGAGAAGGGGTCGTTCCAACGTCGTTGTATCAAGGGGTCAGTCACCTAAGGGTCCACATATAAAGGGTTCAATCGATAAAAAAATATCTCAGAAAACCGTATTCAGCCTTTATACGACTGCTAACCCGAACGTTTCGAGTTCGAATCCAGGTACAGTTTCGTAAAACGTCAACTGAGCCAACCCAGCTCTAATGGGTACCTGACTCACGTAAGTGAAAATAAAGACGGTGAGGCATAGTGCTGACCCCTCTGTCACTTTAAATGCCCAGGTCACAGAAACATGCAAACTCTACTTCACGTGCCCCATGAACCGTTAGGTTAGACTAGGAACTTTACTTTGCTTACCTACATATTCATCCCATAGTGTCAGCGCCAGTGGCGTAGCCAGGAATTGGTCATGGGAGGGGTTCAAACATTTTTCCATATTTAAACAATCCTATATATATATATATATATATATATATATATATATATATATATATATATATATATATATATATATATATATATATATATATATATATATATATATGGGTCCATGGGAGGGGTTATAACCCCCCCCACTTGCCTACGCCACTGGTCAGCGCCCGAGTTTGTCAACAGCCTTAATCTGTGCTAAACCTGGAACCTATTTGACCGATTAACCGACAAATCATGGATTACCCTCCTGGATTACCTCCGGTCCAATTTCCAGATCTGTGTCTCACAAAGCGGTCTGGCCCGTCGTTTCATTAATTAATCATGTAAAATCTTTTAATTACATTTGTAATTATTTCTGTGGGGATCTGTTTTCTCAACAGTTATACAGGGCCTTATTAGGATAATGACGAGTGAGGTCTAACGAATAAAGGAACAAAACAAAGACAGAAATGTTTACTTGAACGAAATATGAGAAGTGGTTCTAAATGTGGGATAGTGGTTCTAAATGTGGGATAGTGGTTCTAAAAGTAATTGTATGGAAAAAACTTGGAGAAATGGTTCTAAAATTATTTACATGAAATAAATATTGGGCATGGCCCTTGTTCTAAAATTATTTACTCTGGTAAAATATAGGCAAGTGGTTCTAAAACTATTTCCATTGAAGAAAGATGGGGCATTGGTTATAAAACTACTTACACGGAAAATAAATTTGAGACAATGGTTTTAAAATTAGTTACATAAAAATATGATGCAAGGGTTTAAAATTTTGAGACAAATAAAATCCAGAGATAACATAAAAAATATGTACCAGTGTATCTAAAATTATTTATATAGGTGATTATGCAAAAATGTAGGTTTTGTGGTAGTGCAAGGGGAAAAAATAGGCTAAATTTAAGGACGCCCCGTAATGTAAATCATGTATTACCAATGTATTTAATTTACCAACAGCCACCTTCGACATTTACATTACAAACAGGGACCCCCGACATTTATATTACAAACAGGGACCCCCGACATTTATATTACAAACAAGGACCCCCGACATTTATATTACAAACAGGGACCCCCGACATTTATATTACAAACAGGGACCCCCAACATTTATATTACAAACAGGGACCCCCAACATTTATATTATAAACAGGGACCCCCGACATTTATATTACAAACAGGGACTCCCAACATTTATATTACAAACAGGGACCCCCAACATTTAAATTACAAACAGGGACCCCCAACATTTATATTACAAACAGGGACCCCCGACATTTATATTACAAACAGGGACCCCCAATATTTAAATTACAGGGACCCCCACTGTTTAAATTACAAACATAGACCAAGACCCCCTACTATTTAAATTACAGAGACCGCCAATATTTAAATTACATAACGCCCCCCTCCCACCTCCATTGAAATTACCCACTGTGATCCCTGTACATTTAAAATTAAATTACCAACTGCGAGCCGATCTATTTTTAGATACACCCTATTATTTTTCTCTAAAGACATAATGTCGTAAACACAGAAATTGCCCTGCCAGATGTTTATTTTGTATTGTTGTTGTTAAGATTGTAAAAAATTTTTAATTTAAATAATTATCTTCTTTATACAGAAATCCATAATTTAGATTAATTTTGAAATATTTAATATAGTTCCCAATGAGATTAATTATCACTAATTAGACAAATATGAATTGGTGATTATATTTTTAAAAAAAAAATGTCCTTAATCTTGAGGCTATGCTAATTAGGTGACCTTAATGACGTGGTTTTGGTGTAGTTTTCTATTAGCCGCGAAAGTCGCAACCCTAACCCTAACTGCCTTAACTCCCTGTAGAACATAAGCAAGCAACAAAACACAGACTTACCTCCCTGTATAACATAAGCAAGCAACAAAACACAGACTTACCTCCCTGTCCTGGGCGAGCCTCCTGAGTTCCTGAGGTCAGCTCCACTCCTATCCCTCTCCTCCACGTTCCCAAAGGTCTGTCCTCTTTGGCTATCCAGGAAGAGTCCGTCTCAACGTCATGTTTTGGGGTCTTTTTGTTGACGTTTGCAGGACAGGACTCGGTCATCTCCACCTTCTAGCTTTTATCTCAAACACTGTTATTCAGACCGGTCCTCCTTTTTTTTCCATTTGGGATTCGACCTTTTTGATTATAGATAGCTGTTTCAAAGACACACCTATACTTACTGTTCGTATAAAGTTTAAGTTTGCATTGTCGTTAACAGATTTTGATATCAATAATGTTTTAAGTTTTTTTCTTGATCCGAGGACGTTTTAGAATCTAGAAGAAGCCAGTCTTAATTAAAAGATTATCTAATATGTTCTTAGATGCTAAAGGTTACATTATTGTGTTGTCGTTGAAGAAGTTTGATATCAATAATGTCTTCGTTTTTTCTCTTAATCTTTAAAGAATCTAGAATACAGATTTATTTAAAACATTATCCATAATGTTCCTCGACACTAAAGTTTAAATTTTGTGCATTATCGTTGGCGAAGTTTGATATCAATTACCTTTAAAGTTGTTGTTTTTTTTTTCAAATCTTGTGCACTTTAGATTCCAGAAGAAGACAGGTTTAATTAAAACAAATGGAATGTGTTCGTTCTGGGGAATCTGACGATCAATTACTCAGAGTTAAGTGAAACAAAGGGCAACGACGAAATCATTGACCTCGCGTGCCCAACCTTTCCGTACTCCACATTTAAGGGAACGGCGTGGCCTAGCGGTAGAACGCTAGACTGCTGACCCAAAAGTCTCGAGTTCGATTCCGGGTTCAAGTCAGTAAAACGTCCCTGAATCTTTCCGTAATCCACAATTCAAGGGAACGGTGTGGCCTAGTGGTAGGACTCTAGACTTCTAATTCGAAATTCTCGAGCTCGAATCTGGGTTCAAGTCAGTGGAACGTCCCTGAATCCACCCAGCTCTGATGGGTACCTAACTCCCGTTAGGGAAAGTAAAAGCAGATGATCATAGTGCTGACCACTGTCTTCATATGCCGAGGTCAAGAAATTTATGAACTCTACTTCATCTGCCAAGTGGATCGCTAGGTCTAAAGACCAATGAAATCACCAATGAAGAGATCGTATAGCTGTCAGGGTGTCAAAACCGAAATTAGTATTGGGAATCACTGATTCCTGGAGTAGCCTACCCCAATAAATTTTGTGTTTTAGACTGAGGTCACAGGCAGATATTTGGGAACCATTGAATTTTATAGTACCACTCGGCCATCATTTATGTATTTTAGACTGAGGCCACGGGCAAATATTTGGGAACCGCGGACTTTTATAGTGCCACATGGCTTTTATGTATGTGTTTTAGACATGAGGCCACAGACAAATATTTGGGAACCGCGGACTTTTATAGTGCCACACGGCTATTATGTATGTATTTTAGACTAAGGCCACAGACCAATATTTGGGAACCGCTGACTTTTATAGTGCCACACGGCTATTATGTATGTATTTAGACTAAGGCCACAGACCAATATTTGGGAACCGCTGAGTCCAACACAACGATCACTCGACTATCATTTGTATTCCAGACGCTAATCCCTAATCCCCCACAGAGTCTTGACATATTGTAATGTTTCCGGGTTAAGAGCCTCATCACGTGATCCCCGAGTGGTCAGTCCATTGACACCTTCTCCCACCCACCCCCCTCCCACCTCCCACCCTCCCCCATCCTCTTCCTTGTTGCTATTATCTTACCCGACATAAACAATGCAACTGATGAGTCTGATGGTTCGGGTAATGATATTAAATGAAAGCGCTGGGTTAATTATAGCACGGTGCGTCACGTGGGGGCCAGCATCGCTAGAGCCCGGATAATGAGGTTCTGTCTAGGGCAGTTTAACCCGGTCAGTTAACGTTAACCCAAGTGAGGCAGAGTTAAAGCCAGGGAGCGTTAAAGTAGGTTGCAATACCCAGCAGTAGACCAGGGGAAGTTGAAGTAGATCAGTGGGTAAATTAGTTGTTTTTTTTTTTGCCTTACTTCTGGTCTGTGTTTCTTCCAGACTTTTTTCTCCGGGGGGGGGGGGGACTTGAAATTTTCGGGGGGGGGGGATACGACGACAACGACACTGTTAATAAAATATATTTTATATATAAATTCCATTTCGTTCGGGGGGGGGGGGGGGGCGGTAGACTTTCTTCGAGGGGGGGGGGGCGGATGAAGGGATGCCTGGAAGAAACTCTGCTTCTGGTTTAGGTAAATTTAACTTAGATTAGATCGGGTACAGTTGAACTAGGTCAGGTAGATTTATATTAAATCAGGTACTGTTGAACTAGGTCAGGTAGAATTATATAAAATCAGGTACTGTTAAACTAGGTCAGGTAGAATTAGATTAGATCAGGTACAGTTGAACTGGACCAGGTAGAATTAGAATAAATCAGGTACAGTTGAACTAGGTCAGGTAGAATTATAACAAATTGGGTACATTTGAACTAGGTCAGGTAGGATTATATTAAATCAGGTACAGTTGAACTAGGTCAGGTAGTATTATATTAAATCAGGCACATTTGAACTAGGTCAGGTAGAATTATATAAAATCAGGTACAGTTAAACTAGGCCAGGTAGAATTAGAATAGATCAGGTACAGTTGAACTAGACTAGGTAGAATTAGAATAGATCAGGTACAGTTGAACTCAGTGTTTCTTCCAGGCTTCTCTTAACTATTCCATGTACACTTAAACTAGGTCAGGTACGATGGAACTTAACCTGTTAATGTTATAGTTAAAATAGGCCAAGTGCGGCTTCATTACATAAAATGACCTTTCCACCATTTTTTTTTTGTCGGATTTAGGGTAAAAAAGTGATAATAAAGATGACCGTTATTTTAATGCATCGTTTACTGTCAGAAGAGATAATAAAATGCAATTAACGATCGCGAAGGGCTCTTTGACATTCGCGTTATTATTTAAATAAAAGGAGCTGTGGAAAATATAGGATGAAAATGTGTTTAACACTAGACTCACTAGACCTCTTTACCTGATTCGAGCAAATGCCTTGGGCTGCAAGGGAGATAATCAAACACTTTATACAATTGTTTAAACTTGTGTATCAACAACTCTTTTACTAGGGATTAATTTTTAGAAACACAAAAATCAAAACACACATGCAGTAATCGGGTTAAAAAAACAGTATTTGTATAAGCTTACATATAGACGGTTTTAATCTGCGATTATATTCTTAGCTCTCAAAGAGTGATGATAATTAATTTTATTCCAGTCTTCTAGTAAGCTTGACATTTTCATCAATGTGATTGCGTTTTTTGAGGTTAAAACAATTTATCCTTGACGTTAAATAGCGTTTTTTTTTAAATTTGTAAACAAAAAGAAACGTATGTAAATGTTCCGGCTTGCTTTCAAAGATTAATTAACTGATTACATTTTGATTGCTGGGAATAAACATTTAGCCTGTGGTGGATTTATTTTACATTTAGAAAAAACAGGGTATCCGTTTCTCCCGTTTTTAAATTCAATATTTTAAAAGTTTCTAAGTGGACATAATTACATTTTGTAATTTTTTAATCTTAAAATCTTTATTTGATTAAGTTTAATTTGAGTTTAACCTCATTTGAGTTTGTTTGTTGTTGTTTTTAAAATAGCTTAAATTGTTAAATCCATGCGATATAATTAGGTGATTGTAGATTTATTTTGCATTTTTTTTTTAAAGTTTGTTTTTTATAAATTTACATGAGTATCTGTAATTGCGTTTTAAAAATTAATAGTTTCTAATAAAAGGGCGAGCAGGAATATAAGAGTAGGAATATAATCAAGTAGGAATATAACAAAATAGAAGTTCAACTTCTTTGGAATATAACAAGACATTAGTCATTATTCTCTTTGTTTGAATTAAATGATTTTTTATTAAAATATTTTTTTCAAAAGTTATTATTTACATTATAATGAAATGTATAGTTTATATTGCCTGAATTATATTGACAAACTGCTGTTGCCTGTCCTAAACCTAGGCAAAATTTACCTGATTTCTTTTTAATGACATTGACATAAAGCTAATAAAGTTACTGGACGAAGAAAAAATCAAAATTACTAGACGTACAGCGAAGCAGAATTGATTGGGTTGTGTTTCGTTGTCAGTGACGTACAACGAAGAAAACTTTACTAGACGTACAATGAAGCAAGTTTACTAGACGTACAACGAAGCAAGTTCACTAGACGTACAACGAAGAAAGTTTACTAGTCGCACAACGAAGCAAGTTTACAAGACGTTCAGCGAAACAGATTCGATTGTCAAGAAAACTTGACTAAACGTACAACGAAGCATGTTAACTAGACGTACAATTAAGCAAAATTTTCTTATATTTCAATATCGGTGACGTAACTTTACTTAATGGCAGTGACGTCAAACAGACACAATAAAATCCTTAAGTACTGGATTATTTAAGTACAAATGACGCATTGCCCCCCCCCCCCCACCACCTTGTCTTTTGTCTTACTTCTCCGGTAACTGATGGTTATTCCCCACCCCCGGGGGACTTGGTCATTCTTAGCTAACGGTTGTGTAACCCCTGGGTTTTTTCACATTAGTTTCGTATTCTCGTACATTTTGTTCTTCTAAGCGAAATGGAAAAAAAACTGCAGTTACTGATAAGTATAAACGACTATTCAAAGCTTTTTAAATTAAAAAATGCCTTTATTTAGTCTAAACCTATAGAACAACCTGTAGCGAATTTAACCACAGTTCAGTTTTATACTGAAACCTAGACGTTTCTAGCCCTAGTGGAGATCGTACCTTTAATCCTTACCAAAAACCTAACAGGCAGACCAAGAAAGACCTGGAGACGTAACCTGGAAGAAGACACACAAGATTTGATACACCAGAGGACAGTTGGAGAGACTAGCCCAGGACACATAAGGACAGTTGGAGAGACTAGCCCAGGACAGAGATGCCTGGAAAGCTCTTGTCAGCGGCCTATGTCCCAGGAGGGGCGACAGGCTAACCTAACCTAACCTAACCTAACCTAACCTAACCTAAAACCCTAACAACGATACCGGTAAATTAAATCGTTACGATACTTTTAATGTAAGCATGCATTTCACAAGAACCAATCATAATTATACAAAAAAAATTGAAAAGATCAACGTTCGGGGGAAAACTCGAATGCATCAAAAATCAGAAACGGAAGAAATAATCATACAAAAACGTTTAAAAAAAAAGCTTGCTATACTTCAAATAATTTAAAATTACGCCTTTCTACCAAGACACATCGCGAGATGATTTAGGCCTGTAATCTAAAATGGGGCGGCGTGGCCTAGCAGTAGAGAGCTAGACTTCTAACACGGAAGTCTCGAGTTCGAATCCGGGTTCAAATCAGTTGAAGGTCCCTTAGTCCACCAAGCTGTGATGGGTACCTAACTCACGGTAGGGAACACAAAAGCCGCTGGTCTTAGTGCTGACAACATTATTCCCTCGCATGCTGAGGTCATTGAAACAGGTGAACTCTACTTCACCCGTCGATGTATCCTGGGCACAAACGGGAAAAGTTGCGCAACACCGAGAAATACATGCGCCCTGCGGGGAGATAATGAGATTTCCGTTAACACAAACAGAACATATAATAATCATTAAAAAAGTTTAAAAAAACCCACGTTTTCTGATTGAACTAAAAAGTAGAAAATAAATGCTATAGGCCCTACATCACAATAATGCAAGCGATCACTCTACTATAAGCGATGAAAAACGTGGGGCGCCGAAGTAAAAGTTATATTACTATTGATTAGATAATACTATTGACTTTTATTAGGGAGCTTGTAGAGAGTCAACAGTATTAGAAACTGTAAGAAAATCACGGCGCCCCACGTTTTTGCTCGCTTATAGTAGAGTGATCGCTTGCATTATTGTGATGTAGGGCCTATAGCATTTATTTTCTACTTTTTAGTTCAATCAGAAAACGTGGGTTTTTTTAAACTTTTTTAATGATTATTATTTTCTACTTTTTAGTCTTTGTCTGTTTGTTTGCATTAAAATCTTGCTATCGATTTTATCTTTTCACTTTTTTTGGGTAAACGAAGACAACTCGTAAAAAGACAACTCGTAAAAAGACAACTCGTAAAAAGACAACTCGTAAAAAACACGTTGTTTGAATACGTTACTGACTAGAACACATAGATTTGAACCCGTGTCGAGTGGGATAGCAATCGTGTGCCCAACCACTCGACCATATCGTCTCCCCCAAACTGGCCTACCTCCTGTAAGTTTAAACTCGGTTCAAGCTAAATTCTCTGCCCCTAAGCCTGTGGCGACATGTGATCGTTCGCTTCACTGCGCGCGAGGTACGCGTCGCTGGTTTTTTTTCTAATGGCTAGCAGAGGAGAATTATATATATAGATTATATAGCGGTCTAAAATGCTCAATAAAATGTTTCCATTGATCAATTTAGTAATAATAACAATTGAATATTCAATGGTCATCCAAAAGAAAGCTTCCCTGAAAATTTCAGCGCGCTAGCTAACTGGGAAGTGCCAGAAATTTCGATCGCAAGATTTGATTGGAAAGACAAACAAATAAACACACAGAGAAAGCAAGTTAAAGAAAACGTGGGAAAAAAATGATTTAAAAAGGATCAACATTTTTTAATTAACTGAAAATGGAGAGGAAAAAATGTCAATGCAGGAAAAGGCTGTTAACATAGATGGGGGGGGGGGGGGGGGGTCATCCTTATGTAACGTCAAGGTATTTTAGCCTATCCTCCCACCTCTACCGAACCTGACGGGCTATGGGGCAAGTGAAGTAGTCCACCTATTTATGTGACATAGGCATATGAGGAGATAGTGTGGTCAGAACTAAGTCCAGCTGTCTTTACTTTCCCTTCAGAAGCTGGGTTAATTCAGGTACGTTCTAAAGACGTAAATCCGGATTCGAACTGGAAACTTTATGGTTAGCAGTCTAGCAATCTCCCTCTAGGCCACACCTTTCATCTGAATAGGATAGCTTAACCCGTTTTTATCAAGCTATAAAAAGGCTACACAATATATCTTGAATTTTCCCTACCTACTAATAAATCGTAACAATGGTCTGACTTCGCTACTTTCATTTAGGGGGAGACCCCATTTAGGGGGTGACACTATTTAGGGGGGACACCATTTAGGGGGTGACACCATTTAGGGGTGACACCATTTAGGGGGGTGACACCATTAAGGGAGCGACACCAGAACCAAAAAAAAAAATAATGTCAAATATTTGATCCACTTAAAAAAAAACAGAAGAGGTGGTGGGTTGACACCTAATCGAAAATGGTAAGTTGTTTAAAGGGGCGGGTGACACCCCACCTAGTGACGCCAATGTGTGTGTATGACGCCTGTTACGGACGACACCCCCCCCCCCCCCCCCCCACCGCTTGAAAAATTTTGAATGATGTAGAAAACCTGAACGAAGTTCCTTAAAACAATGATAAAATCAAAAAGGTTTATTCAAATTGTCTGTAATAGGAGGTTCGGTCCAAGCGAGTGCTAGTGTATGCTTGCATGTGTGTGTGTCGTTGTGTATCTGTGTGTGTGTATGTGAATGTGTGTGTGTGTGTGTGTGTTGTGTAAACACGTGTATTAATGTCTGTGTGGTGTTTGAGGAGAATTTCAAAGATTTTTTTTTTATTTCATTTAAATATGGTAAGCTACTCACTTGAATTGCATCAGTTTAATCAAGTGATATTTAATTTAAACAGCTCTTATCAATCTATATATTCCTAAACACCCCACTGGTGCATTTTCTAAAACATCAGATCAAAAGATTTATTTCCTAAATAAAACAAAAAATCCGCGTATTCTACTCACGCCTTTAAGGCCTCACGTGGGCTATAAAACGTCATTCGGGCGTTAGGGGGTTAAGCCCTATATTATTATACACCAAGGGTCTCCTGGTCAAGGACACGTTACTCTTTACGTATTAGTATTTAATCCTTTATCTCCCTTTATGGTGACATTCACGAAACAAAAATGGCCGCACAGTCAGGGGCAGTCACGTGGTAACACGATTACCTCCCATTTATACTGATTTATTAGAGTATAGACTAATCTGGGTTAATCTCAAGAAAGACCTATAGAATAAAGTTTTAAAAAGTGGATTATAAAATAGAATAAAAATGTATGTTACAAATGTTTAGCAGGACATGACGTCATCTACAGATTGTTAAAAAAAAACGATCGTAAATCATTAGCATAGTGTAATTAAATTTCGAGTTTTCAACGAAATCTCCACTTAGAAATTTAACTTTCGAACCTGGTAGCTAATGGGGCAGATAAAGTAAAGTTTACCTGTTTTTCTGACCTAGGCATAAGAAGGTCTAGTGTGTCAGGGCCTGAACTGGAGACTTTCGGGTTAGCGGTCGTACACTCTACCATCCGACCACGCAGTTAACTGTTAGAAAATATATAATACGAGCCGACCCGCGGCATAACATACGCCGCTATTTAATTGTTGTTTTTTCTACTTTTCAGTAATTCAAAATTTGTGAATTCGACAGTACCAATGCTGCCACTGAAAATATTTGCTTTAAAACACTACACCCCCCCCCCCCCCCCCGTGAAAGCAGCCTCCTCTTAGTTACCTCCTGTAAGTTAAAAATCGTTTCAAACTAAATTATCTGCCCAAATAGCCGTCACTAAACCCGGCTCTACGATTTGTAAACATTTAACATTTAGCGTGACCACAGCTCACCAGACCATGTGGGGGGGGGGGGTGGTAGTGATAGTGATAGAGAGAAAGAGAGGGGGAGGCGCTTGCAGCTTGTTTTCTAACGGCTCCCAGAAGAGAATTATATATATAGATAGATGTTCTATGCCCCAACACCTCTACTTTACGTAAAGTGTGTGTTTTAACCACGAGGGCTGGGTAGACTTTGGGATGTCCCAATATCTTTACTTTACGTAAAGTGTGTGTTTTAACTACGAGGGCTGGGTAGACTTTGGGATGTCCCAATATCTTTACTTTACGTAAAGTGTGTGTTTTAACCACGAGGGCTGGGTAGACTTTGGGATGTCCCGACATCTTTACTTTACGTAAAGTGTGTGTTTCAACCACGAGGGCTGGGTAGACTTTGGGATGTCCTAACATCTTTACTTTACGTAAAGTGTGTGTTTTAACCACATAGCTGGGTAGACTTTGGGATGTCCCGACATCTTTACTTTACGTAAAGTGTGTGTTTTAACCACATAGCTGGGTAGACTTTGGGATGTCCCGACATCTTTACTTTACGTAAAGTGTGTGTTTTAACCACGAGGGCTGGGTAGACTTTGGGATGTCCCAACATCTTTACTTTACGTAAAGTGTGTGTTTTAACCACATAGCTGGGTAGACTTTGGGATGTCCCGACATCTTTACTTTACGTAAAGTGTGTGTTTTAACCACGAGGGCTGGGTAGACTTTGGGATGTCCCGACATCTTTACTTTACGTAAAGTGTGTGTTTTAACCACGAGGGCTGGGTAGACTTTGGGATGTCCCGACATCTTTACTTTACGTAAAGTGTGTGTTTTAACCACGAGGGCTGGGTAGACTTTGGGATGTCCCAACATCTTTACTTTACGTACAGTGTGTTTTAACCACGAGGGCTGGGTAGACTTTGGGATGTCCCAACATCTTTACTTTACGTAAAGTGTGTGTTTTAACCACATAGCTGGGTAGACTTTGGGATGTCCCGACATCTTTACTTTACGTAAAGTGTGTGTTTTAACCACATAGCTGGGTAGACTTTGGGATGTCCCGACATCTTTACTTTACGTAAAGTGTGTGTTTTAACCACGAGGGCTGGGTAGACTTTGGGATGTCCCAACATCTTTACTTTACGTAAAGTGTGTGTTTTAACCACGAGGGCTGGGTAGACTTTGGGATGTCCCAACATCTTTACTTTACGTAAAGTGTGTGTTTTAACCACATAGCTGGGTAGACTTTGGGATGTCCCGACATCTTTACTTTACGTAAAGTGTGTGTTTTAACCACGAGGGCTGGGTAGACTTTGGGATGTCCCGACATCTTTACTTTACGTAAAGTGTGTGTTTTAACCACGAGGGCTGGGTAGACTTTGGGATGTCCCGACATCTTTACTTTACGTAAAGTGTGTGTTTTAACCACGAGGGCTGGGTAGACTTTGGGATGTCCCAACATCTTTACTTTACGTACAGTGTGTTTTAACCACGAGGGCTGGGTAGACTTTGGGATGTCCCACACTGTCGTGCATGTGCACCAAACACGGGACTTTGGGTTGAAAGCACTGCGCTCTACCGCACTACCACACCTTCTCTATAGGAAATAATATCTACGTGGAACACTAAAACGAGAAACTTACTAAAGCTGAGCCCTCCATGTCAGATACACATCTGAGCTAATGTTAAAATATAACCCCGTGCCTCTAATCCCCTCCCCCGGGGGAACACACCGGATCAGCTGACCGTATTACTTAAGAACGGAAACAAAAAGCTTCTTAAACAAAGAGTTACGTTCTCTTGGTTTTACGTTATTGATTCTAGCCAGAAATTTAATGAATCAAATCCCACATTTAAAAAACAAAAACAGAAGACTGACACTACATATATTTTAATATTATATCGTAGATTTTTTGAACAATGTATAACGTTCGTTGTTGTTTTTTTTTAAACTTAATTTTTAAAAGAAATCTACAAATCTTTTTGTTTAAACAATAAAAACATTATTTCAATTTTTTAAAAAGAAAATGTACATTTGAATTTTAAAAGCTTCTTGTTCAGGAATGTTGATAATAAGTGCACTTTTATTATCAAGAGTGGAAAATAAAACACATGCTTATTGTTTTATCTCATCAATATAAACTAGAATCTTAGGATATATGATAAAAACCCAAGTTATTTTTTTTTTCTTTATTGAATGGACACCGGCTTATGTAACTATATTTCTTGTATACCATTGAATCTACTTCAATTAAAATTCTGCATTTATCTACGCTAAAACCAAAACGAAGAGATCTTACTTTTTTTTTTAAAATAATTTCTATGTTTTCATTCAATCCAAATGCTTTTTACAGTATTCATGTATTTTTTTTAAAAAACGGTCGTGTTTCGTTCACATTATGAATAAACACTTTTGTGATGTCTCTTGTAACAGGTCATTTGTAGGTCAGATTAGAATACCCCAAAAGTCATGGATAGTGTGTGTGTGAGTTGAGTTCACCCCGGTTGTGTGAGTTGAGTTCACCCCGTGTGTGTGAGTTGAGTTCACCCCGGTTGTGTGAGTTGAGTTCACCCCGTGTGCGTGAGTTGAGTTCACCCCGTGTGCGTGAGTTGAGTTCACCCCGTGTGCGTGAGTTGAGTTCACCCCGTGTGCGTGAGTTGAGTTCACCCCGTGTGCGTGAGTTGAGTTCACCCTGGTTGCGTGAGTTGAGTTCACCCCGGTTGTGTGAGTTGAGTTCACCCCGTGTGTGTGAGTTGAGTTCACCCCGGTTGTGTGAGTTGAGTTCACCTTGTGTGTGTGAGTTGAGTTCACCCCGTGTGTGTGAGTTGAGTTCACCCCGGTTGTGTGAGTTGAGTTCACCCCGTGTGTGTGAGTTGAGTTCACCCGTGTGTGTGAGTTGAGTTCACCCCGTGTGTGTGAGTTGAGTTCACCCCGGTTGTGTGATTTGAGTTCACCCCGTGTGTGTGAGTTGAGTTCACCCGTGTGTGTGAGTTGAGTTCACCCCGTGTGTGTGAGTTGAGTTCACCCCGTGTGTGTGAGTTGAGTTCACCCGTGTGTGTGAGTTGAGTTCACCCCGTGTGTGTGAGTTGAGTTCACCCCGTGTGTGTGAGTTGAGTTCACCCCGTGTGTGTGAGTTGAGTTCACCCCATGTGTGTGAGTTGAGTTCACCCCGTGTGTTTATGTGTTGTTACCCCAAGATCAAATGTGTGTATACAAGCGGTGTGAACGATTGTGAGGGGGGCTATCATGTGGTTAGATAGCTGGTCGAAAGCTTGACGCCTAGGACTGGGAGGTGTGAATTAGGGCACGGGAATAGAGGACTAAAATTAAAAACACACCGTGAATCTGATCCTCTGTGTTTTATGTATATAATTTGACGCCAACATATATTTTAATGCTCAGAAAATTTATAAAAATAAAAATTAAGTGTTAAGAAAATTTGGTTTTACGAAATATGTAAAAAAAAAAAAGCTGTCTCTTCCATCGATCTAATTCTAAGTGTGGGGTTTCTGTCTTGACGTCCTTTCGATCTCTGATTAGTAATTTTCTTTAGAACAGACCGAGCTCATTTAGGTCAAGGTCATTTGTCATTTTAAAGGTTAAAACTTATCCAAGAACTAGATACACGCCAATGGCTAATTTGGTCAAGGCTGAGTACTTTTTACACGGAAACTGATGACGTGTGACACGAGATTTTACGCGAATCTCGTGAGTTATTACATCCAACTATATTTAAAAAGGAAGTTTTTTTTTTCTGATTTTGAATTCGATTAGTTAAAAAAACTCACGTTAAACTCAACAGCTCAAATAGGTAAATGCTGGTGGTCTCCGATTATTGAAACAGCACGATATTGAAGTGTTTTCATGCGTGTATTCGATTATTGACAATGTAATATTGTTGGTATTCGATCATTGACAAAGTAATTGACTGAGCAGGTAATAATATAGAACTCGATTACATGGTCTAGTCTAAGAACAAGTTACGTATTTTTTTTTCCGCCTTAGACATGTAATTTACAGCGTCAGTTTGCCTTGCATGTTCGCTTTAGTATTACAGTTTTCATCATCGGCTAGTAAGGACTGATACAGATTTACAATACTAATATTTCTTTCTCACTTGTAGCCTACTTTCATTCATTTAAGATGGTTTTCTTATACATAAATCTAATACAAAGCGTCTAAATATAGCAAAATAAATTAAAAAACTAACAACCTGAAAATGCAAATGTGTAATGAGGTGGCGATTCAAGGGACTTTTTTTTCCATCGGCGTGGTGGGCTGGGGGTTGGGGGGGAGGTTGGATTTTTAAGTAGAGATGAGTTAATTCAGATAGTTAGTTAACGTTTACCATCAGGTTATCAAAAAAAAGGGTAAATTAAACAATTAAACCTTGTTTTCTAATTCATTCTGAAACTATTTTTACATCTTACATATAATGCATTATTTTAAAAATCTTACATGAAACAAGATTTGTTTGATTGAAAATTACTTTAAAAACTTTAAATTGTTTTGTTTTAAATCAATATAAATATTATTACATAATGGCTTGTGAGTTATTGTTACGTCCTTGTATTATTTATATTTATATTGGAGTGATGTCCCTTGAGTAGTGTGTAAACTCGGTGTAGTTTAGTACTGTGGACGAGACCTAATCCGAGGTGGTAATAGACAGTTCTCCAGAGGCGTAGCGATGGGGGGGGGGGCAGGGGGGTACATATGTCCCCGGGCGCCGACTTAGGGAGCGCCAAAATGGGTTGTAAAAACAAATGAAAATGTCATTTTAGCTGCACTTTTGCAGTTTGAGGGGGGTGCAAACCGAAAGTTTGAGGGGGGGGGGGGGTGCAAATCAAGTTTGAGGGGGGTTCAAATTCAAAATTTGCTCCCGAGGGGGGCGCCAAATTGAAAGTTTGTCCCCGGGCGCCGGGAAGGGTCGCTACGCCTCTGCTCAGTTCTCTACACGTCTGATTCGGGGTCTGGGTAAACCAGATAGGCGTCTACTCTTGTGTTTTGAGTACAACCAGTTTAGTAATGTAACGCATGTTCTACAAGGTTCCCCCCCCCCCTATTTTTTAAATAAATTTAGTGTTTAGACTTGAATCGTGGTCTGGAAACCTGTCGATATAGATTGTGCTAGTAAACAGGACTTAACTGTGAAAGGGACATTACCCAGCCAACTCGAGCGTGTTCAAGTCGAAGGCCAAAAAATGGTAGCATCTTTTTAAATGTTATGTTTTTGGTGAATACTTTGTTGGTGATTAATTTTGATAATATTGAAATTTCATTCGCTGCATTTATTTTTTTAAAAAACATAATTTTTTCTTATTCTGACGTGTTTAAAAAATTAAAAAATAAAGCTACCACTTGGGGTCCGTCGGTCAAAAGAGCAGTTGCAGTAGAGTCCACATGTTTACGTGACACAGGCAAATGAAGAGATAGTGTGGTCATTTTTATGCTTTTACTTTCCCTGACTTGAGTCAGATACCTAGAGTAGGGTGGACTCAAGCATGTCTTAAGTAGTCGAGCCACGGATCCGAACTCGAGACTTCTGGTTTATCAGCCGCACACTCTACTTTTCAACCACGTCTTCTCAGATGTTTTATATTGGAACATTTAGGAACATATAGGAACATATAGGAACATATAGGAACATATACGAACATATAGTAACATACACAAAAAGAACCCGTCCATAAATATTGGTATCACAATGTAACTTCAAGAATACCTCAACTTTTCCCTGTAACTATTGTTTTTATTTTAATTTTATTCTATATCATTAGTTAATAGACACACTATTTGTATGTGCTGGTGTTAGGTTAAATTTCTTCACAAAGTCATTATTTTCTTTCTTTTTTTTTCCCTACAAGCCTTATGTTATTTTTTATTTTTCACAATCTACTACCCATTTCCCGCTTGTGGCATATATGCGATCCGGTATTCTATGAAGCCTTTCTGTAGTCGTATAGTGTTACTTTTAATAAATTCGTTTACTACCAATTTGTCTCCCTAATTGTTAAACTCTGCAAGTGTAATTGAGTTGTTGGTCCTTTTGTGCACTAGTGTCTGCAGTTACCTGCAGTTGTCTGCCCTGTTATCAATGTCTGCAGTAAACGTTGAGCTTCTATATGCATATTATGTAAATGATTATACATACAGTTCTAGATTAAGAACTTGTTTAGTTGCAGATTTGTATCCGGCCAACATAAAAATAAAAAAAACTGTTTGAAATAAAGGGAAAAAACTCAGTAAAAATCATCAATATAATTATCTCCCTTCCCAGGTGCGTTGTCTCTCCCACGTTATAAAAAATAAAGATTCTATTTTTTAAAAACCTTAATTACTTTTCCGGAGTATTTTTCGGACGTCGAGCATTGTTTTTCTTTCATTCTATTTCAAATTTAGAAAAAATATTAATTTATTTCAACCAGTCTATTTTTAAAATTGGGGCATGTCGCTTCGACCTACTGGGAGACAACTCGTATTTTTAAATCACAACCAATTTATTTTTTTAATTTCCATATACATGCATTTTGAAACACAATTTTTTTTTAATTATAAAAAAGAGCTATACATTTTACACAATATTCTTATTAAAGTGAGTTTGGAAAATAATTTGTCATATTTTAAAGACTAATAACACCAGGAATCGACACTATAGAATTAGGCAAATGTAAACATTACTTTTTGTAAGGGGAAACATTTTGAATGTTATTAGTAATTATTGTTAGTAACGTTAGCTGTGATTTTTAAAGCCATCCTTTCGTTCGGTCACAAAAAAATATTTACTACTTTCTTAAACTGAGCATCGTGTAGGCCTAGGATGATACTACTTTTTAAAACTGAGCATCGTGTAGGCCTACTCGTTAAAATAAAACTATTTCCGTTGATATAGGTTAATATAGTTGTCTTTTTTTAAGCGGAAAATTAACTTGTTTACTTATTAATTCAAACGTTATTTTTGTACCCTATTAATTTATTTATAATTTATATGAGAGTGATAGGGAGTTACAATTACAAGGTTTTGTTTCGCTAGGCCTAATCATTTTTTCACATTTTTTAAAAACAAACTTGATCACTATCTATTTTTAGATAACATAAGGAAATTGTACTTAAATTGTCACTTGACTTTTTATTAACTTGTTTCATCTATTTACAAAAATGAGTTTTTAGCTCTGATTAAAATCTAATTGGTAAGCTTCATTTGTTTACAATTATTATTGTATTTTCCAAATCCTTTAGTTGCGATCATCATCTTGACATATATTCTTGTATTTTTCAGATCCTTTATTTGTGATCATAATCTTGTTTTGATATTGATTCTTGTATGTTTCAGATCATTTATTTGTGAGGATGATCTTGTTTAACAATTATTATAATATTTTCCAGATCCTTTAGTTGTGATCATGATCTTGTTTGATATTTATTCTTGTATGTTTCAGATCATTTATTTATGAGGACGATCTTGTTTAACAATTATTATAGTATTTTCCAGATCCTTTAGTTGTGATCATGATCTTGTTTAACAATTATTATTGTATTTTCCATATCCTTTAGTTGTGATCATGATCTTGTTTAACAATTATTATTGTATTTTCCAGATCCTTTAGTTGTGATCATGATCTTGTTTAACAATTATTATTGTATTTTCCAGATCCTTTAGTTGTGATCATGATCTTGTTTAACAATTATTATTGTATTATTGTATTTCCCAGATCCTTTAGTTGTGATCATGATCTTGTTTGACAATTATTATTGTATTTTCCAGATCCTTTAGTTGTGATCATGATCTTGATTGATATGTTATATTGTATTTTCCAGATCCTTTAGTTGTGATCATGATCTTGCTAGCAAGCCTCAACAGCTGCTGCAATCCCTGGATTTATTTAGCTTTTAGGTAAGCCCTTGTTTCACTCTTGTATCGACGTTTTACAGCTTTACTCCAGATTAGCTTCCCTTTAGAATAGAAATGTCGGTCGAGGACTATGAAAGCTACACTTTAATGACAGCAGTAACAGTTTATTTCATTAGCTTTCTAACATCTTCGGATTGTGAGTAATGGTACTAAGTAGCCTACATCGAAAAAAAATAAATGAAATAAAAAACAAACAAAAAATCGAAGTAATAACGTCCCTGTTTTTTATTAAACGAAATTAATTTATAAAAAAATTTAAATTGATTAATATTTATTTATTCATTTCATTTGTGTGTGTGTGTTTGTCTGTCTGTATGTCTGTGTATGTATCCGTGTGTGTATCTATACTTATCATTAAATAACTATATATGTCTACTTATTTATAGATTTACTAATAATTATTTATTGTGTAATATTTGCGTTTACATTAGTTTTTATTGCGAATGTCATTGTTTTAAAATTTGCCAAAGGTCAGTATGACCCGACCTTCGCATTCAACTTTCCTGAAAAGATGAGCTACGATCTGAATATAAATTCATGCCTTAGCTCAGCCAATTGATTTCAGATTAAAAAGAATAATCCCGATCTACAGGTATTGCCAATAAAGCTTAAGAAATTAAGCACAAAATTGAAATCAGGATACGGTTAAGAGAACGGATCGATATCTGGAGATTATCGGTAATCGGATTAATATCTGTTATCTGAGCTACCCAGGCTGTAGGGCTGCATTAGAGATCGATTTTTTTACATCAGCGTCAAGTTTCTGTGCTTGGTTTGAACTCGGGGAGGGGATGTTAATGCTGGGGGCAGGGCATTAGAGCTGGTGATTGGGCATTAGTACGAGGCAGATGGCATTAGTACCCAGAGGAGGGCATTAGTACCCGGAAGATGACATGTGTACCCAGAAGAAGGCCTTAGTACCGCGAAGAGAGCATTAGTACGAGGCAGAGGGCATTAGTAACGGGGGCATTAGTACAGGGAAGAGGGCATTAGTACAGGGAAGAGGGCATTAGTACAGGAAATAGGGCATTCCTACAGGGGGCATTAGTACAGGGAAGATGACATTCGTACAGGGAAGAGGGCATTGAAACAAGGAAGATCGCATTAGTATAGGGAAGAGGGCATTAGTACCGGGGGCATTAGTACAGGGAAGAGGGCATTAGTAACGGGAGCATTAGTACCGGGACAGGGCATTAGTACGGGGAAGAGGTCATTGGTGGCAGGGGGCAGTGCATTAGTGCTGTGATCAGAGAATTAGTGCTAAGAAGATTTGCAGCTTAAGTTTGTTGCCACCTGAAGAGCTTTAGAGCCATCGTGTTTGTTGGTCAACATGGTAAGAGGGGGGGGGGGTATTATTTCCATTTCAAAAAATTGTATTAACTTTTTTTTTGTGTGGATATTATTATTATTCGGTTTATTTTTAATTTTTTACTTCCTTTGATATTTTTTTTTTCTTTATCGCAGTATTGTGTGTATGTACTTATCTTAAATTCCAGACTATAGATTTCCTTATTTGCACTGTATTTACTGGGACTGGGTGGTCAAATGGTGGAGAATTTGGCTGCTAGGCTGAAGGTCTCCACCCATCTCTGATGGGGACCTGACTTAAGTTTGGGAAAGTAAATCGGCTGAGTATAATGCTGACCACACCATCCCTTCATATGCCGAAGTCAAGAACCAGATTAACTCCACATCGCTAGGTCTAAATAACAAAAATAACAAATTTTATCAAATTGAAATGTAAAGACGTGGCCTAGTGGAGAGTATGGAGTATGACATCTATCTAATCTGTTGCCGGTTTGGGGCCCATGTTGTCATTGTACATATTTTAAGAAAATAAATTATTCCTTCCTAACCCCCCTCTCCACCACCTCACCCTCACCCTAGCAGTGTTTCTTCCAGACTTTTTTCTCCGGGGGAGCACTTGAAATTTTCGGGGGGGGGGGGCGGTAGACTTTCTTCGGGGGGGGGGGGGGGGCGGACACTGTTAAAAGTATATATTTTCTATATAAATTATATAAATTTCATTTCGTTCGGGGGGGGGGCGGTAAAAAATCTTCGGGGGGGGGGGGCTTTGCCCCCCCCCCCCCCGAAGAGATGCCTGAAGAAACTCTGCACCCTAGCCTTATTGCCTTATCCCTGGTGGTAAATCCCACGCCACTTACCATCATCCCCCCCCCCCTAACATCGGGTTCAATACCACCTCTCACAAGATCTTTCTTTAAAAATGTTAACTACATGAAACTTATAAAATGCGTGTCTTAACTTTAAAAAAAACAAAACAATTCAACCCCGCCAACCTAAAAACTAGACGAAGGTCTGTAACCCAACATCACCCAGTCCACTGAAACAATGCCAGACTTTTCCAGACAGGAAGGCCGGAACTTCCTGTTGCCAAAGACAGACTAACCTCCCTTTGTGCTGGTTATACCGCGTCAAGAGGCTTCGTAAAATAACAAAGGCAAAAAAGCACATTAATTCAGAGTTATTTGCCTTGAAAAGAATTTTTAGAGTTCTCTCCCCTTCCCTTTATGACTTCACACTCACCATCGTCCAAGCAACAACTACATAAAATTTAAATCGCGAAAAAAATCCAATGACATTTTCGACATGTCATAAGCAAGGAAAATGTATGATTAAAATGTATTTAAACACAAGTTCTATCAGAGGCGTCGCATACCATTCCAGCGACCGGGGCGAACCATTAACTTTACGCCCCACCAGTGGCGTAGGCAAGGGAGGGGGGGTAGGGGGGTTATAACCCCTCCCATGAACCCCTATATATATATATATATATATATATATATATATATATATATATATATATATATGTATATATATATATATATATATATATATATATATATATATATATATATATATATATATATATAGTCATATGCATATATATATATATATATATATATATATAGGATTATATACGTATGGAAACATTTTTGAAACCCTCCATGACAAATTCCTGGCTATGCCACTGCGCCCCACCTCTCATTTCCAAGTAAGAAAGGTTGGGGGTGTTTTTTACCAGTCACTGCTTAATGGTTTTTATGTTGGTGTCACACAATTGATATAAAAAAACAGTTAAATAAATCCTTAAAGCCGAGTAAATGTCTATTTCCTCAACCTCAACTGTGTATAAATTCGTAATGCAGCTCAAAATGAGCTTTTTAATTTTTTTTTTCTACCCCGTTCGGCGCCCCATTCCCCTCTAAGGTCGCCGCCCGGGGCGGCCCCACCCGCCCTCCTCTAGCTACGCCTCTGTGTCCTATTTACCTGGATCGAACAATGCCCCGGACTGCAAGGGAGTTAATCATTTTTTTTCACGATTGTCTGAACTTATGTAACGACAACTCTTTCATTGGGGATTAAATTTCTCTAAAAACACATGCAGTAATCGGGTTAAAGGACGGAAACTTGTAAGCAGAATTTTTTTGTTACCCATGTATCCAGTGGCGTAGGCAGGGGTGGGGGGGGCAGGGGGGGGGGGTTACAAAACAGATTGTGTTGCGTTAATTGTTTTGGTTGTATTGTGTGTAGATCTATATATATATTTTTTGTACTACTTTCAATTTATTTTACATCAATTTTTTTCAGCATTATATATATATATATATATATATATATATATATATATATATATATATATATATATATATATATATATATATATATATATATATATATATATATATATATATATATACATATATATATATATATATTGCTGGAAAAAAATTTGGACCCCCCCATGAGACGATCCTGGCTACTCCACTGCATGTATCGTTACTTTTATGTAAGGTTAGCCCCCTCCCCCCCCCCCCCCCCCATTCACCATACACACACATACGCTTGGTGTGATCAGTCTGTCTGAGCTTTAAAGTAAGATGTATCGGGCTCTAATCCATGTGGGACGTATAGCTCCATGTCAAGTGAAGGGGAGGCTAAACAATTTTTGTTTGGAAACAAAGGGGGTGATGTGCTATATTTCTCGCCGTTCACGTAACCATTGTTATGTAAACTAACATCTTCATGAACTATAATTATTGTTATGTAATCTAACATTGCATTAAACACGTAATGATTGTTATTTAAACTGATATAAAAATGATCACACTAACAACTTAGTGAACGTTTAATAATTGTTATGTAAACTAACACATTTACGATCATATAAGCATTGTTATGTCAAACAACATCACATTAAACATATGATTGTTATTTAAACTGGTATAACAATGATCTCATAATTATTATTACCTAAACTAACATTACATTAAAAACATAATGATTGTTATTTAAACTGATAGATGATCTCAAAGTATTATTATGTCAACTAACATCTCATTGAATACGTAATGATTGTTGTTATATAAAGTAACTTCTGAATAATCACATAATGATTTGTGTATGGCCCACATCTCAATGACCATTTCTAGCCACATTATCGTTTCTTACGCCAAGGTCAACGACTCTGCTACACTCTACCGCCCCAGTACTATTGTTCCCAAGTTCTACAAGGGCACTTTTACAATGAATAACAATTATTATGAAAAAAAAATCTACAACATCTCAAAGTTCAACACGCAATTTTTTTTTCTCTGACAGCGGCAATCTCATCCGGCACTCGTGTCCCCTCAGCCTGAACAGGAACCGGAAATGCTGCTGCTGCTGCGACTTTTGTCACTTCCGGCGACGTCACTGCTACAGGCGCCGCAGTAGCAGCAACAACAACCACGACGACACCCACAGCCCGCTGTCGCCATCGGACGAGAGGATGTTGAACAACAGGGAGAGGTGTGGAGCTGACCTGGAGCTAAGGGAGCTGATAGCTGACAGTGAGTTGAGCTTTAGTGGGGACGGGTAGTGAGCTGAGCTTAAGTGCGTGGGGGGAGCAGTAAGTTGTGCTTAAGGTGGATGGGGGAGTGAGTTGAGCTTAAGGTTGGGGGGTAGTGAGTTGAGCTTAATATTGGAGGAGTGATCTGAGTTTAAGATGAGTTGAGCTTAATGAGGGGAGGAGCAGTGAGTTGAGCTTAAGGTGGGGGGTGGCGGTGAGTTGAGCTTAAGGTGGATGGGGGAGTGAGTTGAGCTTAAGGTTGGGGGGTAGTGAGTTGAGCTTAATATTGGAGGAGTGATCTGAGTTTAATATGAGTTGAGCTTAATGAGGGGAGGAGCAGTGAGTTGAGCTTAAGTTGAGGGAGGCAGTGAGTTGAACTTAAGGACGGGGAGGTAGTGAGTTGAGCTTAAGGAGGGGAGGGGCAGTGAGTTGAGCTTAAGGTGGGGGTAGTGAGTTGAGTTTAAGATGGGGGGGGCAGTGAGTTGAGCTTAAGATTGGAGGAGTGATCTGAGTTTAAGATGGGGAGTAGTGAGTTGAGCTTAATGAGGGGAGGAGCAGTGAGTTGAGCTTAAGTGGAGGGAGGCAGTGAGTTGAACTTAAGGACGGGGAGATAGTGAGTTGAGCTTAAGGAGGGGAGGGGCAGTGAGTTGAGCTTAAGGTGGGGGAGGCCGTGAATTGAGCTTAAGGTGGGGGTAGTGAGTTGAGTTTAAGGTGGGGGGCAGTGAGTTGAGCTTAAGGAGGAGGGAGGTAGTGAGTTGAACTTAAGGTGGGTGGAGGCAGTAAGTTGAGGTTAAGTGGAGGGTAGTGGGTTGAGCTTAATAGATGCGGTAGTGAGGTGAGCTCAATGACTGAGGTTTGCCATCAGGGATGTTGTAATGAGCTGAGTACACCAAGAGTTACGGGACATGTATTTACACGTGAAGTTACCAAATATGTTGAATAGCCTAGTTCTGGAGCACGGGTTTCTCAACCATGAATTACCGGACATGTTTTTCACCATGAGTTACCTGACATGAAACAAAAAAAAAAGAAAGACATTTTTCTTTACAGCTGATGGGGGGTCAAGATTTCACATAGGGCGCTAACTCTGGGAAGATAATAAGATTCGAGTTACCCCGCCATCAGAGTGGGTGGGAATATCACGTTCTGATCCAATCCGATTGGTCAGCTCAGTGGGGCATGATAGAGTTAGCGTCCATGACCTAATTTGCAAGTAAATGTGACAGGCTTGCAAAGTATTGTCTGTCGTGGATATTTCTTTTAAAGAAACGGATAAAAATCATTCTATTTTTTTTCTTGAAAATCATTCTATTTTTTTCTTAATACATAAATATTCATCTAAACTCAGTTATTGAATTTTTTTTTAAATCCATCTGTAAAAAAATAACTAAAATAATATATTCTGTATTTGAAATATTTTGAAAGAACATCTAAATATGTTAAACAAATAATGCTATCAAACTCCTCAAATAAAAAGAAAACAACCATATGCAAACATCCTCCAACATAAATTCAGTAAAGAACGCAGAAAAAGAAGAAAATATAAATAAAGAGAAAACATTTGTCTTAACATTTTAAAAAATATCCGAAATAGTTCGCCTGCATCTTGTTATAATGTTTCACAAATTAACTGCATGTATATTGATTAACTGTAATACTAAAGCTAACTCGCATGGCAAGGCAAACTGACGCTGTAGATTTCATGACTGAGAAAAAAAATTATATTTCAAGACGAGGAAGATCCCAACTAGATCTAGTTACATTGCTGATTACAATATTTCCCTTATTGGTTCTATTACTGTATTATTTTGTTTTGTTGTTGTTTTAAAAATATTACAAATTTGTTGATAGTCATTGTACTGATTTTTTCCCCGCAGGTATTAACCGGAAACGGCAGGGCTACAACCACTCCCTGCCTGACACGGCCGGATATGACGCGCCATCCAAGACCCGCAGCACCAAAACTGGGACGCCTGTAACTAGCACGCAGCTCTGGAGGAAGGACCACTGCCTGTTTAAAAAGGCCGTCATCCAAAATGGCAGGAACGCGCGGGATCTCGAGTGGACCCACCCACTTCCGGAAAACGTCGTTTAGCGCGAGAAATGGCGCACTTTGTCGGCTGCTTCATGACTATCAATGACGTTATTTCTGTTTGTGGTGAATTTTTGGTACTTAAAGTAAAAAAAAGCCCAGAAGATCAGCGGCGTCCCTTACGTGGGGGTTAAGTGATTGAGCTGTTACGAGCTGTACATTTTTCTTCAATATCAATGCTACCCCTCGATAGACTCGTCCTTGTTTGAGAAAGTTACAAAGTGTGTAGTATTTCTTCTACCAGTGCCCGCTAGTAGACAAAAATTGGAGTGTTAGGTTATTAGTAGAATTTTAGTATCGGGTTCAGTGTTAGGGCTATGGTAGGATTTATGATATTTCAGGGTTTTGTCGGCTTTTTATCCGTATCGGCCTTTTCCCTATCGGCATATTTTCAATTTTCAATCAGAAAATTATTTTTTCCTTGTTTATTTGAGGTTGTGGATAGTGTATACATTGACATTAGCAAATATATTAGTTTATAGCGTACTACAAGTAATCTAACACTTCCTTGACTCCTGAGTGATCGGCCAATGGTAGGAAATATAAACCAACATTTAAACAGGGGCGGCAATTGAGGAATTCATCTCCTGTGTGAACGAGTGCCCCACGCCCCTGACTATCGCTAAAGGCAGATAATGGCTGAACAACTTTTACGATAAACTAATACAGAAGGCAGATAATGGCTGAACAACTTTTACGATAAACTAATACAGAAGGCAGATAATGGCTGAACAACTTTTACGATAAACTAATACAGAAGGCAGATAATGGCTGAACAACTTTTACAATAAACTGATACAGGAGGCAGATAATGGCTGAACAACTGTTAAGATAAACTGATACAGAAGGCAGATAATGGCTGAACAACTTTTACGATAAACTAATACAGAAGGCAGATAATGGCTGAACAACTTTTACAATAAACTGATACAGGAGGCAGATAATGGCTGAACAACTGTTAAGATAAACTGATACAGAAGGCAGATAATGGCTGAACAACTGTTACAATAAACTGATACAGACCCGTGTTTTATATGTGTTTATCGGGGCCATAGCCTTAACTGACAGTTTTAATTATATGGGTAGTACAATATTTGGTTCACATAATAGAGTTACAGAAACGGGCAATTTTTTTTAGCCGTACCACGTGATGAGGTTAAGTACGCAGTTAGGTATGAGTTTAGTAATAAGTTTAATATGTGACTAACTCTACTTCATCTGCCCAATGGATCGGTAAATCTAGAAGAGGAATCTTTACTTTCAACGGTGTAAGCATATGTTTAGGCTTAAGGTTCGGGATAAGCTTTTTTTTTGGGGTTAGGTTTAGTGTTAAGCTCAGTAGATTGTCAGGTTAAGCTATATAACACTAAAGTGTGTTACTCCTAATCCGACCGCAGTATATTTTTGTTTTTTATTTTGTTTTGTATATTTTTTTACACAAATATCCATATAATGAAAATTTTTGTTCCATAAAAAACAAGTGAAATAAAAATAAGCCTAATAAGTGTTATAATATTATTCCGATCCAAAAACATATCATCCAAATAATTAAATTTATTTATGACTAAATACCAGTTTAGTGTTTTCCCTGATAAGAACATATTCAACCCATATATTTCTAATGTATTATTTACATAAATTAATTATTTCCCCCGCTTTAGTGGTTGATTAACGCACATATTCCATACGCAATTGTTATGTGGGACTTTCTGAGGTGGCACCGTGGTACCGCGTACACGGTCTGCAAGCTTAGACCAAACACCATCTGTGGCGAGTTCAAGTCAGCCGAAGATCTTGGGACAACTGTTTCTTTCAGGCATCTCTTTGGGGGACCACACCCCCCCCCCCCCCCCCACACACACACAGGACGAAAAATAATTTAGATAGAAAATATATACATTTACCAGTCTCCGACTAACCCCCCCCCCCCCTACTCACCCGGAGAAAAAAAGTCTGAAAGAAACACTGCTCATGACAAGAATAAGCACGCATATTTTATAACTTTATAAATAAAAAGCCCAAGTAAATACGCAAATAAATAAACCGGGAGTGATCTCCCCAAAACTTTCTCGAATATTCTTATATAAAATAACAGGGAATGGGAACTCGGGCTATAGACATGATTTTTAATCCATTTTAAATACTTAAAGTTTTAAAAATAGAATAAAATTTGGTAGACAAATTAATTGCACACTAAGTGAACGCCAAATAAAAAAGTGTATAATAGTGCGCAATATTATTAGCACTTTAAAAATGTACATTAGTATTTTGAGAAATCGGAAGTAGCGTAAATTACTACTTCCGGTCAACGGAAATTACTCAAAATTTAATAGAAGGTAGAAAATTAGATCTTTTACTCACATGTGAAATTTCATTTATCTATCTGAAATAGTACTCAAGTTATAGGCTTTTGAAAAATTCAAAGTAGGAAAAGTACCACTTCCGGTTATCGGAAATCGCTCAAAAGTTGATACGGATCTACGATTTTGATAAAATACTTATATATGAAATTTCATCAATCTAGCTGTAACGGTACTCAAGTTATCGTGTTTACACACGGACACACACAGACAGACACACAGACATACGGACAGGATTGCGAAGCCCGGTTTTTCAGAATGGATTACGCATAAAACCTCTTAATTTTGATAAATCTGGATTGATAATTTTTGCCCGATTAAAATAAGTCCTCTATACTTCGGATGTGATGAAGGACTGAGGTGTAATACGGTGAAAATTGTTAAAATTTCAAGAGATTTTTTTGCACGATTACAATACTTTCTCTATACTTCGTATATACGAGAAAGTAAAAAAAAAGAGTGTAAGGATAATAAAATACAATTTTGCTTTGTGGTGCATTACAATTTTTTTTTAAAGTTTACGCATTGTAGATAAAACTGATATCGGTGTACATATAAATGTTCAAACGTTGTATATTGAAAGCAATTAAACTTTTAACATTGCTTTAAACTAGTTTCTGCTTCAATGTTTGTTTGTGTAAGATCAGTGTGGTAAGTATTCACGACTATTATCTTTCTTCTTCTTCGTTCTAAATTGTGATGTTGGGCGTGAGATTTTCTCCAACACAGAACCCCATACCCCCTAATGTACCATCAGGGCTGAAAAGGTATTTTGAACTTGATTTATCATGAGAAAGCTTGAAAGAACTTTATTCATCATAGGAAGGGAAACTATTCAGTATAAAACATTAGAGAGAAACTTTGTATTATTACCTCCCCTTATATTCAATTTAATGATTTTATTTTTAAATTTATGAAACATTTTTTTATGTTTTAAAGGCACCAAACAAAAACTATTCGTATAGATTACATTTAGTGGAGAGCGTATCTACGATAGACAATGATTGACACAGTTTCTCCAGCTGTTCCTAGTTTCTGTAGTCTCTCTTTAGTTAGCTCCTCCAACAATCACCAGCAAGTGATGCTTAGAGTTATAACGTTATTTAAAATTCCAATTTCCAAAAAACAAAACTGTAACAGCTGTTTGGTGTGTTTTAAATGTTTACTTTAATAATGTAGAGGAAAGGCAACAACAGTAACAATTTGAATATGTACAGCAAATCTTGAGAGAAATTGAGAGAAAGAGAGAGATTGAGAGTGATAAGAGAAAGAAAGAGAGATTGAGAGAAAAAGAGGATGAGAAAAGAGTGAGAGAAAGAGAGAGAGTGGGTGAGAGAGGTTAAGAGAGAGAGAGAGAGAGAGAGTGAGAGAGATGGAGACAAAGATAAAAAGGAAGAGGGTTAGTGAAAAAAATTAAAAACAAAATTGAAGGCGTGTTATCCAGCGCTCTAATCCTTCGATCTTCTGTTAGTTGTGAGTACGATACAATCAGTTCTGTCAGACTTACCACCCCTTTCCCTACATTTGGCTGTGGAAAGATGTCAAAAACTGGGAGCTCCTCCTATTTAGTACGAAAAACATTTGACGAAAATTTTGTTTGATTATTTAGGAGATTAGCAATAATCCTTTATGGATTAATTAGTCAGGTGGCGTATCGTTATGTAATGGCTTATCGTGGATTTTATCCCTTTGTGAAGTCGTTATGTGGTAGAGTAATGGTGGACTCCTTATAAAGTACAATGCAGTGAATTTAACATAATATGGATTCATCTTTTAAAGGACTAACAAATGCCAATCTATACATGCTAAAGATGAGCCGCATAAGACCAACCGATAATTCAGTCTTAGAGCATCAAAACTTCAAGTTTCTTCCTGTAGTTGTCTTGTGTAAATAAATCCAAACGTTATTGATGTAATATTGGTCATATGTACATGACACAATGTTGACTTTATCCCAGTGACAAACTCAGCTAGTAGGTGAATGAACGTCTCTGGTAAACTGTAAAACAGATGTAAACATATAGGTATAAGGGATAAGCTAAATAATATGTAAGCAGGTGGGCTTTAGCACTGGTACATGAATGTGGGGGAGGGGGTTGACAGAAGAAGATGTATATCTGAGTGTCATCTATTTTGATACATGCAGGTCTAAAGGTCTATAGGTCTGAGGGTCTATACAACCCGAACATCGTAAAATTGGCTTCTCAAGTTACCAAGTCTATAGTTTCTGATGTTATATAAAGCGGTTAACATTTGGGATAAGTGGATCTAGGGGGCGTGTAGGTTGAACAATGGCACGACGTGTGTGAAAATATTGGTATAGGTTAAATAATCACACAACTTAAAATTATTTTTACAGGTTAAACCATCACGTGACGTTACAGTGTGAATCCAACAAACACAAACCTTTGTGGGACAGGTCAGCCATCGTGTGAGACAGGCAGGTGTAGGACAGGTACTTGGAGATCTGTGGTGGATGAGAAATGAATAACGTCTGGAATTTATTGATGCCAAACACGTTTTGTTAACTTCAAACACTGTAGCTCAGTTGGAATTTTATTAAAAAAATGTAACAAAAAAATATTACATATAGTAGTTCCTAATTTAAATTTATGCTGTAAACTGTGCTTATTAAATCACTCTGATCGCCAAAGTAAAAAAAAAACCATCTCAAACAATTTAAACAATAAATAACAAACCGAAATATAGTGATGCATCTTTTTCTTGGCCCATCTGTATTGTTCACAATGCTAAGGGGATAAAAGGAAACATTTTTACAAGATCAATAGCAGCTTTTGATAAACGTAGTGACTTAACAGAAATTTTTTATGGATGATAATTAAAAAATTCACATTTAAGTAATTGTTTTTTAAAATGCGAAAACACAGAAACTTAAAACAAGAATGAAGTGAATTCTAACCCGCGATCCTGTATCCAACATCGAAGCTCTTTTAATTGGAGGAAAACTGTAACTTTCTGTCTCCCTTGTTCTAACTAGAGGCGGAGTTATCGTTACTGGTGTTGGGATGTGGATATTGGGAAAATCTTCCGTAAAGGTGTAGACTCTAGAAGAACGTAACAATTGAGAAATGTAAAAGTTACTTTATACACACACTTATATATATATATATATATATATATATATATATATATATATATATATATATATATATATATATATATATATATATATATATATATATATATATATATATATATATATATATATATTACGCATAATAATACAAGAATCATGAAAGCAATAGATGGGGTGTTATTCATTACTTATTCCATCTGCGTCATTTATCATCTAACAATTACATGACTAGATACAGTCTTGCATAGATGGTACCAATGTTCCAGCCGGCGACTTACAGATTTCTGTGGACACCTGCTTCCATCAAGGGCAGCCTGGGCAGTGTGTCCGCGTCCTCGGCCTCCCAATCCAGCTGGTGATTGACCACTAGGACGTCATGCGTGCCCAGGTGAGGTGGCCAGGCTCTGGTCTCGTCTGGAAGCTTCCTGTAAAGGTCAGGGGTCACGTGGTTCAGGTAAAAAAAACAAGGAACTTTTTAATACGATTTATAGATTCTAAGGCAGTGGTTCCCAACCTTTTTCGAGTGGCGACCCCCTTTTATAAAAAGTAAGTGACCCGCGACCCCCATAAAATTAAAAGCCGAAATTAGTATGGACATTAATAAGGACTAAAAAAATATTTTCTGGAAGACATTCAATATGAACTACTCTTGATAACTGTTTCAATACGATGAGTAAAATTGCATGCTATTTACTAAACATTCGCGGTTAAGTTATTGTTAACGCCAACCTATCAACATTAAATGTATTTCTTAATTTTGTTTTTAATCGGAGAATAGTGTTGAAAATCTATTCTCGAAAATACGTTTGGGTATGAATGGTGAATACTACACCAAAATTGTGTGTGCAGTTTTTCATCTTACGCGGAATCATTCTGCAAATCAAATAATTCATCTTGTAATTCGCTTCTTTCAAAATTTTAATTATCTCACAATCAGATTCATCTACCACACTGCAGAGTTTCTCAAATTTACAATATTTCCAAGATTTATTTTCTTCAGCTTTGAAAAAAATGCGAGATTATCATGGAAAGTTCATTTTCCCTGAAGCTTCAGGTTAAGCTTATGTTGATGTTCGAATGTATCTCTCCAACCACTCTTTGTCGTTTTAAGTATACCAAAAGGTCTTGTTTCCTTTACACTTCCAAGATCAATTTGATTTCAAATTTCAATTCAAAAACACGATTCACAACAATTCGTTTGACAGCCAGCGTACTGTAATGTAGAAAAGCAGAACCTCGTAATCTATATTAATGTCTTTGCTCAGTTTTTTTTAAGGTTCCAGATTTAATA
Organism: Physella acuta; assembly: GCF_028476545.2. Lineage (NCBI taxonomy): Eukaryota > Metazoa > Mollusca > Gastropoda > Physidae > Physella > Physella acuta. The sequence continues at coordinate 450,023 of NW_026731761.1, read as the reverse complement.
TAATGTACGACTTTTACTAGCAATGGAGTCTTGATGGAGAGGGCATACTGGTTAATCATGCAGTGGTCAGGGAGCTATATCTTTTCTATTTTATGAAAGCCCGATTTTGACCTAAACATAGATAGTGCACCATCCGTACAAACCCCCACAGCCGTTTTAACCCATTTTAGTCATCAAATTTAAAAAAAAAATGTATTTATTTTCTCCACGCTATCTTCACAAAATAGCAACTCTTCTTTGCTATCATCTGAATGAATATAGACTAAGACCAGCCACTGCGAACACGAACTCACGTCTGTTGATTTATCAAATTGAAAAGCAAGCAATGGTGAACGCTTGATTTCATTAAAAATTTATTATTTAACATCTACGGACATGTCTGCTATAAGCTGCTGAATAGTATTATTAGGCAGAAATATTTGTTGCATTTTTATTGCACTGGAATCTCCAAGAATTAACTTCACCATCTTCAACATGCAGCTTGGATGAGATTTTCTCCTATTGTGTTTTTTTTTTTTTTTGCTTGACATTTTCTGTCGCGACTTCATTTCATGCTTGCACTAATGCTGTGTTTCCTTGGTGAAAACTTCCCTGTTCGATCAAGTCTCTGACGTTTGCAACTAGCTTCATACCGACGAAAGAACTACATATCTTTTTTGGTGTGTTCAGAATGACTTGTCTCAAATGACGTTTTAGTTTTTACAAGCTTTTATTTAACTCACTTCCTCTGTCTGTCGTCAGTCTAGACGGAAACGCAGGAGTGAAAATTCGGACAGTTCTACTTGACCGACACGATTCACAGTTGGCACGTGGGTCAAGACATGAAGACAATGCAATCTGAAACTAAATTTGACTTAATTGGATGCCTAATTGATTTTTTATGAATTAATTAAAATTTGGACCGAATTAGTAGGCATGTCTAGCCAACCACACCACACGCGTCATCAATAGCTGCGCCATCACGACCACGTAATGGCTGCGTTCAAAAACCATTGCGCGCCTACTGAACGTGATATTCAGTAGGTGCGCAATGGTTTTTAGTCATGTAACTCTATTGTAGATAAAACATGTAAAGTACTGAAAAAAAAATTCATAAAAAAACGTTTTAATAACCAGCTTTTATGTAATGATGCACTAAAAAGTAGAAAATAAATTATAGACTACTATTTAAATAACTATAAAGAAAAGCGTGGGTGTCTTCCTTAACATTAGTAAAGGTATCCAATAGATACTAAAGTGACCCACGCTTTTCTTTATAGTTATTTAAATAGTAGTCTATAATTTATTTTCTACTTTTTAGTGCATCATTACATAAAAGCTGGTTATTAAAACGTTTTTTATGAATTTTTTTTAAGATTTCATAAACGCGTGACTGAGAACAACTTTATACAGTACTCATTGCTTCTTCTCTATTCCATTTCCAGTTATGTTAGTAAAGCCGAATTTTAGATATTCTTCTAAATATTTGTTTTGTTTCTCATTAATAAGGTTTAATATACCAGTTGGCGACCCCCCAGAAAGCTCTTCGCGACCCCCAGGGGGGTCGCGACCCCCAGGTTGGGAACCCGTGTTCTAAGGTGTCTTAAAACTTTGCGTAAAATTTAACTGTTTAAACAAGCCGTGTTAAAAAAAATCTCAACGTTTCATTCAAACCTTCAAGTGACACGTAATGTAGACAGCAACACAAAATAAATTTAACCGACTTTAGCAAAGTTAATAAATTGAATAGTGTAGCTTAAAATAAAAACACTAAAAAGACAACCAAAAGATGAGTTGACTAAACAGCCTACAGGAAAACAAAATCATTCAGTTCGCACTTAACTTTGCTGCATGATTTGGTTAGTTTAAAAAAGTTAATTGACATTTTTAGTTACCAGCTTGTAGATAACTATAAAATATTCATCAAGTTTTACTAAACTCTACAAAAAGTCAAATTAACTATTGCCAAAAGCTTAATACTAAAACATAGTGTGGCTAACACTACCATTCTTCTTCTTTTTCGTTCTTATTTGTTATGTTGGAAAGGATTTCCTCCAACACAATCAATTATTAGGTGTCAACTTGTTATGCGCCATATATGCTGTAGACTCGGATGTACAATTACCATAATTCAGAGGCGTAGCGAGGCGCCGACCTTAGGGGGGGGGGGGCGCCAAAATGGGTTGGAAAAACAAATTCAAAGTTTGAGGGGGGGGGGGGCAAATCAAAAGTTCGATGGGGGGTCCAAATCGAAAGTTTGAGAGGGGGGGGGGGTGCAAATATCAAAAGTTCGAGGGGGTGGGGGTGCAAATCGAAAGTTTGTCCCCGGGCGCCGGGATGGGTCGCTACGCCTCTGTCATAATTGATTACATTCAATTGAAAAAAAATTCTACAAAGACACCACTGTAACATTTAATTACTTGTTTTTTAATATTCAGGGTAGATACCCCTCAAATGATTAATCAAATTCCGTAAATTAAAACAAAGTATTTCAAATAATTCCCTGCTCACCCTTGAGTCTGCCAGCCGTTGTCTGGTACTGTCACGTGATCTCTAGTCTGCCCCTGGGGCTGCAGGATAGTCTATCAATGGTAAGGAACAAAATTGGTATCAGAAGAATCTATATCTATATTTATAATTCTCTTCTGGGAGACGCTAGAAAACAAGTTGTAAGCGCGCTCCATACCACCTCCCCCCCCCCCCCCCATACATAGTCTGGTGAGCTGTGGTTCACTCTAAATGTTAACAAGCAGAGCCGGGTTTAGTGACGACTATTAGGGGCAGATAATTTTGTTTGAAACGATTTTAAACGTAGGGGGGGGGGGGTAACTAAGTGGAGTTTACTTTAACGGAGGGTTGGGAACGAGGGGGGGGGGGGTATCGTCCTTAACGAGCTACTTATAGTGTTTTAAAGAAATATTTTCAGTGGCAGCGTTGGTAGTGTCGAATTCACAAATTATGAATTACTGAAAAGTAGAAAAGACAACAACTAAATAGCGGCGTATGTTATGCCACGGGTCGGCTCGTTACTTTAGTTATTGCTGCGTGTAACCTTCAGTCACTAGTAAATCTTTCTCTCACTACATATATGTTAGTTGTCATATAGTCATATAGTTAAGACATCCGAGTCATGCAACAATAAAACTCACCCAGCCAAAGAACTTTAACCTCCCAGCCATACAGCTATAACTTGCAAACCAAATAGCTCAAACCTAGCCATACAGCTTAAACCTCACAGTCACACAAGTTAAAATGTCTAGACAAAGTAAAAACTTAGCAACTATATAGCTATAACCTCCCAGCCATAAACCCATAACCTTAAATCATGCAGCTATAACCCCAGCCATGCAGCTATAACCCCCAGCCATACGGCCAAAACTTGCAAAGCCATACAGCATAAAATTACAGCCATACTGAAATTACCTCCCAATCATTCGGCCATAACTCCCCAGCCATCCAGATATTACCATACAGCCATAATTTCCCAGACATGCAGCCCTAACCTCCCAGCCATACAGCAATAACTTCCCAGACATGCAAACATTACTCCAAGCAATGCAGCCATAACCCCCTAGCCAAAACTTCCCAGCCATACAGCCATAATTTCCCAGACATACAGCCGTAACCTCCCAGCCATACAGTCATAATCCCCCAGCCATACAGTCATACAGCCATAACCTCCCAGCCATACAGCCAAACAGCCATAGCCCCCCCCCCCCCCAGTCATAGCCCCCCCCCCAGCTATACAGCCATAACCTCCCAGCCATACAGCCATAACCTCCCAGCCATACAGCCATAACCTCCCAGCCATACAGCCATAACCTCCCAGCCATACAGCCATAACCTGCCAGCCATACATCTATAACCCCCCCCCCCCCAGCCTTACAATTATAATCTTCCATCCATAAAACAACTACCTGTAGCCATAGCTACACCCCCCCCCCCCCCAGCCATACAGCCATAACCTCCCAACCATACTGCAATAACCTCCCAGCTATACAGCCATAAACTCACAGCCATACAGACATTACCCCCAGCCATACAGCCATTACCTTGTCCGGTAAACGAAAAGACAACAGATCCGCCGCGTCCGGCAGTTCACTCTGATAGCGGCCGATGATTGGAGGAAACAGATGCGTCCTGTCCAATGGCTGATCTTCTTCTGTCCGACTCAGCAGCCGGCTCAACGCCATTGGCTGATCACTGACACTAGTTTGGTCGACGTCATCTCTTCCAGCTGGAGGGAAAACATGGTACCGATAAAGAAAATACTCGTTGACGTGTGTTTGTGAAGTTTGGCTGAGTTTCAAACTAAAGTGGAAACCTTTACCTGTCTAAACTACCATCTCTTGTTTGACACTATCTGGTCAGTTACAATAGAGTGGTCAGCAAGATTCAACTTTTAAAAAAATGCAAATAACTTTTTTAGGGATATCGTGGTCAGATGGTAAAGCATACGATTGCTTACTCAAAAGTCGCGAGTTCGAAATCCTGGTTCGTGTCGGTAGGAAGTCCCTGAGCACACCCAGCTCGTAATGGAACCTGACCATACAATCCCTTCATATACGGAGGTCATTGAAAAAGGTAAACTCTACTTCAGTTGCCCCATCCGCGATGGACCGTCAGGTTTGAAAGGGTACCTTACTTTTTTTATAACTCTCAACAGGTAATTTAAAGGATGTTATAATAGCTACGAAGGAAAACAATGTTATCCGGTTTCTACATGCCCATTTTCTATTTAATGTTGTCATTTACTTTAATTTCAGTGGAGCGCGGGGTAGAATTGTAGAGCGCTGCTATCTCGGAGATCTCGAGTTCGGATCCCATTTCGGACTTGAGACTGTAGTACGTCCCTGAGACCACTCAGCAATGAACGGTACCTTACTTATGTTGGGTAAAGTAAGGTGGGCATAGTGCTGACAACAACGAGGTCAAGACACCGAGGTCAAGAAATTATACTTCATCTACCCAAACGTTCGCAAAGTCCAAAGTTGGAATATTTACTTTTTCTTTTACTTTTATTTCTAGTCGAGTAGGACGATGCTATGATAAACCTTCAATACCTGTGTTTTCTTCTCCTTCTTCTTTGCTGATGACGAGTGCTGGCGACAAGATATGGCTACCGGCTTCAATAGACGTGTAGCTACCTTTCAGGGAGGTGTGGCTACCTCTCAGGGACGCGTGGCTGCCTTTTATAGACGTATGGCTACCTCCTTTAAGAGAAGCGTGACTTCCATTCATTGCTGTTTGTTGTAGACACAACGAATGCATTGCTTAGTTTGTAAATCAAGGTAAATTAGGGTTTATCGAAACACACGCAAACGCACACATTCACGCACGCACGCGCGCGCACACACACACACACACACACATACATATATGTATATATATATATATATATATATATATATATATATATATATATATATATGTATATATATATATATATATATATATATATATATATATATATATATATATATATTACAAGCCAGAAACATGTTTTAATAATAATGTTAAATAATGCAAATTATGTAATGTATTAAACTAGCTAAAAACATAATAGTTATTATTAATGTTAAATAATATAAACTATGCAATGCATTATTTTCATATGGAAGTTTAAGCAATATATAAGTGGGAACTTCTTTCTGTGATGCCTGGCCTCCAAAGGAACTCGCATATGAAATGTACATTTTTCCTAAAGTTTCCCGAAGCTACAGTGTCTACACTGCTGAGTGAACGACTGACTGACACACTACTTAGCGCAGGGGTCGGCAACCTGCGGCTCGCGAGCCGCATGCGGCTCTTTTGGTGTCCAGTTGCGGCTTTTCAGCTCCATGTACAAAAATTAATAATTATTTTATTTTATTTTCAAAACTCATAAAAATATTAGTCTGCAACACTCGGTAATAAACGATATAACATAAGATATAAACAATAAACATTCACTATTATATTAGAATATTTAGTTACTCCCTATCTCAATGTACTTCCTATTACATTGTCCATTCCGAATTGAAACATTCAACTTCATAGTGGATATCACAAAGAAACTAAACCAGCTAAGTGTAAAACTGAAAGGAAAACCCAGCCTATGTCTTGCTTGAAAAATAGTTTGTTTCGAAAAAAAAAATGGTGAGCGGTAAATTACTTAATTACGAAAAAATCTGAAAAAAATATCGTTATAAAACCAATGCTACTATTCAATCACTTCAGCATTAATATAAACAAAATGAAGGATGTTTTCACTGAGAGATTTGAGCTATTCAAAACAAATGCAAGTACTCTGACTTACATAGTAGATCCTCTCAGTGGCGTAGCGAGGTCGGGTGTCACCCGGTGCGGCACTTAATGGTGTCACCCCCCCAGAGGCATAGAGACCCTTCCCAGGGACAAACTTTCAAATTTTCGATTTGCACCCCCCCCTCAAACTTTCGATTTGCACCCCCCCCCTCGAGTTTTCGATTTGCACCCCCCCTCAAACTTTCGATTTGCACCCCCCCCTCGAGTTTTCGATTTGCACCCCCCCCTCAAACACTTTCGATTTGCACCCCCCCCCCCTCGAGTTTTTCTCTATATATTTTGCTATCTTTTGCCTTGGTGTCACCCCCCTAAATGGTGTCACCCGGTGCGGTCCGCACCCCCCGCCCCCCCCTCGCTACGCCCCTGGATCCTCTCAACACAAATTCAAATGCGATTATTTCATATATTCAAATCTATTTATTTTAAATTATATATATATAGTATATTTGTTTAAGATTATATATATATATATATATATATATATATATATATATATATATATATATATATATATATATATATATATATATATATATATATATATATATATATATATATATATATATAAAATCCTAAACAAATATACTATTGACACTAAAATGTTAGTGGCTCTTTAAAAACCGGGTAATGTTGTAAATTATAACTTTTGGCTCTTTCGGCTCAAAAGGTTGCCGACCCCTGATTTACCCCGATCAGGACTGAAACAGACGTATAGAGCCCATTAACCAGGGGAAATAATGCTGTAGGCAATAGTTCAGGAAAAATAACCCGGGTTATTTTTTAATGAAAAAATTGACCGCGCCTGTATCCGTCAGGCTTTGTTTTTCCCTAGTTTACAAAATATACTTTTTTCTGTTTTTTTATTTATTTTGTTCATTTCTTGTGTCTAGTCTACTTCTTTTTAAGATGTCTTTTCCCTTTCCCATTTAATATCCATTATTCATTTTGTTTTAAATTTATCTTACATGCGCAATAAGCTTACTCTTTTGTTTGATCATTGGTAATTTTATCTGAAGTTGCGAAACGGAAGTACCGAATTTTAAATTTTGACTCCCTTGAAATTAAGGGACTAAAAAGAAATATGTTTGATCGTACTGGAGCAGGGGTCGGCAACCTGCGGCTCCCGAGCCGCATGTGGCTTTTTTTATGTCAAGATGCGGCTCTTCAGCTCGATGCACAAATATAAATAAGTATTTAATTTTATTTTTAAAGCTCATAAAAGTATCAGTCTGCAACACTCGGTAATGAACGATATAATAAAAAATATAAACAGTAAACACTCGCTATTCTATTAGAATATTTAGTGACTCGATATTTCAATGTAGGCCTACTTCCTTGTTTCCTAAAACTGAGTTATTTAAATATAAAGAATGCCTGTGTTTGGATCATATTTATCGGGGCACTAACGCCCATCACCATGGCGTGCTGTGTGAAAGCCTTGAGTGTAAGTTAATCACTCACCGTAATATCACCGTTAATCACTCACCGACGGTAAGTGGCGCTCTCGTGAATCCGATAACACTACCGCCGGGGCGTTGCGTAGCCCCTAGCTCGGTTTAATTATCGAATGTCGTATTGTAGGGTGTTCCTTAAAACTAAGGTAGGCGCTTAGTGCTCACGGGATAGCCCTGGGCGCCAAATCGCACCCTGCGTAGACGCCGGAGGACGCGCCTAATTCAATTTAGTGAGGGACTATAGCAACCTATTGTATCCATAGCCAACGTATTGTTGTCCATCGTGTCCATAGTGTACAGCATTTTAAAAAAAACAAATGTAGGCACTATAGTGCACGCAGGGTCGCCCAATGGACGAGGCACCGGCGGTTGCGTCTGTTGCAGTTTTGCCGCGGAATATAGTAGTACCCCTTACCCGCTATGCAGAACGCCCGATTAACGGATGACAAGTACTAACATAGCCGCTCTGGAACTCTGAGCGCCAAAACCTATATTGACAACAAATGCACACCCGGGCGCCGCCCATAAGAAATTTTAATTTTTTTGTCGCAGAAATCTTCTCGGGAGTATTTTCATCTACTCTCCAAAGTTTCATGGCACTCGGATAAACTGTGTCGAACCGCATACAACTTTTTTTTTTACCGTATACCTTATACCTTTTTACCTTATACCGTATATTACCCCCCCCTAGGGCGCCGCCCTTGTGAATTTAAAAAAAAAAATGTGCACAAACCTCCCTAGGAGTATTCTCAACAATTTTCCCAAGTTTCATGGCGATCGAATGAAAGGTGTAGTAATGCATAAAAGAAAAACAGACACACACACACAAACACACATACATTGTTTTATGTATATATATATATATATATATATATATATATATATATATATATATATATATATATATATATATATATATATATATATATATATATATATATATACCAAATCCTAATTAAGGATCATAATATTAATAATAATAGTATAAATATATTGGCGGCTCTTTAAAAATTTGGAAATGTTGTAAATTGTAACTTTTGGCTCTTCTGTCTCAAAAGGTTGCCGACCCCTGAACGAGCGTGTTCTATTAATAAACAAAACGTAGCAGAGACACCACATAAAACAATCAACTCACCGAAAGTTGAAACGTCAACAAAAAAATCTTTACTAAGGCTGAGATCATCCGCACTGAGACTTTCTACGGCCTGAAATAGATGCAGATGTTAGAGGAGTTTTTATGGTTGTAAAACATGAATAAATTAGAGTATTAAAAACATGGAAGGCTGAAACATGTGTAGGTATTAGATAATTGTAAATAATTTGGCTTGAAATGTCGTGTTAAAGTGAGTGGTATATTTCTTGACTGTGGTTTCTGCTAAACTTGATTCAAAATTCATTACATCGTTATCATGTTGTTTTTTCTTTAATATTATTGGAATTAAAAGTTAATAGATGATTTAAAATTAGAAACTTAAAAACACTTGAGGTAATTCATACATTATGTCAACAGCTTCAATAGACTACATGGAAATTAATACATCTAACCGACTTTAGCAAAGTGAATACATTGAATGGTAAAGCTTAAAATTAACAAATTAAAAAGAGAACCCAAAGATAAGTGACTAAACTGCTAGCAGGAAAAAAATCCAATGAATAGATTTGACCCACTACTTAAAAAGTGAATAGATTTGACCTACTACTTAAAAAGTGAATAGATTTGACCTACTACTTAAAAAGTGAATAGATTTGACCTACTACTTAAAGTGTAGAAATAATAAGCAGGTGAAAGTGTACTGACTCAATAGACTAAAGGAAAAATCAATAGACTGAATAGACTACAGGAAAGTGGATAAACTCAATAGACTACAGGAAAGTGGATAAACTCAATAGCCTACAGGTAAATGAACAAAGTGAATAGCCTACCTGAAAGTGTATGTCTCTGTTGATACTGGTGTAGCCTGACTCTGACTTGAGCTGTGAGAGTCGGTCTGACTCCTCTAGGGTGACGCCTTGTAGATAGTCGTCAGAGGAGTCGAGGTGTGAGATCCTAGGTAACCTCACCACGTGGGTTACTACTTTACCTGGGGAGGGTGGGAAATGTTTGTCACGTGGGTTACTATTTTACCTGGGGTGGGGGTGGGAAATGTAGAAAAATCAGTAGATAAGAAGTTGAATCAGAATACGTTTATTTGTAGTTACATAAAATTGGGTCTTGGTCATTTGTTAAGACGACTGTTTTCTTCCAAAGTATGTAAACACTCTCATTACATTTAAACAATAAACGTGAAATGAGTACGTGAATGTCAAGATAATCTTTTTTTGTGTGTAGTTTTCTTTTCTGATGATACTGGTCGTCGGTACCCGTTACATGTGAATTATAGGCCTATATATTTTAATGTTATACTTGTTTGAGAACAATATTTTATAAAATAGTTATTGGTCAAAACGCAATGTGCTTTACTACACGTTCAGCGATGTTAGTGACAAAGCAAAGAAATAACTAAATAGCTAAAAATCCGACACATTTAAAATAACAGACTAGCCGGCTGTTCAATGGTAGTTATGTTGGTCCTAGGTGATTTGACCATAGGGCAGGGGTCGGCAATGTTTTGAGCCAGAAGAGCCAAAAGTTACAATTTAAATAACTTCCCAGTTTATAAAGAGCCACTAAAATTTTTATTTTAATATTTTGGCATTTGATTAGGATTATATCTATACTTTTGAATTTTGATATGAAATAAATAGCTTTAAATATGAAAGAATATTTATTAAGCATACCAATATTTCGCACAAAACATATTATAGTATTATACCTAGCTCTGCTAAAATAAAATTAGTAATCAAATAATATACCTATACGACTATCTCAATCCGCTTTTGAAGCCATTAACTTTTTTTTTCTTTCTTTACGGACACCAGTAGCGTAGCGAGGGGGGGGGGCGCGGGGGGGGGGGGGGGGGACATATGTCCCCGGGCGCCGACCTTAGGGGGCGCCAAAATGGGTTGGAAAAATAAATTGAAAGGTTGAGGGGGGTGCAAATTGAAAGTTTGAGGGGGGGGGGGGTGCAAATCAAAATCTCGAGGGGGGGGGTGCAAATCGAAAAGTTTGTCCCCGGGCGCCGGGAAGGGTCGATACGCCTCTGACGGACACCACCGGCTCAGAAGGTGTCTCTCATAGCCCGGCAGCCCTAAACACGGTCAACTCCGACTACTGGCTTGGGTATCGGTCGCTTCTGTCTACGGTTCTCACCGGGCTTATCTTCCTACCCACTGAACGCAGGGTAAACTTGTACCCCACCGGCTCAACCGTAGGAAGCTAATAACTTTAAAAGAAACACGTCACTCAGGTCAAATCAATGCATACTGACCGATAGAGAAAGGCATTCTGAATCAAAATAATATTCCTAATTTAACGATATTCGAAAAAGTCGGCAGTGGCAAGAATGGAACCTGTGGCATGGGGCTGGCTACAGCACGGTTGTGGGGCTGGGTCTGGTGCCCAAGCAGCTGTCAGCTGTCCGTATCATTTCTGCCTCACCTATTCTCACTGTTCTCTGGTGAGTGTTTTTATCCTGTTTTAAGTTGTTGTTTTCTCTATAATAATTTTAATGAGTTTTAAAAATAATATAAAATAATCTATATATATAATTCTCTTCTGGGAGCCGTTAGAAAACAAGCTGCAAGCGTGCCTTACAGTCCCCTCTCTTCCTCTCTATCGCTACCACCCCCCACCTCCCACCCCCTCACATGGTCTGGTGAGCTGTGGTTCACGCTGTTTACATTTTACAATCATAGAGACGGGTTTGGTGACGGCTATGAGGGGCAGATAATTTAGTTTGAAACGATTTTAAACTTAGAGGAGGTAACTAAGAGGAGGTTGCTTTCACGTGGGGGGGGGGGGAGGGGGGGGGGTTTATTGTTTTTAAGCAAATATTTTCAGTGGCAGCATTGGTACTGTCGAATTCACAAATTATAAATTACTGAAAAGTAGAAAAAAAACAACAACTAAATAGCGGCGTATGATACGCAGCGGGTCGGCTCGTTATTAATATTTGTGCATGGAACTTGAGAGCAGCATCTTGACATCAAAAGAGCCGATTGCGGCTCGCGAGCCGCAGGTTGCCGACCCCTGCCATAGGCCGTTAGTTTTGAAAGGGAAACTTTTTTTTATATCAGGTAACCAACGATCTGGGTGCTGAAATAACATACATGAGTGTGAGGGGTGGGGGTATAAGAATGCGAGTAACTGGAGGGTGTCGTAGGCAAGGTAAGATGGCGGCATAACACTTTTACCGTCACACATGACTAAGTCAAACAAAATATATTAAAATTAATTGCTTATATTAGCTTCTGTCGCCCTCAAAACGAATGGGAACGCAAAAAAAAAAAAACCAGACAAATTGCTAAACATTTAAGTGAAACATATCACAGAATAAAAACTACACAAATGGAGCTGGTAGATGTACGTGTATAAACTCATGGAGCTGTAACAGAACGCTCTCTTAAAACTGTGAGCTGGCCACAGACCGAAACGTTTTAAAATCTACGAATAAAAACTCCAATATCAGTATCGTGAAACCCAAGCACCCTGTGGCATAGACACCATACCTCATCCACATCATTATCGGCAAACAAGATGACAATGTGTCTATCTTGCTACTGTAAGATAGAGGAATAATGTGCTCTAACAGCTAGATACACCTATGACGTGTAGAATTCTCCATTTTAGATTTCATGGCGGCGTAAAATTAGTTGACGGGAAATACATAGCAACATCTCTGAACGGAATAGAGATAACAAGAGAATATTTCCTTTTGTTAGTTGTTTCCCATATTAAAATATATTGCAACCAGGGGAAGCAACCAATGTAGGGAATTTTTTGTGTGAGAACAAAACTAATAATACAATATAAACTAAAATGATTTTTTAAATGTATTATATAATCCGCAGATATTAATATTTTCTTACCTAATATTACCTAAAATTCTGTCCATATTTTATAACTTTTGGATTTCTAAATAATTAATTTGCCCTAAAATATGTAGAATAACATTAGCTCAATGACCGGCTGCATTTTTCCAGATGGGAAACCGCCGCATTATCCATGCTTCAATGAACGTAACAATAGAAATTTTGGATCCCTTTAAAATCAAGGGACAAGATTAAAGTGTATGATTATATGTAAGGGGTCGGCAAGCTTTTTAAGACGGAAGATCCAAAAATTTCCGTTTTTAAAGAGCCACTAACATTGTTTCAATATTTTGGTATTTGATTAGGAATAGGTAAATAAATTTGATTTTTGATTTGAAATAAATAACATTAATTATGAATTAATATTGATTCATATAAAAAACATACATAATGTTTTGCACAAAAATGTTTTAGCTATCTCTGCTATGATAAAATTAGTAATAAAATTATTATATATATATACGACTATCCCTATCCACTTTAGAAGCCAATAACTTTTTTTCTTTCTTTCTTTACGGACACAGCCAGGCAGGCCTCAACTCAGCAAACTCCGACTAACTGGCTTGGGTATCGGTTTGATTACTGTATCGGTCACTTCCGTCTTTCGGTTCACACAAGGCTTATCTTGCACCCTACTCGTACCCCACAGTCCAGTACCTATCTCAACCAAAGGAAGCTAATAACTAAAATACTTCGTCACTCAAGTCAAATTAATGCATACTGACAGGTAGAGGAATGCTTTCTGTATAAAATAACATTCCCCATTTAACGATATTCGAAAAAGCTCTCAGCTGTCCGTATACTTTCTACTGCACCTATTCTCACTGTTCTCTGATGAGTGTTTTAGTCCTGTTTATGTTAAAGTTGTGTTTCTTTACAATATAATATTTTTATGAGTTTTGAAAATGAAATAATATAATTATTAATATTTGTGTATGGAAATGGAGAGCCGCATTTTGACATCAAAAGAGCCGCATGCAGCTTGCGAGCCGCAGGTTGCCGACCCCTGCCATAGGGGATTTGACCATAGGGGGTTTGACCATAGCGGAGCTTTGACCATAGGGGCTTTGTCCACAGCGGGGCTTTGACCCAAACATACTGATCACATCCCTTAAAAAAATTTGCGGACAGAGAGAGAGAGAGACAGGGAGAGAGAGAGAGAGGGAGAGAGAGAGAGAGAGAGAGAGAGAGAGAGAGAGAGAGAGAGAGTGAGAAGTGCGCGCATGGGCTTTTATATATTAGGATGAAAGGCTAGTTATGTGTGCTCCAATGTTGACCTTTAAATATATTTGATAGTGGATGTTAAGTTGGACTCTATGATGTTTTTTGTAGTTTTTTTAAATAGATCACAAACACATTTTTACTTGAATTTAATTAAAATGTATCGTTTACATAATATTGCTTTGATCATCACTGGTAACTCATTGCGCAAGAATTTGTATTTCGATATTTTCTGCATGAAAACAGGGCAGTGGTCAATATACAATGCATATACTTTTTTAGCGCTCTAAACAATTGCATTAAACTTTAACTCATCGACGTGCGAGAAGTAGGGTTCGAGACCAACACAGCCCAACCATGCAGTTACCTACTTTCAGGTAATTCCGGTGTCTCTGACAGATCATGATCTTGATCTGTTTCACCTGCCCCCTTGATTGTGTCTTTTGGGGCGCTTGGACGTTCTTTAGAATAAGACAAACTGAAATAAATGCAAGAGATAAATAAATAGTTTTGTTATTTTAAAAGAATCAGGATCAAAAGAACTGTCAATTTTTATTTGTCGCACCAAACTTAAAAATCATACCAAGCATCAATTCAACATTTTGAAAGATTTTAAGTAGGAAATAGATGGACTGGGCAGAATCTTGCATACACAAAGACCATACACAAATTCTACCCCCCCCCCTTTCGAAAGAAATGGAATTTATATAATTTATATAGAAAATATATACTTTTAACAGTGTCCGCCCCCACCTCGAAGAAAGTCTACAGCCCCGCCCCCCCCCCCCCCCCCCCCCGAAAATTTCAAGTGCCCCCCCCCCCCTCCCCAGAGAAAAAAGTCAGGAAGAAACACTGATCACAGACCAACCTCTTTCCGTTTGAGGATATTCATTAAAGCTAACCCAAAAATAACGCTAATATTAAACCTAACCCGTGATCCCATCTCATACCCAACATTAATTTTGGCAACTAAAAGAACATTAATTTTGGCAACTAAAAGAACATTAATTTTGGCAACTAAAAGAACATTAATTTTGGCAACTATGAGAACATTAATTTTGGCAAAACACGCGTACATATAAAGCTAAGTAAACAAAAAAACAACTAAAATTACACTTAGCCTACCAACTATAGCCAAACTAAACAATAACACCAACTCTAACATATAACACTAACCTGAGCACGATAACACTAGAAGCACCACTAAACGACTCACCCAAGCGTGTAAAACGTAACATTTAACGTGCGCACTTCATTGCTCCTTAACCTATACATAAGTAATGGCATGGTTTACTCCAGGAATCTGATCGATTACCAGCTTCACACTGATCTAACAAGTTATTCTTTTGTTGTAAACGTTAACCAATTTGTGTTTAATCGTTAACTTCCCTACAAAATGGAACATTTTTTTTATTATTTTCATATCTATTTAATCTTCAGTAGGTGTGTTAAATTGAAAGGTCTGATTAGTTTGTTTATTTAAGTCCGGGTTATTAAAAAATAAGACTTGGATGAATTGCTAATTTCATAATTTTAAATGCCAGCAAAAATAAAATACACTTATGTATATTTCAATCAAATTGGGTGTGAGTGTGTTGGATATAAAAGTTCTAAATTGTCACTTTTTCATTTTTTTAATATCCAACAACAGGCGAATCACAAAAATACATCTTAGTAAAATGCATTAGTTCTTCTACGTATCTAGAACTTAATAAATAACACAGAACTTTTGACTATTCCCTAGTATAAACAATTCCAGATTCCATACGAGATATTTAAAAAGAAAGTACACAAAAGGTGCCTTGGTTTAAATGCCTCATTACCATTGCGTGTAACTCTAATTAAAAATGGGATGAATCCGATGAGTTAAAAAAAATTAACTGTTAAAAAATGTATCTCTACGTTAAGCTACGATCGACCCGATTTAACAGAGGTCGATATTGGATCTGGCAATGAGTTATCGATTTTAAACTATAGCTCTCGCTCATTAGTGTTATCTGTCCGTGTTGTACTACCACATTTGGATGTAGGGCAGGAAAAAAGATATTCCCAGGTAGAGACACAGGAGCTGTTGTAGAACTCAAATATTCCAAGTAGAGCCAGTTTAGTTATTTTAGTTGTGTTTGAAATCAATTGATTAACCATATACACGTAAGACTTATAAGAGTTTATTTTTTTTTTATTCTGTCAAATTTTGAGTGATTTCCGGTGACCGGAAGTAGTTCTTTACGGTATTTCCGATTTCTCAAAAAATACCACTTCTACCGGACCGATTTGTTTGAAACTTTAGGTCGAGACTTGATGATAATGCACTCTGACCTCAGCATATGAAGGAATAGTGTAGTCAGCATTATGCCTAGCCGCATTTACAATCCCCAACGTGTGTTAGGTACCCATTACAGCTGGGTGGACTCAAGCACGTTCGTTCTATCAGACTTAAACCCGAATTCGAACTCGAAACTTTCCTATTATAAGTCGTATGCTCCACCATAAAAGAAAATTAGAAGTTGACATAAAACACGAAAAGGAAGTTAAAATATATTTTGTACAAGCCGGAACTACCAAACCACAAAATACTGACAAGTGTATGACTTCAAATACTGTTTATTGCCTGATGAAAATTACAGAGCTTTAAACATGGGGGAAAGATAATTAAGCCAATATAAAAATGTACATTGATATACATATATGGGGCAGTACTGTCAAGCAGTGTTTCTCCCAGACTTTTTTCTTCGGGGGGGGGGGGGGCACTTGAAATTTTCGGGGGGGGGCGGTAGACTTTCTTCGGGGGGGGGGGGGCGGACACTGTTAAAAGTATATATTTGCTATATAAATTATATAAATTTCATTTCGTTCGGGGGGGGGGGGGGGCGGACACTGTTAAAAGTATATATTTTCTATATAAATTATATAAATTTCATTTCGTTCGGGGGGGGGGGGGCGGTAAAAAAATTTCGGGGGGGGGGGGGGTGAGGCCCCCCCCCCCGGAAGAGTTACCTGGAAGAAACTCTGCTGTCAAGCTAGCTGATTGATGTAAAATAAGATACTACCAGATCTTCTAAGTAGAAAGTAAAATTAAATCTTTTTTAAACACACCACATTACGAGAGAAAAGCGTATGAAAAAACGTGTAATTTATTTTAAAAACAACACTCAAATTTAAAAGAGGGAAAAAATCCATGATTAAATTTTTAGACAAGAAGAAGCAGGCAGTGTTGAGAGGTAAATGTGAAGTATGTTTTGAGTTTGTACGCAGGTTTAAAGCATTAAATATATATAGCCCACACGACAATATGGTTGTTTTTTTTTTAATTGCAGTATGTTATACTTTTTAGGTTTTTTTTTTTACATTAAACGCAACTCCTAAATATTTAACTATTTATTTGTAACCTTTTACAGGACTAAACGGTTATAAGTAATTAAATTTACTAAATCTCGATAACTAAAGATACATTGATCTAGTTACGATACCTTGTGTTTATATACTATCTTATTATATAAATGTCTTGAAAACTATGTGAAAAATAAAAAAAATTTTAACACATCTGATTATCTAAATGCCTCAGGAGCTGGGTTCGATTTGTAGGTTTTATGAACGCATTTTATTTGTAAAAATCTTGAGAACTGTGTATGATCTTTAGTTTTAATGGACACTTCTTCGAATAAAAATGTCTACGCCAATAATATGGTGACCTGCCATTTTTCTAAACTACACAGGCTAATTTTCTATAACACACAACATCGAATGGAATCAGTCAACAGAAAAAGCTATTTGAATTACAACAAAGAGTGGGGTCTTCAGGTTATTAGTCAAATCACATACATTTCATCGAGATGGGTAGACTTCTCATCCAGGTGAGCAGACTCTTCATTCTTGTATACAGACTTCTGATAGTCTCCCACAGACTTCTGCTCGCTGAAGACAGACTTCTGGTTACTTTGGACAGACTTCTGATCACCACGAACAGAATTCTGATCCCCACGAACAGAATTCTGATCGCCGTTGGCGGATTTCTGATCGTCTTGGACAGAAGCCAGACTACTTCGTGGTGCTAGATTTTCGCTTAAGCTTGCGTCCACGGCGTCATTCTGTTCATGTCCTTGTGACTCCTGACTTACGCCTGCGTCCGTGACCGGCATCTGACAAAGGCAAATGGTGAAAACAGAACGTTCAGGACAATTTTCACTTTACCAAGAAACTGAGTTTTAGATAAAGAAGTTCTAAGGACGAAAATAAAATGTTACTGATTGATGGGGGAGGGGGGGGGGGGAGGCTGGTCATTCCCAAGGTTGTTTTTTTTTTGCAACTAGACGTTTTTCCCCATCGTTATGCAAATCAAAGAGCAAAAAATATTAATATATTTTGAGACATTTTTTCATGCGGAAAACATTTTGTCCTATGTGATTTTTTTGTGTTTTATTTATTTATTTACAGTACCGTAGTTTTGAACTCTGATATCTGTGGATTTTTTAGGGTCAGCGTTAAACTTGAAGGGATCGGGTTGGGCCTTGTGTTAAAATTGAGGCGGAGTGTTGACCAAAACAAGAAAAAAAAAACTAAAAGTACTTTAATGGCTAAATATGGAATGAGATTCAACACTAGGACGTGGCAAATAAATGAAAAAACAAATTGAAAGTAAAAATACTACACACCTGTTTGTGACTGTCTTGTTGGTTGTGTGAGTCCCTGCCCTTTGAAGCAGACGAGAGCCTTGATGATTTATGCTTTGATGACGCTGAAATACATATTTACACCGCTGTTTTATCAAAAGTGTAATATTCTTTTTAAAAAAAAAAACATTTTTTTAAAAATGTTACCAAACTCTCGATATGTTACATATTTACACCAATGTCGTCGGAGCTATTACAAATGTAACAGTTATGATGTTCTTCGTTCCAGCCAGCCTTAATAAGTACTCAGCATTCTTGAAGTCAACTAACCCAGTATGACTAGGCATGGTGTGTTTACTAATTTAATTTTACAAACTTTACGTAATTATAGAGATAAACTTGCTGCGAAATATGGAATGCTTACCCTTCCCTCCTTCCCCCCCCCCCCCCCCTCAACCCCCCCCCCCTAAAAACATTAATAATATCCTGTCTTCTCTAAGTTTTCCCCTGTAGCGATACTAAACAACATTTTTATTATCGACACAACAAAAATGATTCAGGTTCAAAGTTCATCATGTGAGCTATAGATACCATTTTATTCGTTGATTTCTTAGGAAAATGTTCATAGTTGGCTTAAGAAAAATCGTCATATCTCCAAGTCAGAAAAAAAAGTTACATCTTGACCTTCGAGAACAATCTACTCACATTTTCGTTTCTTTTTGCCCTCTTTCCCGCCGTGCTTAGCTCCCCTGTGATGTGAGCTGTGAGATGGCGTCACTGACGTAGCGCGTGAGTCAGCGGCGTCATGACTCTCTATAGTTCCTTCAACCTGCTTCAAGTAGAATTTTAAATGTATTTTTTAGTCTAAAATACCTCTCTAAAGTAGCTTCAACCTGCTTCAAGTAGAATTTTAAATACAATTTTTTTAAAGTCTAAAATACCTAATGCAACAGGCAGGTAAATGTTTCGAACTTAGGCCTTCGTCAGATTCAATAATAGAAACACAATTTTAAAACACAATGAACTCTCGTAAAAAATCTTGGATGAAGTTCCATGTTTCGAATGTCATTGATTTTTTTATAGGATTTAGTTTTGATTTACTAATCACAATTATTTCCAATATGGTTAAGCATTTAATCTTAAGCTGTATTTTGCTAATTTTAAAATTTGGTAGTCCTTATGTTCATTTGTATTTTTTGTTTTTAAAAGGCAACTTTAAAACGTTTGTGTTTTTTGCACCAATGTTTTAACCGCTTATAATCTAACCTCTTTTGTTTCCAGTTCACTCCCCTGGGGTAGGTTCCCGGCACCCCCTTGGGGGAGGTTCACTGAAGAAACAGACAGTTCCACTTTCTCTTTCAATCCGTCAGTACCTAGCGGATTTGTCCCTTCACTTCCTTTAACAGAAGTTGGCATCTAAAGAAAAAAAATAAGTGTCTATATCATACAACTCCAGGGGCAGTAATACGTGGACTTAATATACTATGACCTTCAATTAGAGATTCATCATCGTCTTTTCCCTTTCGAGCCCAAGACAAAGGGAGCTGGTGAAGTAGAGTTCATCCTCGGCATATGAAGTAATAGTGTGGTCAGCACTATTCCCAGCCGCATTTGTTTTCCCAAACGTGGGTTGGGTACCCATCAGAGCTGGGTGGACACATGGATGTTCTACCTAATTGAATTCCGGATTCGAACTCGAGACTTTCGGGTTTGCTCATTTTGGCCTTCTTGTCGTCCATTAAATATTATGTGGTATTGAAGCTGGTCTAGCTGATACTTAAAAAGTGCAACGTGTGCATACCAAAGACATAAGTTCCAATCCGATCGAAATATTCAGAAAGCATTGTATATAACACTAGTAGTGTACGCAAGCCACTTCATATCACTGCACTATAAACTTTGTTATTCTTTTTTAATGCTATTTTATAGTCAACATTTGTAGAAATATGACAAAAATGTATTATTGATCAGCAAAGCTTACATTTTCCTTATTTGCTTGTTGAGGGGAAGCGACTCGCTGTTGAGTGTTCCCTGCATTATCATTCCCTGTATGTTTGATTGCTTCCCCTTGTTTACTTGTCTGTAAGTGAAAATACAAATATTTTAGTCGTTTTTTTTTTATTCCACTCTGATTCTTATGGAGTTACCAAGGTGGGATGGGAGCCTTCCTACCAGCAATATCACTCCCCCCCCTAGCCCCCACCCCCTGGCAAAGCTTAAATCTGGGATGTCAGTTGTGTTAGAATTCAGCGTTTGCTTTGAAAACTTTGAATTTGCGAGTTTAAATATCTGAGTAACAAAAAAGGAAAAAGTTCGCATGTTTTTACTAAAAAAAATACTGGGCCCTATGACTCCTGAGAAAGTGTCTATTAGACTAATACGTTATCAGACTAACAAATGGGTGGGGCGAGTGGGCTACTAGCTCTGGGAAGGCATAATAGAGTTTTTTCCAGGCGTCCCCCCCCCCCCCCCCCCACACACACACCGAACGAAATGGAATTTAAATAGAAAATTTATACTTTTAACAGTGCCCGCCCCACTCCCCCCGAAAAATTTAGTCCGCCCCCCACCCCCCAGAAAATATCAAGTTCCCCCCCCCTCCTTCCGGAGAAAAAAGTCTGAAAGAAACACTGGGGGTGGGGAGGTGTTTTAGTACGTAAATATTTTGTAAGAAATTACTGGAGTAGAAGCGAGCGGTGGGAAAATAAAAAAAATTCACTTTGATATTACCTTGTTTTGATTGGCTGTCGAGTCATGTGGCCTGGGTAATCCAAGTTTACTGAGGGTCTCTTCGGCCTTGAGTCTAATGTCAAGGTCGCCGCTGTTCAGTTTGGTCAGCAGCATCCCAGTGATCTGTTCCATGTGCTCAGGCTTTAAGTTAAAAGCTCTAGAATCACACAGAAAAGGTATTAAGTTAAACGCCCTGGAACCACACAGAAAAGGTATTAAGTTAAACGCTCTAGAAATCACCAGGAAAATATAATACTTGAAATACATTGCTAAATCTGGTCTGATGTTTCTAGTGAACTTGTAAAAAAACATTTTCTTTCTTCTTTGTAGTGTTGGACGTCGTTACCTCAAATACAATTCAGTTTTATGTGTCAACTTGTTATGCGCCGTGTAGGCCGTTGATTACAGCCTGCTTTTCTTTTTAGATTTGCCTCCATCGCCTTTGTAGAACAAGCTACAATACAGCAGTTTGATTTTGGAGTGTTTTTTTTCTTCTAGATGGGTTGCTGTCCCCAGCTATCGAGCCTCATCTGCCCGAAGGTTCGAGCTCGGGACTTTGCGGTTTAGCAACCGCGGGCTTTACCAACCCGACCACTCCGACACCAGATTTTCTATAATATGTATTTTTTTTAAATCACAAAGCTTTCATAGTTTTCCGTCGAGTGATGCTGGGGGGGGGGGGGGGGGGATCCAAGAGCTGTGACATAAAACAAGAAGTCGCGGTATTTGGAAATGTTAATTTATATGGGTTAGGGATGGGTCCAAATTGATAATTTTTTTTAGCTTTATACTGTATAAGACGTGTACTGTCTTTTAACCCTCTCTAATTGGCAGTAAGGAACCTTGCAGTAGCAGAGGTCCTAATTGTTTCGCCCATCAAGTAACAAGGTACACATGATAAACAACAGATCCTCTGGGCTAATACTACCAACCTCAATAATGAAATGCAGTTTTGCCGTATTCTAAAGGTCATCGTAAAAACGTGTAGACTTAACAAATTAATGGTCGGGGGTCGGCGTGATCGAGTCGGTAAAGCTCATGGTTGCTAAACCTTAAAGTCTTAGTTCGAACCCTCGGGCAGATGAGGCTCGTTAGCTGAGGACAGCCACTCTTCTAGGAGAGACAACTCCAAAATCAAACAACTGCTGCCTTGTAGTTTGTTCTTGGTTGGACAAAGGCTATGGAAACAAATCCAAAAAGAAAAGCAGGCTGAACTCTGAGTCAATGGCCTCAATGGCGCATAACCAGTTGACACGTCATCCTTAATTGTGATGGAAGCATGGTCGAGTCGGCAAAAGCTCATGGTTGATAAATTCGAAAAAAAAAGTCTCGAGTTCAAATTCTCTGGCAGATAAGGCTCGATCACTCCCAACCAGTAGCGTACGCAGGGGGGGGGGGGAGCAGGGGGAGCGGCCGCTCCCCCTCTGGCCATTTTCAGTTAAGTGGCGCCTTTTTGGAAACTTTTTAAACTCAAAGTTTTAAACAATGATATTTGTTACAAAAATAGTTTTGGTCGGCACATCTATGTAAATCACAAGATTTCTTTTCATGCAGCAATAAAGCATTATTGTACTAGTCTAGTAGTGTCTACGTTTACAACACGTATTAACAGCTGCATCAGTTTGCCATTCTAAAAATAACCATTACGATGCATTGCAATGTTTAAAAAACCTCTACGGTAGTACCACTTGGCAAGAGGGGTGTTAAGTTTAAGGCAACTGTATAATGTATTAGCTTACGAATAATTGAATTAGAAAATGTTATACATAAAACTTCACACATAATTACTTTATATATACAGTTTGAATCGTGTGATTAATTAAAAAAAAATTACAATACAGAAACAAATACAACTGATGTGACACCTCTATTTAAATTTACTTATGAGCAAACTGCCTAGTGGTGGAGAAATTTTGACAAGGTCAACAACGCAGTGGCGGAACTAGAAAAAAAGGGCCACCCCGCAAAAATAAATTCTGGGCCCCCCTATATATATATATATATATATATATATATATACATATATTATATATATATACATATATATATATACACACATATATATATATATATATATATATATATATATATATATATATATATATATATATATATATATATATATATATATATATATATATATATATATATATATATATATATGCAAACACAGATTACAAACATTGGATAATCATTTCTGGCCTGATCGGGTTTTGAAAAACAAGCGTCTTTTTTTTATAAATTTAAACAAATTACATGTCACGTGTGAAATGCGTTAGTATGTTTTGAATTATTTTTTTTAAGATTTAGAACTAATCTATTTAATGTTTTTATATAATACTGCCTAACCTCGATTTATCAGCCGGTCAAAAGAATATAAAACGTGAAAGCTTTGTATGTGTAATGGTTTTTCGTGCTATGTTTATTTTTTTGTTCTTTTGTATTTTAAGTATTTGTTTTAAATATATTTCCTTTTTATGCTATGTTATTCTATAGAATGTATTTTTTGTTAAATTAATATTCAAGAGAAGTAGTTGCTTTTTAATTTGTGTAGTACAAATATATTAAAAGGAGCTTATAAACACCTCTATTTAACTATTTAAAAAAGGGAAATAAGTCTTGGAAGTGTTTTGAACGTTTGCCTCTTTCACACAACAGATCAGGCGTAAATCAGTGGCGGAACTAGAAAAAAATGGCCCCCCCCGCAAAAATTTTTTTTAGGCCCCTATATATATATATCTATATCTATATGTATATAGTATATATATATATATATATATATATATATTATATATATATATATATGTATATGTATATATATATATATGTATATGTATATACACAAATTTTCGATTTGCATCCCCCCCCCCTCAAGTTTTCGATTTGCACCCACCCCTCAAGTTTTCGATTTGCACCCCCCCTCAAACTTTCGATTTGTACCCCCCCCCTCGAGTTTTTCTCTATATATTTGCTATTTTTTGCCTTGGTGTCACCCCCCTAAATGGTGTCACCCGGTGCGGTCCGAACCCCCGCCCCCCCCCCCCTCCGAAAATTTCAAGTGCCCCCCCCCCCCACCCCCGAAGAAAAAGTTCTGGAAGAAACACTGCCAAAGACCCACCCATATTATAACCGAATATAACCCTCCCCGTTACGGGCTAAACATGAAATTAAACATTAATACATTCAAAGGTGATATAGATCTTTTGGTTGTTTTTAGGCTTAAAAGCTAGATCATTGTATCCTAAATTTGATTAACTTTAATGTATTTAGTGTTAATAACTAATGTTCAATTAATACGTGTACTAATTATAAAACAATTAATAATATAAGACGAGCCTTACCTTCCTTGTTGTGTGAATTAGACTCGTCAACAAAATACTTCATCAGGTAAATGAACAACTACTGACTAGTGTCTTTAACAAAATGTGCAGAAGTGGTCAGTTTACAGTTCAGTAGTTCATAGACGGTTCGTTAATCTATGCATTACATCTTATTGTAAGAGTAAGGTGTGGTGAGGGGTAGAGGTGAGGGGTAGGGGTGAGAGGGGGGTGAGGGGGGAGGGGTGAGAGTTGGAAGGTTCAAGGGAAGGGGACTAGAAAGTGCCGATAAACATCTACATCAATAGTGCCGACTTTTTCCGGTCGTCTAGAAGACCAGAATAGTCGCCGCAACATTTCCCCAGCCCGATTCAAAGCGTGCCGGCAAAAACTTCAGATGCTTCGCTAAAGGGAGATAACTTAAACTTTCACAAGTTTATTGATACAGTTGTTAAAGTAAAAATGAACGCAATTATAAATGTATGACATCGAAATAAATAATTATATTTTTTGTAGAGTCCAGGCCAGTAGTTTAAAACACACAATCATATATATATATATATATATATAATATATATATATATATATATATATATATATATATATATATATATATATATATATATAATATATATATATTTATTTATTTATTTAATAATGTAAACAATATAACAATCCTTTTTTGTTCTCCTAATCGACGCCACTAAAAGTAAAAAGGTAGGCTACGTCTTTGAAGTTGTCTATATGTCTGGCGGTCTCTCGAGCTATATTCTGTACATTTTTTTCAAAGACGTTTGCCGACTATCGTGTTTTTTTGAAACTGTAGAAGAAAGATAACTAGACCTCCACCTAATTTTAAAAAAAAATTTAATTTTTTTTTTGTTTTAATTTTTTTTTTTACATTTTTTTTTTTAAATAATTTAGCCAGATTTTTTGGGCCCCCAATCGGTCTGCCCCCTCCCCCGCATTGCGGTGTCTGGCGGCACTGTAGTTCCGCCCCTGCGTCTTTGAAGTTGTCTATATGTCTGGCGGTCTCTCGAGCTATAGTCTGTACATTTTTTTCACAGACGTTTGCCGACTATCGTGTTTTTTTGTAACTGTAGAAGAATAATAACTCGACCTCCACCTAATTTTTAAAAAAAAAATTTTTACTTTTTTTTTTTTTATTTTTTTTTTTTTTTACATTTTTTTTTAAAAATAATTTAGCCAGGATTTTTGGGCCCCCAATCGGTCTGCCCCCCTCCCCCGCATTGCGGTGTCTGGCGGCACTGTAGTTCCGCCCCTGCGTCTTTGAAGTTGTCTATATGTCTGGCGGTCTCTCGAGCTATAGTCTGTACATTTTTTTCAAAGACGTTTGCCGACTATCGTGTTTTTTTGTAACTGTAGAAGAAAGATAACTCGACCTCCACCTATTTTTTTTTTTTTTTTTTTTTTTAAATTTTTTTTTTAATTTTTTTTAAAATAATTTAGCCGGGATTTTTGGGCCCCCATTCGGTCTGGGCCCCCCCGCATTGCGGGGTCTGGCGGCACTGTAGTTCCGCCCCTGGCGTAAATTTGTCTACGCAACAGCATGTGTTAGCTACTGTATAACATCTCTGCTGTAGTAGATCTGTTTGTTATTTACAAAAGCTTTTACCGTCAAGTCAAAAATGCAAGAGTATTATTTTTTTTAAACTATAGAAAATTTATTATGGTCGGCTATCTATGGGCCCCTAAATGGCGTGGCCCCCCCCCCCCGCATTGCGGGTCTGGCGGCACTGTAGTTCCGCCCCTGCAACAACGTCATAACGATGAAGTAGTAGTATTCTTACAGTTTGGGCGATAGTGATTACGATTACAAACTATATGAAACAGTTACAACCCCCCATCCCCCATGGACCCCTCTGTAAACAAAATATTGTCATAATACCACTGCTACTTATTTAAATCTATTTCTGTAATATATATTTGTGTAATATATATTTGTGTAACATATATGTATGTTTAGAACAGTCATCTAAAAACTGACGCTATGTTCACTCTGAGTTGGTTATCTCCCCCCTCCCCCCCCCCCCCAACACACACACACACACCCCACCACGACAATTGTGTAGAGCGACATTAATGTCACACCTAGGTATACACTGGGTTGGATAATTGACCTAAAGTGAACGGACAGTGGTGAATGAATTTGAACCCCCCAACCCACCCCGAACTGATCTGTTAAGTACATGTATAAAAACGCGTAATGATGTACCAAAGTATCATGCCGCCAGAAATTAGCTTTTTAAACGTAAAACTATGTGAATATTGTTTTTGCAATTACCAGCAAAAAGGTGTGTGATCAATACAGTGATCTAACCCATACCTATCACTATGTTTAAAAAATGATCTTTAAAGAACACAAAGAAGCAGTAGTTTATTAAAATATATGCTCTGAACTAAAAGATCGGTCTTTAGTTAAATGTGGGCTGTTATTCCAAATATTTTTCTATTACAACGAAAAGTGTGGTTTTATACCAACTCTGATTTTAAAAAACTTTCATTATGCTGTAATACATTAGCATTTATCATGACGATATATTAAATTCTGATTATAGACAAAAACATTTTGTAAACACGAATAGTGTTAAACAATTTTATTTTATTCTTAAGTAATTATTTATTTGTTTTGACATTTAAAATTAAATGTGTAGATATATACATATTTATATTAAGAGAATGATTATTTCCCCTATTTCACTTGTCTTAAATAATTTTCCAGGAATTATTATGTAAGAACTTTTTTTTACAAGAATTACAAGACAGAGTGTGTTACGTTCATTGTTTTTGGTTGTAGTGTGTAAATATATATATATATATATATATTATATATATATATTATATATATATATATATACATATATATATATATATATAGATATATATATATATATATATATATATATATATATATATATATATTTATCTATATATATATATATATATATATATATATATATATATATATATATATATATATATATATATATATAGATATATATATAGATATATATATATATTTGTTTAGATTGACACATATAATTGTTTTGTCGCCCTACGTTGTGTTTTTTTTTCTTATTTCTCCAGAGTGCTACTTTTCAATTTATTTTACATCATAGCGAAGTAATGACATACAGCTAGTAATTATATATATATATATATATATATATATATATATATATATATATATATATATATATATATATATATATATATATATATATATATATATATATATATATAATACACGTATATAGAACGTGTTAAAAATTCGGCGACTTTTTTTGCTCATTTCGCTCCCCCTACAACGAAAACCTGTATACGCCTCTGCTCCCAACGCTAAAAATTAAGAACGAAGAAGAAGAATGATAATTTCATGAGTAGCGCGTGGTGTTGATTTTCTTGACCACTCACCCGTGCAGCTGAACGATGTAATCACACACGCTGGCAAACACGCTACTGGTAGACTCCCCCAGCAAACTGATCAACTCTACAGTCACGGGATCGAGGACCGCTGGACGTTGGGGGAAACCATTTCTCCCGGACGATTCTCTGAAGCAGGGTCAGTTCTTCGGGATTTCCCCGCTGTTTCGGAGCTTTCCTGAAAATTGAATTTAGTTTTTTGATTAGCCGTACCACTTAGCGAACAACACCAACAACCTTACCTAAACTTTAGTTATCGGTTAACAGTTTGATTAAATTTCAATTTAGGATACGCTTAGGAGTCATGACTAACGTGTCTTCTATTAGAACAAAACATTTGTTTTCTGCTACAAATTTTTACAGTCTAAATGAGTTTTAATGTTTTAAATACAATTTAAATAAGAACAATTACTTGTAAACGATCAGAATTTATAACGATAAGTAAGGTTCAAGTGTATAATTTAATTTTGGTAACGAATTACGACTTCCATTCATAGTCTGATAAAAATATTAAACAGTGTTTAGAAACGTTAAACATCTGGCTGTTATAACACCTAACAGGGACTTTTCTACCAATATGGGAGGATTCTGTAAAATGTTAATATTTAGCAAGTCACCGTATGTTAAATTAGGTCTGTCGATTTCGTTTATAGTTGACAGATCGCTAATACAAAATGGGACAACTGGTTTTGTAAAATTGTTTGAGAATTGAATTCGGGTTAGAGACACAAAAAAACCCAGCGTACTTCTAAATAACATCATGGACGGCAGTGTGTATGCCGTGTTTCTGTTTCTTCGTCTTTTTCTCGGTTTTTCTCCTTTTCTTCTTTCCCTGCCTTGAAGAGCTCCTCTGGTCAGGCAGTTCGCTGACGTCAGAGGTTTCAATGACGTCATTTTCTTTAAATTCCGGTAATGGCTGTAATACAAGATGTTGGCAATACGAATGTAATTGATCAGGTTATTTTTTTTTTTAAATAACTTCGATAGATCACAAAACGACATGCTATAGAGCAACAGGTAATGTCCTGGACCCGATATAATGTAGATGGACTGTGTTAATGTTGTGTTCTTGTTAAGTTTTGTATGCGCTATTAAACAGCTATTCATACCAGATTAGCTATACAGACCAACAAGTATTTGTCCAAATGTTTCGACTCAACAAGCTGTCAAACTCACGACTTCCGTGTTCACTACCTTGTATTCTACCACCCAGCCACCAGTCCCTCCACACTGGTTTGTCCCTATAGACCTTGTCAAACAGAGACCTCTCACATACCTTGGTCTTACTTCTTGTATCAAACTCACGACTTCCGTGTTCACTACCTTGTATTCTACCACCCAGCCACCAGTCCCTCCACACTGGTTTGTCCCTATAGACCTTGTCAAACAGAGACCTCTCACATACCTTGGTCTTACTTCTTGTATCAAACTCACGACTTCCGTGTTCACTACCTTGTATTCTACCACCCAACCACCAGTCCCTCCACAATGGTTTGTCCCTATAAACCTTGTCAAACAGAAACCTCTCACATATCCCAACCTTACTTGTTGTACGTTGTGACCCCATGACGTAACTTCCTGTGACGTCAGTTCCTGAGGGGAGCTTACATTCTCGGCAACAGATCCCAGAAAGTTTTCTTCCTGGAAGTCGACATTCCTTGGATGTTTTGTCTGTAATGTATCTGTAAGTAAACCATATTTTGTTTTCAAAATGTACTTTAAAACACATTATTATCTACATTTGCACACAATATACACATTGGACATGGCGAATAGGATTTCAACCTCCCATCCCTGCTACACGGTGGCGGAGTGGTCTAGCGGTAGCGAGCAGGACTGCTAACCCGTAAGTCTCGAGTTCGAATCCGGGTTCAAGTCAGTGGACAGTCCCTGAGTCCACCCAGCCCTGATGGGTTCCTAACTCACGTTAGGGAAAGTAAAGGCGGCTTGGCATAGTGCTGACCACACTATCTGTTCATATGTCGAGGTCACAGAAACAAGTGAACTCTACTTCACTCGCCCCATAGACCGTCAGGTTTGAAAGGGAAACTTTATTGTTTTACTTTTTATCCCAGCTACACATTGGGAAACTGCTAGGGATTCGAACCTTCCCTTCCATGCTACATATCGGACCGAATGGATAGGATTTGAACCTTCCATCTCTACTACACATTGGACCGAATGGATAGGATTTGACCCTTCCATCTCTACTACATATTGGACTGATGGATAGGATTTGACCCTTCCATCTCTACTACATATTGGACTGATGGATAGGATTTGACCCTTCCATCTCTACTACATATTGGACTGATGGATAGGATTTGAACCTTCCATCTCTACTACATATTGGACTGATGGATAGGATTTGACCCTTCCATCTCTACTACATATTGGACTGATGGATAGGATTTGAACCTTCCATCTCTACTACACATTGGACTGATGGATAGGATTTGAACTTTGTTAACTCTTCTTAAAAAG
Source organism: Physella acuta (assembly GCF_028476545.2). Lineage (NCBI taxonomy): Eukaryota > Metazoa > Mollusca > Gastropoda > Physidae > Physella > Physella acuta. The sequence continues at coordinate 419,507 of NW_026731761.1, read as the reverse complement.
ACCAGCGTTATTAGGAAATATTATCTTGTTAAAAACACCTCTAGATTTGTTATTAGATCTCCGTGTATGTTTCAGCTTAGTTTATAAATTTCGTATCTGAATCACAGAATTTATCAACCTTTTTTACATGCTTGCAACCATTGGTCATACCAAATACAACCTACAACACGATACTTTGTATATGAATTAAAACCATAAACTCTATAAGATTTACCACACCATTCGTAGGTCCTGAGTTTTGATCTTCACGCCACTGTATACGAAAAAAATTACATTTTCGATGGTCGGTCCTGAACTTCAACTCGCTCACGATTACATACGACTAGTAGTTCCCATATTCTGAACGTAAACCCTAACACCACCTAATATCCTACCATCAAATATCTGTGTCCTGTTCTCGACTTCGTTATATTGCTTGCTTTTTAAGGCTAGAGGGTTGACCTTTCCACCTTTTGACCCCGCGAGCATTGACCTTGACACTTGTACAGTCTCACCCTCATCTTTAAAAACTGCGCCTCTCTGGAATAAAAAGATACAGACAATAACGTATCAAAACCAAAGAAAAGGCGAGTCGTAATTTTCTAACAATAATAAACGTGCTCAAATAATTTTATTACTTGTTCTGACATATTTAAGATATTTATCATTGTGTGAGTAAATGTTAGGGAACGGTGGTTTATGTTACTTCCTGTTCATATTTCTCTTTAAAAAAACTGTATCATTATAACTTTTTTTTTACTTTAAGGATGCACATGCTATGGCTAGCAATTACCATTACTTAATGATTAATGGTTCAAAGAAATTTAAACTATTCATTAGTGGTAAGGGTGTGGTGCAGTGTGTGTTGGGGGGGGGGGGGGTGTAACTTACATCGAGATCTTTCTTAGACTTCCAGCCTTCAGGTAGGTGACGTGGATCTGACTGTGGCACCTGGAGAAACAGGTGGATTGAAATAAAACAGGTGGATTAAAAAAAACAGGTGGATTAAAAAAAACAGGTGGATTAAAAAAAAACAAATGGATTTGAAAAGAACAGGTAAATTCTTTGGAATCTCTCTGGTTAGGGGAGAACTTTTATTTCCCCAAAAATCGCGTACCACATGTAGGATACAGTTTATGTAACCTGTTTCTTTCATTTCAGAAATAATCGAAACAAGAAGATGGCGTTGGGTCACGTTTTGAGTTTTGGTGACTTTTCGGGAATGGCGCTTATCTGGACGCCTCAAGGAAGAAGGAAACAGGGAAGGTCAAGGGAGGCGTGGAGGTCAACAGCAGAAAAACAGCTGACAAGAGCTGGACTATCTTGGCGGAATGCCAAGACAATCGCCAGTAACCGTCAAAAATGGAAAAAGCTTTTTGTGACGGCCCGATGTGTCTTAGGCACAAAAGGGAAAAGATAACGAACCTGTTTCTTTAATAACAAATTTAATACATCATGTCAATATAGTAATATTTGTTATATTTTATCATACTATATACATCTACATTTTAGCAAACTCGAAGGTAAAAGGGCTGGAAGAAATCGTCAAAAAATGGAGCAGATTCCAAGAAAAAAAAAAGATATAAGAATTGTTTAAAACGTTGGAATTTCCTTAGAAGGATCGAAATCAAATCGTTTAATTGTGTCGTAAATAATTTTGCAACAGCTTTTTAACTTTCTGGAAATAAAATTTCATGAATTTGTGACGTGTCTACTGAATATTGAACGCGTATTGATTTTCATTGAACAGTGTACAAAGCAATAACAGCACACAAAAACACACAATAGCCGTCCTAAAATAATGCATTCCTTACAAAAACAGTTGTTCAATAGAATAATTCTTTTAAGGTGTTTTGTCGGAAACAAAAATGTTCTCTATGTAGTCAGGTAACTGCCAGAAAATTCTGCCTTCACTCCTCTCTCTAACCGTCTCCTTCACTCATTACCCCCAAAAACCCTCTCCATCACTCACCACCCCCACAAACCCTTTACATCACTCACCACCCCCACAAACCCTCTACATCACTCACCACCCCACAAACCCTCTACATCACTCACCACCCTCAGAGACCCTCTACATCACTCACCACCCCACAAACCCTCTACATCACTCACCACCCCCACAAACCCTCTACATCACTAACCACCCCCACAGACCCTCTACATCACTCACCACCCTCAGAGACCCTCTTCATCACTCACCACCCCCACAAACCCTCTCCATCACTCACCACCCCCACAAACCCTCTACATCACTCACCACCCCACAAACCCTCTACATCACTCACCACCCCCACAAACCCTCTACATCACTCACCACCCCACAAACCCTCTACATCACTCACCACCCCCACAAACCCTCTACATCACTAACCACCCCCACAGACCCTCTACATCACTCACCACCCTCAGAGACCCTCTACATCACTAACCACCCCCACAAAACCTCTACATCACTCACCACCCTCAGAGACCCTCTTCATCACTCACCACCTCCACAAACCCTTTACATCACTCACCACCCTCTCCAACCCTCTCCATCACTCACCACCCCCACAAACCCTCTACATCACTAACCACCCCCACAGACCCTCTACATCACTCACCACCCTCAGAGACCCTCTACATCACTCACCACCCCCACAAACCATCTACATCACTCACCACCCTCAGAGACCCTCTCCATCACTCACTACCCCCACAAACCCTCTCCATCACTCACCACCCCCACAAACCCTCTACATCACTCACCACCCCACAAACCCTCTACATCACTCACCACCCCCACAAACCCTCTACATCACTCACCACCCCACAAACCCTCTACATCACTCACCACCCCCACAAACCCTCTACATCACTAACCACCCCCACAGACCCTCTACATCACTCACCACCCTCAGAGACCCTCTTCATCACTCACCACCCCCACAAACCCTCTACATCACTAACCACCCCCACAGACCCTCTACATCACTCACCACCCTCAGAGACCCTCTTCATCACTCACCACCCCCACAAACCCTCTACATCACTCACCACCCTCAGAGACCCTATCCATCACTCACCACCCTCAGATACCCTCTCCATCACTCACTACCCTCAGAGACCCTATCCACCTATGTTTCCTCTAAGCTGCGCGGTTGCGCGGCCGCGCAGTAGTTTTTAACTGCCGCGTAGTCATTTTGTACAGTATGTATATATATATATATATATATATATATATATATATATATATATATATATATATATCCTTGTATAAGTCTTTCAGAACACCGAGCACATAAAATGCACTATGCACACGATTTTTTATCCCTTTAGAGGGAACATTGCTCTCCACCCCCTCCAACACTCAAAACATTCCCCATCATTCACCACCCTCTCCAACCCTCTCCATCCCATAGTATCAGTACACCCCCTCCCCCCCATCCCTACCATTCCTCGCGAACCCTCCCCATCCCTCAACCGTTAACTCTACATCAATGTTTCCTATCGATTATTGGTCTAAAGACGCAAGATGTAAAAATTTGAACTAAGGAACACGCTGAACGTTCATTGATTGGGTACACCGGCTTGTTGACACTAGATAGGCCGAGCAGAAAATTTCGATCACTCGATAACAACAGTATCGATGTCCTTGATTGGTAGCCTTCGCAAGGTCGAAGGCAGTAGCTGAACATCAGATATGATATAAGCTGAACATCAGATATGATAAAATGTAAGAGGTCTTTTTGGCAATTAGTGTTTCTTTCAGATTTTTTTTACTCCGATGGGGGGGGGGGGGTGCAAACTATTTATTTTCTATATATTTTTCTATATTTTTCTATTTCATTCGGTCAGCGAAAGAGATGGCCCCCAAGACAGACCTTGAGGCGGAGTCTTAATAACGAACAGAAGACGGCAGGGATGTCTTGGGAGGTTGCAAAATCAACAGTCGAGGACAGGGCAAAAATGGAAGATTATGGTGGAGGGCGTATGCTACACAAGGAGTAAAGAGGTTTAGGTCAAGTTAAGCCAAACCACGACATAAACCTTCAAATAAGCGACTCTATCGCTCTCTATTTTAGCTCTCTATCTTGTATTCAATCCTGTAGAGCATTCACATCAAAAGGTTTCAAATAAGGGGCTCTATCGCTCTCTATCTTCAATCCTGTAGAGCAGGGGTCTCCAAACTACGGCCCGCGGGCCGGATGCGGCCCGAGATGTCCGCTCATCCGGCCCGCGGAGATCTTTTTGTCCAAGGAAAAATCGTTTGTTGGTGATGGCTGAGGGACTTTGCCCAGAAAAATCAAAGACATGCCTGGAAGAAACTGGCCCCCGAACTGAAATTTGATAGTTAATGCGGCCCTCGGACTGAAAAGTTTGGAGACCCCTGCTGTAGAGCACCACAACATGAGCCGTCAAATGAGCCGCTCTATCGCTCTCTATCTTAGCTCTCTATCTTACATTTAATCCTGTAGAGCACCCAGGAAAGGAGCCGTCAAATGAGCCGCTCTATCGCTCTCTATCTTATCCTCAAACCGCGGGCCTGCAGTGGGCCACGACCTCGCGGCTCTGAGCCGCACTCAGCCGTAAACGAGCTCACGCCGTCCTGCTGTGAGATGACGTCACGCACGCTCACCACCTACTCGAGGTGAGTGGATTTCTCCCGGGGAACCAACGCCCTCACCGGGAACTTTGGCAGATCTCCAGCGCGGTTCCCGGGAGGGTATAAATTTCTTATCAGCTGCAGCGATCTCAACGCTCGGAGATTCTAGAGTGCCAGACGACACGTCACTATATCTGGAACTAGCTCGTTAAATATCTGCTGTGACCCCCCCCCCTCCCCATTCTGCCACTGCGTCTTAATTTTAAACACCCAAGTCTTGGCGACTATCCCGTTCACCCCCTCCACACTTTCATACATATATATTTGATAGACGTCGTCCAGAGATCAAAAATTGACCATAATTTGTGTTACGTATTAGTGTGGTTCTTTTGTTTTAAGGTATATATATATATATATATATATATATATATATATGTTATCCAATTGTACAGCTGGGTGTTGACAATTTTCATGAAATCGAAAAAAGTATGTGCCTCATTAAATGCCAACTGAGCAAAGAAACATTACAACCCGATTTTATTTATTTGAAAACAAATTTTTTAAAAATTAATTTGTTTACAAAATATTTATTTGGTTTAGCTAAGTACTCTTTGTATTCTAAACAGACTAAAATTATATATTTTAAATGCACAAAGTATAAAGCATAGTTATAATTTATACAAAATCTTTCAAACCATTTTATTTTGTTTCTTTTTCATCTATTTCAATGTTAAATAACTTTTTGAAAAAATATTTTTTGTTGTCTCCCTTAATAAAATAAATAATAAGGAACGACAACTGATTTGGAAGCAACAAACAGAAATTAATGTAATTAATGTAATGTAATTAATCTAATGAATATAACACAATTTTATTTTTCAACATTTTACTCTTTCTGTTAAATAATGCTGTGTTGCATTATCATATGTATTACATACATTAACAATGCTGCACTGCATTATCATATTTATCAACTACATTAAAATTTCTTTAACCGAGCCTTCCATGGCGCTAGTCAGCTACTTTTCAGAGACACACGAAGGGATTCTTTCGGGCAATTTTTTTCCTGGGGGGGGGGGGGGGGGAGCACATGAGACTTGGGTGGGGGTGGATGTTGACACTGGTTAAAGTAAATATTTTCTATATAAATTATATACTTTTTTTTTCTTTTTCTTTCGCGAGGGTTGGGGTGGGGGGAGATGGCGGTGGACGTGGACGTGTACTGGGAGTGGGGGGGGGGGGGGGGCGTTCCTGAAAAAGTTTCGTATCACGATTCTCATTTCGGGGATATGATTATAATCCAGAGATATTAGAGTTTGTTCTACAAAATACAATACGTTAACTAGCTGGCTTCTATCCTATGTGTGTCTGATTTTATATCTCAAAATATAGCCTTTATATATATATATATATATATATATATATATATATATATATATATATATATATATATATATATATATATATATATATATATATATATATATATATACATATACATATATATATATATATATATACATATATAAAGATCTGGAGTTTCATGGGAGCTAACATCCTAAATTATTGCAGAGTGTGGCACACGATCTAGCGACGCCACTAATGTTTGCTTAGTTGTTTTGTTTTTTAACCTTTCATAATTTTTTATCCCATGTATCTAAGGGGGCGTACTCGTCCTTTTGCACTTTTATTTTTAAAACTCCAACTCCATAGCAACCTATATAAACAACATACGCCCATTTTTTATTGATCGCATCGAACGTTTCTAAGGATTTGTATTTGCTTGTTATACACACAAAAATTATAATCGATTAATCTACGTTTCGTCATTGGAACAAATTCTCACTTTGTAAAAAGTATTCCTCGAAACAATGAAACAATTCATAAATGATGCAGTGTACAGTGTAACAATGATTCCCTTTTTTTCTACTCTGAAGCCACTCCGTGAAAATCAATAGCGGTGATGACCGAACAACAATGCCCATTCAAGCGTTACATCGTTATTTTTGACGATCTGAAACTTAAGACCCTGTTCAATCGACCGAATCCAGTCAATATCCTTTTCCGCAGCATTTTTATTTTAATTTTATATTGTTACGTTTACTTGATCGAGTTTTTTAGTTTACAATCGGAGAAATTTATTTTTCAAATTTAAAAATTTGGTAGCACACATAATTAAAGTTACGAAGATAATTCGTTAGATTGAAACAAATACGTTTTAAGAAAAGTTTTTTAAATTATTTTTTTTTTTAAATTGTGGAATATATACATATATATTCTTTTACTGTAATGATCTTTTTATAGAGCCGATGATAACTGAAAATGTAATGAATGGAATGGGAATTCGAGAAAAAAATATTCTTTTTTAATAGATACCTTATATTTTAATTAAAGGGGTTGGGTGGGGTGGGGCGACTATAATCTATATGACACATACCAAGGGGTTGGTGGCTTCAAATTTTTGTGACTGTGAGCCATGCAGAGGCGTAGCGAGGGGGGACATATGTCCCCGGGCGCCGACCTTAGGGGGCACAAAAATGGGTTGGAAAAATAAATTGAAAGGTTGAGGGGGGTTCCAAATCGAAAGTTTGAGGGGGGGGGGATGCAAATCGAAATCTTGAGGGGTGCAAAGCGAAAGTTTGTCCCCGGGCGCAGGGAAGGGTCGCTACGCCTCTGGAGCCGTTGTAAGGGAGGTGGGTTACGACTTGTAATGCAGAATATATTTCTGTAAGAAAGCAGTATGAAACTTGTAAACGTCATTTTATGGTATTTTGTGCCGATTTGTGTGTGTGTGTGTGTGGGGGGGGGGGTGTAGAATGGTAAGGGGGGGGTGTAAAATATGTTAAAATTGCACGACATTTTTATAGACGACACATGTCCTTCATTTATTATTATTTATTTTTTTTTTGCGATTAAGTGAAAACCATAAGACAGAATAAACGGAGGTTGTCCGCGAAAGACTTACACAGCGTTTATACTTGCGACATGCATACTATACATGTTTTTAAAAAAAAACACATCGCCATGAGTTAATTATATCAGAATATCTATAGGGTGGGATGGGTGGGGGGGGGGGGTTCTCGACACGTATATTATACATGTCGCAATTGTAAACGCGGTTTTATAATACACGAATAATAAGATATGTAGTGGTAAACCATAAGATCCTAACAGGGGCTGTCCACGAAAGGTTTGTGATAAGAAATGTAGTTTTCTATCTTTTGAATGTACGTACAATCTAACTGGAAAGGAATCAGGACATCTGATATGGGACGATGACAATGATGTTAATAATAATGATGATAGCGATGATGTTGCTGATAATGATGTTAATAATGATGTTGATTATAGCAATGATATTGTTGATACAGATGTTAATAATGATGATGTTCATGATGACAATGATGTTGTTGATACAGATGTTAATAATGATGATGTTCATGATGACAATGATGTTGTTGATACAGATGTTAATAATGATGATGTTCATGATGACAATGATGTTGTTGATACAGATGTTAACAATTATGAAGTCGACGAAAGCGATGCTGTTGTTAATGATGTTAAAACTGATGATGTTAATAGCGATGATGTTATTGCTAATGATGTTGATAATGAAGATGTTGACGGTAAAAACGATTTTGCGTTCAAATAAACACGAAAGCTACTGCTCGTTAAATAAATAGATTGAATATTACAATAGGTTCAATAAAGTAATGATTTTCTATTCGATGTTTACTAACCCACTAAAATACAAATTAAGTCTAATTCAATTCTGTATTTTAAATGTGAAAATAAATAAACATGCTCATTCTAAAATGAGAGGCTCATCCCAACACTAATACATGAAACACGTAATGCAACCAGTAATCATTAAAGGACCCTTCTTACAAATTCAACTTCAACCGTAATACCGCGTTTACACTTGCGACATTTATACTATACATATCTGGGGTTAAAAAGTTAAAAAGTTAATGTTGCATAAAAGCCTTTTTTTTTCCACGGAACATGTATACTAACTTGCTGCGGGTTTTTTTTTTCACCCTAGACATGTATAGTATACATGTCGCAAGTGTAAACACGGTTTGGCAGGACGCTTTTTTAAGTCAATTGAAACATACAAACGTAGCTAAAAAATGAAGAAGTTATTTCTTTGATTTCTACACATAAATGGATAATGAATAATGTTGTCAGTACTGTGTTTCACACCACATTCCCAAACTCTAGAACGCCCAACCAACTCACACACCGACACTAACAACAACTACAACAGATAATCTTTTCTTCAAAGGACCGTCAGTAAGGAAACCGCAGCTTTTTTGAGACATCTCTTCGAAATGGAATTTATGTAAAAAAAATATATACATTTATCAGTGTCCGCCTCCCTCCCCCCCCCCCCCCCGGAAAATTTAGTCCGCCCCCTTCGAAAATATCTAATCCCCCCCACCCCCCGGAGAAAAAAAAGGATTAAAAAGTCTGAAAGAAACACTAAAGGAAACTCCTGGGTCAAACCACTGCAATATTTTGAACATCCCGTGTCGCTGCTGCGGTAAACAAAGATAAAATCCATACTCACCGGTTTCAGTTGCCATGGTAACGGCGGCGCCTCCGGCTTGGAGAAGCGTATCCGGCGGCGGACCACGGAGTTGGGGATGTAGCCGTCAGGGGCGATGATGGGGTTCCGGGTCAGCAGGTACCGCTCCCACTGGCTCAGCTGCGATAGCTGCCCCTCGTTGTACTCTGGTTCTGTTGGCGTCGGGGTGGGGGGGGGGGGGGGGGGGGGTAAGGGGGGGGGGGGTTAAGTTATAATAGTGAGATTTTCTGTACGCAGTATTTAATTACAACTTTGAAATATGGGATAATGTGTCAATGTTAAATACTTAAATTTTAAAACCATTGGCAGTGGCGTAGGCAGGGGGGTAGGGGGGGGGGGGGTCATAACCCCCCATAGACCCCTCGGTATATATAAAAAAAAGTATGAGGGGGGTGCAAATCGAAAGTTTGAGGGGGGGGGTGCAAATCGAAAGTTTGTCCCCGGGTAAAAATTGTACCTCCCCCCCTTAAGACGATCCTGCCTACGCCACTGTCCATTGGACTATTTGGACTCTACTCAATATTAACTACTAAATATTTAAAATGTGGGATATTTATTCAATATAACATTTGTTAAATTTAGGGTCATCATCTAAATATTAAATTAAAAATCATGGGCTATTCAAACTGTTATTTTCTTTTTCAACATAGACTATTCAAACTTAATATTTTAAAATCAAGAGCTATTGAAAATGTTATTGAAATCACGGAATTTTTTGCTTATTCAGTATCAATTTTTTTTTTTAAACTGTCAAATTTTAGAACAGTGGGCTATTTATTACAAGCTTTTATTTAACTTGCTTCCTCGTGCAGTCGGTCGACAGTCTGTCTGTTGTCATAGATCGAAACGCTCGTGTGAAATTTCGGGCACTTCTAACTGACAGATTCGTTTCAAAGTTGGCACGTGGGTCAAGACATGAAAACAATGCAATCTAATACGGTGTGCTTCTTACATATTAATAAAAGTATCCAATAGAAAATATAGTGACCCGCGCCTTTCTTTATAGTTATTTAAATATTAGAGTATTACAATATATTGATAGAAATTCATTTTTTTCTACTTTTTAGTATATCAACACATAAAAGCTTGTTATTTAAAAGTTTTTAATGACATTTTTTTTCAATAACAAAACTTTAACTTTATTTCGGTCTGGATATTTTAAGCAAAAAAAAAAATTCTGACATCTTTTTTTTTAATAAGTCAGTTTTAACATGTTCTCCAAAACATGTAAGGAAAGCGTTTATGTAATAGCCACTATATAGGGGTGTCCGGTCATAAACTCCCTTGGGCCAAAATTCCACGCGACATAAACCCCATGGATAATCCCCCCCCCTCTCCCCTGGGTTTGATATCCAGGGAGCTATTGACCGGAAGCCATATAATGGTCCGTCCTAGTTACACCTGCTACGACCAGTAAATGACCAGACGCACATACTCTTCTACGGATATTTTCCAATGTCCGCGAGATTACAGCGGTAGCAGATTAGCAGATTATAAGCTGTGATTTTAACTGACTAGATTAGCAGATTATAAGCTGTGATTTTAACTGACTAGATTAGCAGATTATAAGCTGTGATTTTAACTGACTAGATTAGCAGATTATACGCTGTGATTTTAACTGACCAGATTAGCAGATTATAAGCTGTGATTTTAACTGACTAGATTAGCAGATTATACGCTGTGATTTTAACTGACCAGATTAGCAGATTATAAGCTGTGATTTTAACCAACTGACCATCCCGTCCTAGGCGCTTAATTCTGTTAGATAATTTTTACCAATACAGAATGAGCCTAAACGTTTGAGTGTTGTCACCTAATTAATTATCATGACGTCATGTAGTGGTTGAAGTCTAACGGTAGGTGACGTATTACATTTATGTTCTATTTGTTTGTTTTAAATTTACTTTAGCAATTTTTTTTATCAGTAAACTAAAATTGAAAATAAAACCTTAAATTCGAAATCACCATGGTAACTACAATGTTTACCTTTAGGAATAGCATGGCTCCATTCCATCACCGAAATAAAACACGTTTTCAAAACAATCACCAAACAAGACGAATTTCCCACACACTAAAATCTCCTTTATATCAACATTTGTGTATCAAGTCCCTAAAGCCTGCCTTGAAATAAAACCCTCTTTTGTTGTAAACCAATAGCCCGCTTCGCCAAAACACAAGTCAGTTCAGACGTTTTGGCTAGGAGAGTATCCCCGTTTTAAAAATAAAACGAGAAAAAACGAAACATCAATTATTTGTACTGCTGCCCATTGGAAGACGTCTACACGTGACGCATTAAACCAATCGATGTAACCACTCATAGGTTAGTGGACTCTTCATCAAACGGAGGTAAAAATCTATACGCAGACGATGGCGGTGGGAAAGAATTCCACATTAATTACCATTCACGAATAGCTACGGCGTATAGAGCCGATTTGTTCATAAAACAAAATATCGAACGTTATGTTAGAGTGACCGGAAACATAACTCAGCATCATGCGCTAAGGAAAATTGCACTGAATAATATTGCGCTAGAAGAAAATTGCTCGCCAAAATAAAATGCGCAAAATAAAAATTACGCATAAATAAAAACTGCAAACAGAATATTGTTTTGTATAGTTGACCAGAGTTTCTTCCAGGCATCTCTTCGGGGGGGGGATTTTTTACCGCCCCCCGAACGAAATGAAATTTATATAATTTATATAGAAAATATATACTTTTAACAGTGTCCGCCCCCCCCCCCCCCCGAAGAAAGTTTACCGCCCCCCCCCCCCCCGAAAATTTCAAGTGCCCCCCCCCCCCCGGAGAAAAAAGTCTGGAAGAAACACTGTAGTTGACAAAAGCATGACGTAATTTTAACACAATTAAAATCGATGAGTAATTTACCAGCACGAATAGAAATTAAAGAAATATCAAGATTTGAACGTCACAAACACCAACGAAACAGAATAAAGTATATAATTAAAATAGAAAATATGTACCTTAACCAGTTTAATCGGTTGATCTGAAATTGAGGCACTTGTTGAAGTCAACTTGATGTCCCTGTGATTAATATTTAAAACCTATTTATATCTTCTTGTGGCTACAATTGGTATGCAGCTTATGTAGGCTATACGTCAGGAATCACAACAATCATTATATCACATGGACAAGTTGTACCGTGTTGTGGTTATATTAGTGGTCCTACAGTTTCTCTATATGGAACGGCGTGGTCGAATGGTAGAGCTTTTGGTTGCTAACCCGAAGGTTTCGAGTAAGATCTGGATAGGACGTTTACCCAGGTCTGATGGGCATTTGACTTGCGTTACAGTTATGGAAAGTAAAGACGGCTGTCCGATGGACCTTTAGTTCTAAAGAGGAATCTTTTTTTTACTTTACAGTTTCTCTGAGTAGAGGAGAGGCAGGCATGTAATGAATAAGTAGAAGGTATTATTAATATATGGTTACTACTATCACTGAAGAGAAAGCATGAACTATATTTATTTGTTACTCTCAAACATCTTAGGGTGGGAGCCATTGTTCCCTCTAAGGGGAAAAAGATCGTGAGCAGAGTGCATTTTGTATGCGCGGTGTTCTAAAAGTCTTATTCAAGGATACATGTATTGTAGAAAATTGACTACGCGGCAGTTTAAAACTACTGCGCGGCCGCGCTACCGCGCAGGTTAGAGGGAACATAGGAGCGTGGTCAGGAGGGAGAGCGTATGATTGCCAACTCCAGAAGTCAGAGTTTGAAGTCACGGGCAGATGAGGCTCGATAGCTGGGACAACAACTTATCTAGGAGAGAAAACTCCAAAATCAAACAACAGCAGCATTGTTGTTTGTTCTTGGATTGACAGAGGCTATGGAGGCTAATCCAGAAAAAAAAGCAGGCTGAAAGCGTTTAAGTAATACTTAATTATGAACTATGTTGAAGAAAATATTTTCCAATTTTGCTATTAAGAACAAAGGAGAAAAAGAAACAACCAGCACTTTGCCATGTAGCTTTTTTTTTTTTATTATTATTTTTTTTTTTTTGTGTGGCAAGGGCTATGATCGCAAATCGCAATTCTAGAAAGAAAAGGAGGCGGAAATCGGGGCAATGGGGTATAAGGCGAATAACACGATGACACGTAATGCTTAATTGTGTTGGAGGAAATCCTCTTTGAAATGACAACTTAGAACGAAGAAGAATCCACACGTCCATAAATGACGTCACACTCGTAGGAGGGAGGGGGGGGGCGTAATTTTGTGACGGTGTGTGATGAGGGGGAGGGGGGGGGGGTCAGATGTTGCGACGTCACACTTTTGGATTATAAAAAAGCAATGCTAGAAAACTAATTTTAGAAGTTGTTTTGCGTTTTAGAAAACTGTTTTAATAAATTGTAATAGTAATTGATCAAAATACTCTACGTTGACAGAGTTCAGACAAGATTTTGGAAAAATATCGATGTTTTAAGAAAGAATTCAACTGCAATTTTGAGTGGGGTTGTAGGCGGAGGTGTGACGTCATTTTAGGGAAGGGGTCTGGCTTTTTGTGACGATGTCCAAAAAAGCGTGACTTCATTTATGGATGACCCCTTGGTGCCCTAACATCTGTACACCTCTAACCACAGCCAAGTTGGTCTTGCCCACCCTGCGCCCACCATCCGCCACTGAGACCAGCAACTGATGTAGAGGCGTCGCGAGGCAGAGATGACACCCGACCTAGCGACGCCACTGAACTGATGTAAGCATTGATCTGTCTGTCTGTGTGACACAGTAACCAGGTCTAACCGGGATAAACGAGGTTTATATGCTCAACCCGCCTAATACAAAACGCGGTGTTTAGATAAGGCGTTTGATTCCTCGATTAGCGGCCCGATTGATTTGCTGCGTGGGCTAAATTGAGTAGATTTTTTTATAGAGTGAATTACTCCCCTTGGGCTGTTTGTATACGAGATCTCTGCAATGGTATAAAAATAAATGTCCCTATGATTTTAGAGGCGTTGCTATAGCCAGTGTTTCTTACAGACTTTTTTCCGGGGGGGGGGGGGGGGGGCGGACAACATTTTCCGAAGAGGGGACGGGGGAAGGGGGGGGGAATGACGGACACTGGTAAAAGGATGTTTTCTATATTAATTTCATTTCGTTCGGGTGGGAGGGGGTGGGGGGGGGGGGTGGGGGGAGGGCGGTAGACTGGAAGAGATGCCTGGAAGAAAGTCTGGCTACATCACTCGTGCAATTATTTTTAAAATCAAACTTCAGACATCCAATATAACAGTTCGATTACTGCACAACAAAGGTAAATTAGTATTTATTTATTACTTTTAAATAAAATAACTGATTGAAAACTTTTTTTTTAGAAATTATATTTCCTCTGGATTGTGTTTAATTTTCGTAGATGGGGGCGGGGAATATGTGAAACTAAATGGCGTCAGAAGACTTGGTGAGGATAGGGTGGGGGGAATCAGGTATTTTGCGACTGGGTCAGAGTTTTTTCCAGGCATCTCTTCGGGGGGGGGGGGGGGGCGGCAATCTCCGAAGAAAGTCTACCGTCCCCCGAATGAAATGGATTTTATGTAGAAAACATACTTTTATCAGTATCCGCACCCCTCCCCCCCCCCTCGGAAAATGTTGTCCGTCATAGCCCCCCCTCCCCTCCCCGAAAATTTGAAGTGTTCCCCGAAAAAAGTCTGGAAGAAATACTGCTGAGGAGAGTTGAAAATCGCAAGTCGTCAAATATGGAGCGACCCTTAAGCCTTAACTAAAAAGACAAAAAAATCTTAACGTAATTAATTAAATAGCAGATCAAACTAAAACCATATTGTACCTGATATAGATTCTCTAGTAACTTAAGAGTGATATAGTTTCCCTACCCATTTAAATTTTAAGTATCGAAATCAGGCAGAGCGGGTAATGACGACCAGATTTCGATGTAAGTTGCCAAATCGGATTAATTATTCACCCCAAAAGGATCTGTTTTAGATGCTGAGTAAGTCAATGGGGGACCATCAAAACTTTACGGCCCGAGGCGTAAATTGGCATGACGTCAGAATGGGTTTTATTCGTGCTGGACACGAATACTGAGCTGGTACATTAAGACAGTAAATTGTTGTGATCATGCACTTTCGTGGTAGTTTTAATGCATTCCCTGCCATGATGTTGGCGGTCGTTTGTGGTCTTGTTGGGTAGGCAGATCTTGAGGATGTGAGAAAAGTTTGAATTGCTCTATAAGATGTTTTTAATATAAATTTATATCGATATAAGTGGACATCAGGAACGACAAGGGTGTGAATACTTACATATATATATATATATATATATATATATATATATATATATACAGAGTTTCTTCTTTGCCCCCCCCCCCCGGAAAAATTCTACCGCCACCCCCCCCCCCCCCCAACGATATGAAATTTATATAGAAAATATATACTTTTAACAGTGTCCACCCCCCCCCCCCCCAAAATTTCAAGTGCCCCCCCGGACAAAAAAGTCTGGAAGAAACACTGTATATATATATATCTTGTATTCGACTCCACTGACACCACTAATTCCTGCCTACTTATATAATTTCGATACTCTTTAATTTAAAAAAAAAAGTAAATATAAGTGAGACGAGCATACTTTCAATTTTCTAACCCACCCCCCCCTCCCACTGGTGTATATATATCTCCACCCCTTATATAAAATATAAATAAAAAGCTATATTAAATTATGACATTGTTTTTGGCTATTTAAAATTGTGAAGTCTTGTCAAAGTTAGTTTTTATTTTAATTTTTTTCTCTCACTATGAACATTTTAGAAAAAAAAAATTTAGTTTCCTCGCCCCCACTTTTTGTACTTCTGTTAATATGCCTATGAGATACAAGGCAGATGTCTGTTTTCAATTTTTTAAAATTAGAGCATCATTCACAACCACTACACACCATTTACTATTTGAAATTACACCATATTTCCTATTCATACCCAAGACGCATGGGTCAGATGAACCAGAGTTCATCTGTTTAAATGACCTCTACATACAGTGAGATCATGTAGTCAGCACTATACCCAGCCGCCTGTTTCCCTAACGTGAGTCAGGTGCCCACCATAGCAGACACAACTCAGAGACCTCCTACAGACAAAGTAAACACAACAGAACACAGCACTGATGCGTTAAACCTTATTTATTTAGACAAACAAGATTTGAAGTTAAGCCAAAACCAATCCACGTATAGGAGTAAACCAAACTACATTGAAAGTACCAAGATTTTAAAATAAATATGTATCGGACTACGACTTGGGAGAAAGATTTTTAAATCAAAGAAATTAAAGTCAATGGAAATTTTTTAAAAGCATATTATTTTGGTAAATAAGCAGAAAAAGGATGCTAATGAAGAGGAGTTTATCTATAAAACTATAATGTGTATTTATTTTAATTAGTAGATATATAATGTCAAATGAGCTTTTAAAGGTAACACAATTTGTTTTGTATACATATGCTGAATGCTGTTATATTGACATATACAGAGCATGAAGCTGGAAGTGTTGGTTTTATAGTATAAAGAAGTAATATATTTTTGGACATATATTTCATAGTTTTTATTTAATATATATTTCTTGAGCTTATAATTATATTTATACTCATTTAGAATGAGCTTTTATTTTGATTATTTTAGAATAAAATATCTATGATTTAGAATAAAAACAGTTTTGGCATATTTAATTGGGATATTAGTTAATAATAAAGATAACAGTCTGATTAAATGTTAAAGATCTTTGAATAATATAAAATTTTAAGGCAGACTTGAATAATGCGTTAAATGTACTATTTAAAAATAAACCTCTGACCACCTTATAATAATGATGCTTTAAATGAAATAGATTTGGTATTCCAGTGTATAAAACTTGATGACTCAGCAGTGTATATTGGTTGGCAAGCAAGACATTAAGAGGTACCATGTTTACCCTACACACATAAAGAGAGATATTCATCAAAATAACAGCAGTGTTCTTTGGTTACGCCAATCCCATGTTACAGCTAAGGGAATCTTTTACATTTGCTTTGTGTTCAACTTTTAAAATAAGTTTATTTTTGTAAACTTGTATAACAAATTACATTTTCATGCGTAAGATTAACATTTTATTTGGCCTAATAATGCCTCTATTTGTAAAACATTTTTAAATTTACTAATAATTTAAAATACATTTTAAAAATTCCTATCGCAACCTAAAAAACAATTTTTGAACACATTATAGAGATGACAAAAGAAAAATACCAGGATAAGGATTGGCTTACCACCAAAAAACAAGAAATGCGTTATATTTTTCTAATACCTCCTTTAAGAAAAAACCCTGAAGCTTGGATGTTAAGTCACTTGCACAGCTTGAAAGATCCCTGTGTAAAACCCTACAGGAACTTTCAGCTGTTCTTTCCTCACTTCTGGCAGCATCTTGGAGTACCTTGATGCATGATGACTTGTAACAAGCACTGGGGTTGGTTGAGAGGAATCTTGGTGTTGTGCTTCTGGGTTCATGGTTCGTTTATTCCTACAAGTGGAAACACCACAGAAGGAATTAGGACCAGTTTTCAGCAACGGATTTCCAGGACCGTACGTAGTTGGGGGAGAATTACGGCACTGTCGATGATTGAACTTTTCAAGGATCAGCTTCTCTAGGTGACTAAGAGATGGGTTGGCGTCACTGGTGAAACACATGCAGGTGCAAAAATCTGTAGAATCATCCTGTGTTGAAGACTGAGACCCATCAGGTGCACATGGTAAAACAGAAGACTGTGATTGTGTGGAGTGATGACTCCCACCAAGGGGGTCACAGATACCAGGGTTTCTCCTAGCACGTTTCCTAGGATTACTAGACCCATGACCACGACATCCACGGCTCCCAATCGTTGACACTGCTTGTTCAGGCTTGTGCGAAAAAGAAACTCCAAGCATGCTCATCAGCTTTGGTTTGAGGCTTGCCACCGCCCACAGTTGTGAAAGCAGAGAATCAAGAAACAGGATCGACCACAGGGAAGCTGAAGCAGGTCTGTTCTCAGGATCTTCAGCGTTCAACGAATAATTAACCTGTTGTGTTTCACAATCTTCGTTTCTAGATATCTCAGACATTAAGCTCTCTATAGGAATTGTATCTCCTCCACCAAAATCTTGAGTAGAATTCTTTTCTTCCTTACTATCAAAGTTTTCAAAGCCAGATTCGTTGGGGTGTAGGGCCATGTTTGAGGAGGTGAAATCATAAGGAGGCGGAGAAGGCGCCAAACCCAAGGGAGATAACCCATGGGAGAAGATGGCAGTCTGAGGGGCGGTCTGGAGGGTGAAGAATGCAACAGCAGCTGAGGATAGTGGTGCAGAGACTTGTACAGCCAGAGCAGTAGATCCAAGCATGCTGAGGATGCTGGTCAAGTACACCGCAGAAATGGCGCTCATCAGCTGGAAAGTTTAAAAAAACAGAAATACATTATTTTTTTAAGATCTCTTTAAAGTTTTAGTCTTTACTCTAACTAAAAAGTGTTTTAGTTATAGTATTTAGACTAGTTATATCACGAAAATTGTACACTGTCTCTGAATCTTTCCTTAAAAATTATTAGGTAAAAACATTTTTATAGTTTATTTCTATATTAAATCAAATGACATTACATTGTACGCTATTTTTGGAACTAAAGTGTAATTTACATTTTTTTTAGACTTTTAGTTTCTTTCAAAATTTGCAAACATTACTTTATTGATATACCTCCAGTGAATTCTCATTTCTTATTAGAATTAAATACTTAGACCTACAATAACTCAAGGCATTTAACAATAAATGTGTTGTTTATTCAGTTTCAATCACCTTACAAGGATAAAAATATAACCAAAACAAAATAGAGATAACGGATCTAAAATGATATAAATAAATTTCTATTGTTTATAATAAACCTTTCATATCATGATTGGAAAAAATAAAATCATCCAGTGAACAGTTAATGTTACCTTGGTACATTCTACTCCAACCTGCATCCACATTGTCCCCAGAAAGTCAGAGTTCAGTAGCACATCAAGTTCCGCATAAGTAAACCAGTTCCGTTTCAGTCCCTCTTGTAACGCTAGCCTTCAAACAAAATGAAATCAAATTACTCAGTTTTATTTTAGTGCCTATTTTAATGCAATCTTTAAAAAATAAAATCACAAATAAATAGAATACAATTTTAGTAGTTCCTGTAATGAAAGTCTGAAAACAAAATAAGGAATTAAAATACTCAGCTTAAGTTTTATTGTAATGCAACCTTAAAAAATATAAAGATAAATGAATACAACTCAATGTGTGTATACCCTTTAACGTGAACGTTAAAACAAAATAAAAACTAAAAATGTACAAAATTTTAAACATTTGTGCACCCATATACATAAAGTTAGTTTCATTCACAGATGTCCTTACCTTCTTTCAATGGAAACCAAGGTATCTTCAAACTCATCAGGCCTAACAAAGAGCTTCCAGTCCTAGCAAGGAAAGCCAAAACAAAATACCTGAGTCTCAATAAATACATTTTAGAAGTGAAGTCTTTAGTCAGAGAAATTACAAATTTGATGTTTTGAGTTCTCTCTAGTATGTTTTAAACATAATAATTGGTTTAATGTTGTAAAGAATTGAACAAGTCTATACTACTTTATCTATGACTCACAAATTACAGAAAAATTTAACCGTAATTTTCTTTTTTTTTTAAAAATGATACACTTTAAATTACATGAAAGAAAAGCAAAATAATTATAAGGGAGATCAGCATTTCCATTAGTTATTTCCAAGTACTCTCCCTTGATTCAAACAAACATGATGTTTATATTATTACCATTGCTTGCAAGAAATCGACTTCCATTTTGTTTACATCATCCACATCCTGATCAGTGTTATCGGCCCATTCATCATTGAATACTTCCTCATCAACGCCTTCATCGTACAAGTATTTGCTAGCCATCATCTGGGAAAATATTTTTAATCAGCATAAATTTTTTGTAAAGTTAAAATTACTTTTTGCACATGTTTATTACATCCTTGAGGAAACCAATGCACATATTGACAGAGATTTTAAAGAAATGCAAGAACCTACCATAGAGATAAAAAAGATATCAGAAGATGAAACTGTACTCAGATACTCTTTATTTCTCTGTCTTAGTCTCTTGGCATACAACATGGAGAGCACCACTGAACAGGGGGAGACTCTGTTAGACCTGTGGACATCCAGAAAAAACTTAGCCTTTGTAGAACTTCTAAGACAGTAACAAGTGACAGTCACACTCTCAAAGGTATATGTGTTAGTTAAGATGAAATCTGGGTTTAACTTAAGTTAGTTGAATGTTCACACAGCTCTGGTGCATGATTCACAATAGGGAAAAATAAAGACAGCTGGGCATAGTGCTGACTACAATATCCCTTCATATGAAGAGGTAGCAGAAACAGGTGATTTCTAATTCACATGCCATATGGACAGTGGCGTAGCGAGGTCGGGTGTCACCCGGTGCGGCACTAAATGGTGTCACACCCCCCCCCCCCCCAGAGGCGTAGTAACCCTTCCCGGGGACAAACTTTCAAATTTTCGATTTGCACCCCCCCCCCCTCAAACTTTCGATTTGCACCCCCCCTCAAGTTTTTCTCTATATATTTTGCTATTTTTTGCCTTGGTGTCACCCCTCTAAATGGTGTCACCCGGTGCTGTCCGCACCCCCCCCCCCACCCCGCTACGCCCCTGCATATGGACCATCAGATTTGAAAGGGAAGTTTACTTAAGGAAATAGGGGATGGTTTGGTTGGACAGTAGTGTGCCAAAATGAAAATTCTTAACAGTATTGTATCATTTTATTGAAAATACTAAATATTAGTCACTATGTTAGGTAAGATAAGTAGGCCTAGGGGATGGTGTGATCTGGCAGTAAAGTGGACTACTGCTAAACCAAAGTCACAAATTTTGATGCTGGGCTAAAGTCAGTACATTGTGTCTGAGTCCACCCATCTCTGATGGGCAAGTGATTCACTTTTGGGAAATTAAAGGCAACTGGGCACAGAACTGCCAAGGACACAGAAACTTCAAATAAAAATGCTAATCTGCCACTCAACCAGGACAACCATTACATATTTAGCCACAGGACCTAAAATAATTTTGATTATGTAGTGGTAAATTTATTTTTGAAACAAAGTTGCATTTTGTTAAAAAATACACAGTGGTAACTCAGTATGAAAAGCATTCATTAAAAAACTGTCCTTACTTGATGACATTCGAGGCAGTATCTATATCAATATGGCCAAGTTTTTGTGATGCACTGTCATGGAAATATCCCACTGCAAGTTCTGTTCAGGTAGGAGAAGAAAATAGATACATTACATTATATTTAAAAATCAATGTACTTATTTTCTTCATTTTCTAAAAAATTATTTTAAATAAAATTGCATAAGTTTATGAAATATATATATATATATATATATATATATATATATATATATATATATATATATATATATATATATATATATATATATATATATATATATATATATATATATTATATATATATCCTAATATATAAAAGAACAAGAACAAAATAAACAATGACGTCACATGCCATATGCTTAGACTATGGAAAGAACACAACACTAATGGCATCATCTTTCAATTTTAGAATATGAAGAAATGAACTATTTCATTAAAATTTGATTAAGACCTAGATTCTATATATCTACTTATCAAGACGTACGCTATGAAATGTAAAAATTTTCTCAGTCAAACTAATACAAATTACTTTAAAAACAACATAATGACCATTGAACAGCTTGCTTTTTAACAGAATCATTTACGTCTTTTAATCAGTATGTACATTTAATATGGTGTTGTGTTGACTAATAATGTATATAATATGGTTTTAATTTTTCTAATAGGTATTTGCAGCCTACGTTATTTCAAACGTGTTGGATTCTTAGCTATTTAGTTATTTCATTGCTTTGTCACTAATATCGTTCACATGTAGTAAAGCACATAGCATTTTGAACGATAACTATTTTATAAATTATTTTTTTCCAAATAAGTAGGGTTTAACAGTAAAAATATATAGGCCTATAATTCATGTGGAATGGCTAGTATATATATATATATATATTATTTATAAGGCCTTTGATTATTATGTAAAGTAAAGCTTTTAAATCAATAATAATAACCTAATAAAGAAAAATAAAAAAATTATATACAAACCTGTTAGTGGAAGAGATGGTTTACTTAAGTCTGACATTTCTCCATAGTAAAGTCGTCTTTTCATTCTTTTGTGAAACTTGGAATCCATTCTTTTCTGAAAAATTATTTTTACCACTGTAGATCTATAAGTTTGTTTCTACAATTAACCAGCAAATACTAAAATTACTTAAATAACCAATGTATGTATACTATTTACTATTATATCCTGATATTTATGTAACTTTATTAATTACACTACTGTAGCATAGTTTATCAATTAGTGTCATCTACAAAAGGCTACTGTACAGAATAACAATAATTAATAATAAACTAGACCTAGATTATAGTAGTTTTAAAGTCACAAAAACTTTAAGAGTAATCTATGCCTAATCCAAGTGCTTTATCAACATACTGAAGTGACATCTAGAGTTTAGGATCTAGACTTTCTTAATTTTTTTGAGGTTGTGTAAGAAGAACTTAAAAATTACAATTAAAAAAAAATTACAATCATACAATTTGAACTGTATTTTTTTTTAAAAAAGGAATGTAACTCTTCAATTCAATGATTTCATGAATAATGGCAAAAATCAAAGTTGAAAATTTTATAAATGATTGCCAAGGCATCAAGACATCCAGCACGACACACAACACTATGCGTGCGTGGTATGTGGCCTGACAGACTGAAAGGAGATTGTTTATATTATTGTTTTGAGTTTATATTTAACTCAATGCAACGAGCCCTCTGGTTGGTCGAGGCCACGACGGGGGACGTTCTGACCGGGATTCAAAGGGACGACTCGAAATATCATCCAATAGTGCTTAAAAATATAGATTCTAACTAGATTTTCTTCTAGAATCTAATCTAATGCCTAATAGATCTAGAATCTAGATCTAGTGGAAAAGGGGTGTCCGGTGTAGTGTAGGGGGTGACGTAAATTCGTAAAATAAAGTAAAGAAATTGATTATGAAAGTTTCGTTAGGCCTACTTAAACTTACTACTTAGTACTAGAATCTAGATCTAGACTTAGTTTACTACAATACTTTTACTAGTCTAGATTCTAGACTAGATTACTAGATTTCTAATTAATTGCCGCACCGTACACTGGCGTACACTAAGTGACGACAAATCCCAGTCGGCAAGTTAGGACTTTCACAACACATGACATAGAATCTAGTAGGACTAGACTAGTCTTAAGTCTAGGTCTAGGCCTACTCTAGGCGTCAATAGGCGGACTAGATCTAGATTATTACTATTTGTCTATTTTATTTAATTAAACTAACCTCTCTCATCTCTGATATTGAGTAATCCACAAAATATTCGGTTCTTGAAAAAAGAATCTTATATTCCAAAATGATAGATTCTAATAATTAATGAACTCTAGTACTAGTCTAACAACCCCTACTTCGTCGCCATATTGATTACGAACAGTAACAATGTTGAGGTCATGTAGAATGACGATTGTAAAATGCCAGATAAATATCTTTAACTTTGTTTATGTTTTAAATAGAAATAATGTTACTTTTACAGCAGTAGTATAGGCCTAGAATCTAGATATAGTAATATTTAGGCCTAATCAGTATCAATTAATTAAGACCCGAGTAATAAAAAACGACTTCGTCTATTAATTTAACAAACGGGTCGGCTATAAATAAATATAGCCAATACTTTTGAAATGAAATGTTGATCTACATATTGTCTGTTATTTTAAATGTTGTTTAACATATTAATTATCTGCTAAAAATATTATGATGATAATGATACTGATACGTCTCCCTTGCGTAAAATAATATTTTAAATTCTTTTGTTTCAATGCATGTTTACATTTAAGTCCATCGTTACTATATTAGATATTTACCTTGATGAGGTTTGGTTTAATTTTCATTTTGTAATTTGGTAAGAAAGGCAAAGTTGTAACTTATGGCCTATATCAAAGCACCTCAATTGTTAATTTTAAACATTAAAATAAATAAATAAATATAATTACGGTGGTCTAGTTCTCATTGTTACAGTAGGCTACAGATAGGTGACATAAAGATCTGACGGGTGTTTAGGATTAGAAGTATATGAAACTGCATCAAAGCATATGCCATATCAGGGGTCTCCAAACTACGGCCCGCGGGCGGATCCGGCCCGCGAGGTCCTCTCATCCGGCCCGCGGAGATCTTTTTGTCAACGAAAAAAAAATGTTTGAGGTGGCTGAGGAAAAATTCAAAACAAATTGAAAATATCTTTGGGTGCAAAAGTACCATTGCCAACCGTGTTGCAGACATTGTTGAAAACATTGTGAATCAAATAGCGAAAAATGCAAGCAAGTTTCGCCATTTTTCAATTGCAACTGATGAGTCGCTGGACAGCTGTTCCACCTCTCAACTGCTCGTGTTTATTACAGATGTGGATGAAGACAAGAAGATAACACAAGAGCTGGATTCCCTTTATAACATGTATGGCACTGTTACCGAAGAGGATATTCAATGAGTTAAAAAAAATTGCTTATTATAACTAATTGGCCTGGACTAACTTCTGTTACCTGACTTTTGATGGAGGAAAGTACATGAGTGTCATAAAGAACGATTTGATTGGACAAACGAATGAGAAAAACATTATACAACCAATGTCCCTGCACTACGTATTATTCACCAGCAAGCTATGTGGACATTAGCAGTGTACTGAATCTTGCGTTGAAGATGGTGAATTTAAGGTCACATGGGCTCATCCATAGATTGTTCAGAGACATGTTGAAAGATACAAACACAGAATCGCAAGAATTACCATATTTCACAGGAGTAAGATCGCTAAGTTGCGTGAAATTTATATGTAAATTTAATATCGTCGGTCGAGGGGGGAAGACGGTAGACGTTCTTCAGGGGATGGAGGGGGGGAGGGGGGGGGGGGCTCTGCCACCCCAACGAGATGCCTGGAAGACACTCTGGCCCCCGAACTAATATTTGATAGTTAATGCCGCCTTCGGGCTCAAAAGTTTGGAGACCCCTGTGCTATAGATGGATATATATGGAAGTGTTCACATTTCATACAATGAAAAGAAATTATAGTTTGAAATCCCCCCACCCCCTTCGTGTCCAAATAAGGTATAATATCAGTTATTTCGTTCCGATAAATTGTTACATTACCTATTGATCTTGAGTTGCGTGGGAGAGGGAGATGATGCAGGTTTGATGTACAGCCCCCCCCCCACCCCCGCATCACGGAAACAGGCCTTAAGGAAACTCTTTGTGGTTCTATAAGGATAGGGCACCAATGTTTGTGACTTTTAAGGACGCATGTAGGTCCGTCTTTATTTTGTAATTCTATTACATTTGATAAATATAGCTGTAAGTGGGGGATCATCCATAAAAGGCCCTAGGGGCCATTTTACTCCCACTATCGAATGTCATACGCCGCCATAGAAAGCCAGCACTTCCCGAAATATTGACCCCGGCGATTTCTTTCTAAGATATTTATTAAGGTTGGTCAACACTGAGAATATTGATAATTTCAAAACACGAAATAGGGTGTCAAATTCAGCTTCTTAATTAATTTTTAAAATGCAAAATTGTGTTGTCACATTTTCTGAGCTCGCCCCCCCCCCCCCACCCCTTCGTCACACATCGTTACGGAAGTCACCCCATTCCCTCTTCGTGTGGTGTCGTTAACAGACGGAGTAAAAATCAGCACACAAAAATGTAACGTTATAATTATAAACGACAAGATTGATTGCATGGCAATGGCATGCATATTTTTAGTCACAGAAAAGTAGTTTACCAAGTTAAAACACATAGGCTACAATTACAAACACATTAATATAACACTCTAAATTTGATTATCTCCTAAAAGCAAACAAATGACACTTTTTTAGGCTGACTCCATTCATTACAAAAATATTTTAATACAATCCTATTGAAATGCAATCCTATCTATGGCGAACTTTATACAAAATTATCTGGCTGCCTGCTGAGCAATTGATGTTTTGCTAGATAGGCTAGGCCTGGTTTTATTGTAGTAGAACGATGATGTCATACTAGCGGCCCGGTTGTCAGTTTGATCAATTTTTAAATTCTAGGTTCCAAATTATTTTCTACTTTCCTCTGAAAAGTGTAGTATCAGTGTCTTTAAAAAAAAATCATTCAAACTTTTGTTTATTTTTTATTCAAAAGTAAATCATTATTTTCTGTGAGCTTGACGAACAAAAGTAATAAGAGTAGTTTACCAATAGTAAACCTTTAAATGAATCAGCAAAATAATAATTTTTAAAAATACCTGATTACATTAGATTTAGAACTAAGCATTTTTAATTATAAATTGTGAATTTAACTGCGTTTTAATTTTTTAAAGCTTATTTCGTTTAAGCGGTGTTTTAGCAGTCTTATTTAAATGTCAAATGATTCATAAAATTGCTGTTTGAAAGATAAGTATTAGTCATTTTTAGGCTACCTTAGAATCAAAATTCGAAAAGTTGATTTCGCATGAATTGTTTAAATATTTAGATCTAGATCTATATAAATTCTAGATCTAGTGAACGCCGTCATTCAACACTGATGTAATTTTTCGGATCATAACATTAGCAGTATTGTTTTGAGAAAAAAAATCTGGCCGGATTCATTTAGAATCAAAAAGTAGACGTCTCTCGCTGAGTCTCGCGATTATTAGGTGTGGTAAAATAGAACAAAATGGCGAAACACTAATCGATGGTTGCAAAATGTAAGAATCGTTTAGTGTGTTAAAACAGTGGATTACTTTGACAAAATGGCAGATACAGATGTTGACATATCAAGACTTCCAGAGGATGTAAGGGAACGTCTAGCTGAACTTGATCTTGAGCTATCTGAAGGTAAGCAACAAAGAATTTGGCTCCGGCAGGACTGCCGACTGGCCGACTGCTCAAAGCAAGCGATTCAGCTTCTGCTGCACATTAGTGTGCTAGACCGCTTTGTTATTAATTTTTAAATTAGTAAACTAACGTAAAATCATGAAAGATCTACACATCTATCAATATACCAGCATAGTTCACCACATAATTAAGCTTTCTGAGTTTAATTAGGCTACTTTACTAGACCATGCATTGCTGTGCTGTTCAAGAACTAAGAAAGAGAGAAACTGATTACTACACACAGATTAACAGATTATGCACACACATTCAGACATTGTTATTATTCCTGTTTATTTATTTATTTATTTTTTATTTAGATTGTGAGTGCTTATATTTGATGAGGGTTAGGGTAAAAAAAACTTTTTAAGAAATAACTTTTTTGCAGTGTCGGTACTGCACTGTCTACTACTGTTTAGGTCTTTAGGATTCAGATAATTCAGAATAGGAAATGAAACACTGTACTGTTAAGGCCTAACACTTAAACACTTAACACATTTTAAATCCATTTTGACTAGTATAGATCTAGGCTAATTCAAACTCACAAATAAAAGAAATATGAGAAGTAATATGGTGAGATGGTTGATGTACTTGCGATCTCATCACAAACAAGAAATATAGTAATAGTAGTATAGTAGGGCCTATAGGCAGTATACATGCATAATATAGATCTTAGCTTTCCTAGTTGAGCAGCTACCTTAATAGGATCCAAAGCCTTGATTTTGGATTGACAGTTGTGCAGCATGCTGTACCATGTTACTATTTCTACAAATATGCATAATGGTTTCTACACGTTATTCCCTCTCAACTGGGAATAGCCACTTTGTTTCTATTTGCATGCAAAAATTTTTATGGGTTGTAACAGGCTGAACAAACCAAAACCACAAATCATGGGATTCTCAAAGTGAAAAAAACCCTGATTCTTCAACACATTCTAATAATTTCCAAAATTTCAAGAAAGAAAAAAAAAGGCAACATATTAAGATAGGTAATGTTGACATAAATAAAAAGCTTGATGACATCTCAAAAGAAAATTTTAAATGTGACTTTCTTAAATTTTTTTTTCTAGGCTACTAAATAGGCAATTATTGAAGGTTGTGGGACAATAAGCAATGTATATATCCAGCTTTTTGTACTGGATCTCTTTTTTTAAGGGTACATGGTTATGGTAGCAGGACTAGTGATACACTTCATGGCTTTGATAATCCACAGTTATTTTTGATAAGCAGGTTACTTCCATGATTGCCAGGAAGGCTGTTATATTGATTCATTGAAGATATTTTTACAGTTATTGACTACTCGTTTTGCTGATACTGTAACCCAGGAGTAAATTAAACTAGATGAGGGTCGGGGCTTGTATTTTAATTAGAAGAGAGTCTTCATCAACATTCCTAGGTTCCTAGCGAAATATAGCACTTTTTGCAATCTCTTGTCAGTTTTTAAAGTTTTAAATGACATATCACTCCATTAGAATTAGGTCGAAATTCGGTCTCAAAGATTTTATCACTAAACCAGGAAGAGACAAATATTGTGATCTAAAAATATTTATGTTACTACCGAGTCTATTCCACTGCTCGGCAACACCAAATGTTACCGAGTCTATTTACTTGTAGTGCCAAATGTTACCGATTTCACTGCTGACCTTTGACCAGCACACAACATCGACCACAATATAGATACTCGGAAATGCAGGTTTACATTGATCTCTTTATTACATGAATCAATAGAAATGCTCCACATAACAATGCATCAAAGGTCCACAAGAATACAATGAACCAACTGACCCCCACTGTCCTCACTAGTCCTAACATAACAGAATGCACGTGTCCATCGTTCCTATTCTCACGAATCACACACGTCTACACCGTTCAGTAACCAACTGGGTTCTCAACTGTCCTCAACTCCAATACGTCGTCTTATATATCTCCCACGTACATGTAATAGTTTCCACTCGTTGCATCAGCCTGTTGAACTGCGCAGCTCTATCGTATCGCTTCCCAAAATACGCCTTGGCTTTGTGTTCGTTATCAGTCTACCATCTGCACTATTGCATCAGACTGTAATACGTTGTTAACCATAGTCTTTAGTTGACAGACTGTATTGCGTTCTACTTATCGTCCCTAGTAACTTACACTAGTTACATTTAAATGACAGAATAAGTTACTACATCATACGATTATCTTTAGAGGTCTTTCTCATATGACCTCTATTGACCTGACAATACAATTATATGTGCACACAGAAATTTTAATTTATGAAACCATGTTAAAATATCTTGTATACTAATTGTTTTAAGGTTGAGCAATCTTGTGATTCCTCAACAATAACTGTCCTAGCTACAAACATTTTCGAGCAAGAGTGATCTGTAAATTTTTCTGTACTTGTTTGCAAGCACTGAGATAGTCTGCTAGGGATAGCTCAGAAAGCTACGTTCTTTCATGTGTAAAGTTCTCAGAAACAAATTCACTGTATTGATTTTGGAAGGGTACACAAAGCATAAATAAAGAAGACCCATAGGCTGGGTTTTTCTACACCGCTCAATGTCTTTTCATATTCACAAACCACACGTCAGTCTGTTAATTGGAAGAAAAATAAAGCATATTATCTCTATCTGGTCATGAACTTACTGTTTGGGGTAACAGAAAGGTTAAAATTTTAATTAATGCATGTGTTTTGCGTAATCTGTTTTGAACTGATTATGCTGTGGTATAGATAATAAATGAATAAACATAAAAAAAATTATTTAGTAGTTTCTCTACTAATGGAACAGTTTGATACAGCACTTAATAACTAAAACAAAAGTTGATAATTAACTAAGCTTGAGTCTGTCAAGAAATCCCTTGGTCCATCTTGATTGACGTTGGGAAAATAAATATGGTTGGGCATGATAAGTCTTGGTGATCACACATCATTCATGCTCTGTGGTTTAAAGAAATATATAGACTCTACAATGTGTCTGAAAGGTTGTAAATGGTTTTAAAATAGTAATTAACCGACAAACAGCTGTAGTCAATCCTTTGTTCTCAAGCAACAATTATAGTTCTTCTTTAAGTAATGAATCTAAAAGTTTAAAAAAATTAAATTATAACACTAAATGCAACTAATATTACAAGATTTTGTTTTACTTCAGTTAATTTAATTAACTTTGTTATATATAATTTGAAATGATGGCTTGCACCATGAATAAAATTGTATACATTTCTATATAGACCATACTTCTTCTTTGTACTGTTATGTTCTTTTTAATTTTACTATAAAGTCATTCCTCAAGCTCCACTCAATGCTTAGTACATTTTAAACATGATGTTCTGTTTCAACCATCAATTGTATATGCATTTAAATTGATCAAAAGCTACATTTTTGCTCTGTATAGAACTAGAACTATTTTCTGACAATGTTATAAGCTGTCCCTAAGATGTACTATTAGTTTTATTTCAGTTAGCTTCATTTAGTTATTTGATTATTGATACATTTACTTTAAATAATACTGTGACTTAACTTTAAACTATTTCAGTACCGTAGACTTAATGAGTCACACACTCCCTCCACTCTCCAGATGCTTGATTTTACACTTGACCCAACCCAATCAGCAGTGTTCACTATTGCTTATATAGTCATGTCAAGTTTTGTCAGGGTTTTCTTCTGAAAAACATATTGACTGTATTTTTTTTAAAAATTCTTTTTGCCCAGTCTTCTTCTTTGTTTCTTATTTTAAAATATAGGAGGGGATTTCCTCCAATGCAAATAATCATTTTGTATCAACATTAGTGCACCATAAGGTTAATTGTCTCTGACTTCAACCTGCTTTTCTTTTTGGATTTGCTTCCATACAATAAATTATAAATTAACTAAGATCTTTAGTTGTAAATAACCTTTATGTTTGTAAGTATCACAACTTTAGTTGAAATGATCTTGTCTAATTGATAACAAAATGTGTTATGTTGGCCATTACTTTCACAACATAGATCATGCCAATCATGTTAAAGCATATAATCCTTTGACATTCATGTTCTATTGTTTGTCTATCTCTTGTCTATTGGGGTTCATTGTTGTGAACTTCATTATTCACTTGACTTTTCTTCCCCCCCCCCTCCTATTCATTATTGTGTCTCATAAGCTGACACAATTGTGTGTGTTTTTTATTGATTTCAAGATAATGAAAACTAAAAAATGTTCTGTTGCATAACACTATTTTAATTAACATCTTATTTATTTTATACATTTCTTTTCCTTTAAAAATAAACCCAGATAATTTATTCCATTTAAATAATAGCAGATCATTCACTGGTAGCCAGGCTCCATTAAACTTGTTGTTGGTGTTGTGAGTCACTCAAATGGGGGGGGGGGGCGGAGGAGTAGATTAGATTGGGTAGGGTGAGACAGCTGATAAGGAATGCAGTGGTGGTATGATAAGCACAGGTTTATTTGCCCAGTGTTTTGTGTGTATGCATGACTAATTGTTCATACCATAATCTAGTTAAAACTATTAGGGGAGGTATGGGCCAGATTATTTTTTTTTATCCATCAAGCAAATCAGATTTATTGTGAGCAGTGATGAAAGAATTAAGGATTGCACATCTCAAGGTTACCCTCCTACCTTTACTGCAACACATCTTAGAGGTGCCTCGGTTTTCTATTTGTTTATGTTTCCCAGGAGGGGGAGAGTGGTACGGAGATAATAAGAGGCTTGTACGGCAACATACACTGCAGAGAAACCTCTTCTTTGTTCTAGCTTCAACTCTTGTTTAGAGTTAGATATGTCAATTTTTTTTTAAACTCTGATCATATTTCTTTGGCTCGTTTTTAACTGTAAACATTCCCCCTCCCTAATGGTGGTTCTACTGCATTATGTGGACCTTTTTTTTGTTTTACCTCCATTGAATATTTTATCATTTACCTGTAGGTAAATAGGCATTCATACGTTTATATAATCATTTACATGTTTTTAATTTAATAGTGAAAATACCTCTTAAAAACTGGTATTTATGCATCTCTGCACAAACCCTAAATAATATGAATAATTTAAAAAAAACCCAACAGAATTCACATTTATAATAACAACAGTAGATCAAGTTGCTTCGTACAGTTAAAATGTAGTTGTTTTAAGGATGATTTATTTATACATATACATGTATAGCTTAAAAACGAGTATTCAGAAACTAAAATAAGTCTTTTTTGTTAGCAATATTTTACAATGGCAGATCATCAGTGTAAAAATAGTTACATTCGTGGATTTTTTGTTGTAGCCAAATACATTTTTTGTTGTAAACTGAGATGACGTAAGATGCGCAAAATGTGACCTAGTGATCTAGTTCTAAAGTGTTATTTTTACTCTCTGGGATTCTGGTGAAATTTGGCCAATAAATATTTCCTGGTTCCATTCTAAACGCTAGCCCACTTTTATGTCGTATTTCCCCCGTGTCAAGTTAACAACAAATAGGTGTATATCTGGCCTTATCGCCTCTGTATCACTACATGTGCCTCTTTGGATTGCCAATGTTTTCACATCTGGCTTTTTTGGGTCGGTGTGGCAGATCGTTAACTCGTGCCGTAACTCCTGCTTTACTCAAATGTATGGCTACACCAGGCAACAGTACTCTTGATTTAATTCCTCTTTTAAAACTGATAAATTAGACTTAAAAAAAGGAAATTTACGGGAGGGTTTTTATTTTAAAATTTAGGTACTTAGTGGATGAATTCTAGTGTATAAATGTGAATTCTGTTTTTTTTTTAAATTATTCATATCATTTAGTACAGTGCGTTTGCTATTTTCAGCATATCGTGTCCTTGTAATTTCTCCTTCCGGGCTTACCCTTTAGAGAACCTACTAAATTGATTTTCCATCTCTGGCTATTGGGTGGGGTGGACATTATGTAAGGGCTCATGTGTAGGCGTGTGATTTTTTTCTCCCTACAACTGGTTATATAAGCGCATTTATTTCTCGTGAGAAAGAAAAAGGACGCCTACGTTATTTTTTTTTATCTTAAGTAACGATATGCTTGAAGCCGGTTAATAGGCGCTTGTTTCGCTTGAACAGTTAAATGCCGCATTTAGTCGTGGATGATGTGGGTTTATAACTGCTGTATTTGTTTGTCACGTTACCATTAGCTGGAATTCCACCATCTATGATCATTGGGACAGTAGCTTCAGTTAGGGCTAAAAAGATGGGTCATCAAAATACTCTGCTGGGTTGAATTTGTTTTAGACTTCCTTTTGTAGACCACGGGCGACAGTAACTCACTTATTCAGAACGCACCCTAGTGACAATTTTGTCTTGGCTGCTTTTTTTTTATACGATGACCTGATTCCTACTCGGATTATTACGGTTTCGATGACCTCATTCAACGTTGTATGGTGTATGTCCGAAAGGAGTAGCGTTGCCTCAAAACGAGAGATCCATAATCATACGTCACATCTAAAAATAGAACAGTTCCATCTCTCCTGCGTTAATCTCCCCGCCGCCCTTCCCCCCTCCACACCCACATCGACCCGCCCTATTCATTTTTATGTCAACACCACCACACTGATTATTGATTTGGAGATCCTTGACTTAGTGCTTCACATTCAAAGGAGATTTGAGGGTCGGGCAGGTCTCCCTTCATTCCTGTACATTTCCCCTTGCGCCTGTCCTAGTTCGTACACATTCAAATGTTTGAGGGTCGGGCAGATCTCCCCACGTTCATTTACATCTCTCCTTGCTCGTGTCCTAGTTCGTACACATTACAGGAAGTTTGAGGGTCGGGTATGTCCGTGTTCTTGTACAGCTTCCGTTCCTTAACCCTTATTCCGGACCTAACCCATAACCTGATGTAGCAATGCTAGTAACTATCTATTGTGATTACGTATTCAAACTTAAGAATCGATCATAGAAGATAGTTATAAAACAAAATGTTCGGTGTAATCTACAGAGATCAGGCGTTAACATGGGATACATGAACAAAGTATCGATATGCGGGTTATTCAGACTACTCCCAGCCTAACGTCAGTATACATAACCATATATACTAACCAGATAAAACTTGTTTAAAATATTTTTTTCTACATTGTAACATGTAATGAAGTGTTGGGTGCGCACACTGGATTTTCAATCAAATAAAGAAGTTGTCATTGTAATTTTTGGAAATTCGAGTTACTGGGTGTCCCTGATACATGCATGTATGTGCATTTTATATATATATATATATATATATATATATATATATATATATATATATATATATATATATATATATATATATATATATATATATATATATATATATATATATATATATATATATATATATATATATACATACATTAATTAATGCACTATTTTGCAGTTAAATTATAACATGAAGTTTGGAGAGGTTATGAGGTTGTGTGAGTGATTATCTTTCTCATAGTTGAGCTGGAGCCAAATGATTTTCCCGTGTCACGGAAACTTGATTATGGGCTTGATTACGGGTGGTTTAATGCTGCACAAATTTTTTTTTTAGTGTTATCGCAACTATATCAGCGCCGTAGTATTTTTATGAGTGTTCCGTTTTTTAAAGATTCTCCCATTGTACCGTGAGCGTACTTTAAAATCTCGTCAATGAAACGAAATACTATGTAAAGGTATTTAACCTACATATGAAATGGTTGCATATATCTTTTAGCCTGTGATGTTTCAACGACGTCACGGTCCGCTGTACAACGATGCATACATTTTGTCGTTGATTGATCAGCCAGCTGTTTACAGTAATCTCAGTAATTAACCTTGAACTTGTGTTCAATTAATTTTGTTATTTAGGTAGAATATAATTGGTTTGATCAGTACCACGCTACTTTGTATAGTACTTGTATGGACATGTATGGGTCTGCGAGTAGAGTTGTGTAATTATTCACAAGATTGATTGTTGTTTTTCGCTTATCATAGTCATCCTAGCTTTAGTTTAATCACTTTAAAGTCATAGTTAAATAAGGTATTTTAATTTCGAGCGACTGTAACAATGGAAAACGATTGAAGTGTTACGATCCAGATTTTAAAATTATCTTTGGGGTGATAGTTAAACATATTTTTTGTTTCGGTTAATACGAGGCCACGTAGTCAGCTCTTTCACGCATTAACTTCAAACAATAAATTATTATTTTAAATCGTATCTAATTTGTCTTCGTCATACTTGAGGCCAAGCCAGTTAGTATGTTTCCTCCAGCACACACGCACATCGGTATTTAAAATGTTCCAGATATCGAATGTGAAAATCGGTCGGTCCAGGAAATGGGGCGGTTATTTAACATCCGATCGCAGAAAGGCTAAGGTTACACATGGCCCGCATAACCAACGAGCCGGCGGTATTTTACTTCTTTTTTTTTTTTTGACGAATGGCTCTCCTCGCGGCGCTTTCATCACGGCTCATTGTATCTCCTATGGTTAGTTCTGTGAGCACTCGGCATTTCGCCGTGCTGCCTCGACCGTGTGCTCGTCCCTTCTTCGCGATCACAGCCTGTCCTCATCGGCGCAATCTGCTCTTTCTTGTCCCAGCTATGCAACACTGGCGCATGCGTCAAATCAATCAAGTGGGGAGGGCTGGGGAGGAAAAAATATAATCACGCTATCTCATTTGGCCTAATTGTTTTTATTTTCCTCCATGATTTTTTAAAACCCGTTTTAAAGGTTGAGTTGTTTACGATCACATAAAATACCAGCTTAATTTTCCTATCTTTTTTTTTCTTTACAACGTTGACTAGTCATGTTTTATGGTATTATTATTTTCTATTGTTCCTGGCCCACTTCATCAAACTGTCTAATAACAAACGAAATTAGTTAGTGTGGTCGGGAAAATTTCCCCCACCACGGTTAGTCCTATATATGTTTAAACTTGTTTCTTTAAACAATACATTTAATAATACTCTGTTTGAGTATTTATACTATTTATTCCCATATAGTGCAT
Source organism: Physella acuta (assembly GCF_028476545.2). Taxonomy (NCBI): domain Eukaryota; kingdom Metazoa; phylum Mollusca; class Gastropoda; family Physidae; genus Physella; species Physella acuta. Next base: position 383,420 of record NW_026731761.1, on the reverse strand, counting down.
TTACTTAACTTTATACAGACGTATGGTATATGGGCAGATTTTACGTGTATTTATCCTTTATCCGGTATGCAATGTTGCACGCGTAATCTCCATAAAAATGTTAGCTGTTTCTCCCCCTCACACCGGGGACCGTGAGACACAATATGGCTGTTGTATTATAGGGAAAACTGGTTCAGCATCAGCACAAGGCTTATCTCATACTCCTTAGCCGGGATAATTCCACACTTGAGAAGAATTTTTTATTTACTGAGATTTCTTATTTCTAAGGAAATGTACATACTATCCATGGTTTCTTGGCTAGTTAAAGCACATCATTTTACATCTTTAGTGCTTAAAAGGATGTGTATTTTTAGCAGTTTGGGTTTAATTAAAATAAAAATACAAGCGTCAAAAGGATGCTTAACAAATACATTTACATATGTACAATATAATTCACATACGTTTTATTTTAGCAGTTTGGTTTTATTAAGATTAAGAAACCGTCAAAAAAAAACATACATTTTGTGTTTACAACTTTAACTTTAACAAAAGTTCCCTATACAAACTACGATTTTTATCATCCAATGGTCGTTGCCAGCCATGTCGTCTAGGTGTGTAGGAAATCGATGCCAGAAGAGACAATAACAATTGATCTGAAGCACCGACTAACCCCATGACCAAAAAGGGCCATCCAGCCAGCTACATGTCCATAACGTCACCCCTGTCCCTAATCCGTCCCGATAAGTGGGTTCTCGTGTCAGGGCACCCACCACACAATGCTCCGGTCGGCTTGGAAGACTATTCTGGCACGGTGATGCGCTGCTTCGTTATAACGTCGTTACGTCGTGACACACTGGAAAGTGGACTTAATTATTAGCAACTTTAAAAATAGTTTTTGTTTCCTTGCAGTATAGGGGATAATAATAGTTTATTATTATGGCGTAGCATTTTTAAAAAGGTTATTGATTGTTGTCAGCGTCCTTGTTTTTTTTTATTTACGAAAATTAGTAATCTAAAATATGATTTTTAGCAATAAAAAATGAGTTTCACACAAAGAAACAAACAAACAAACAAAACCGCAACGTATAATGATACAGTAAACAGAAGAAAAACAAAACTACCCACGAACTGTGACACGTAAATACAAACCCACCATCGTAAGATTAAACCACAGTAGGCATGGCATTTTAACTCATCTGACATTGAAAGTAACACATTCAAATCCTGGATACATTTTCCTCCAAATCCTCTTTAATATATCACACCCGCTAAGCTTTTAACAATGAGTCCTCTTGTATTTATCCAGCGCCTTAAAAAAAATCTGTCTATTCAAATGTAGACCCTCACTGCATCGTCTTAAAAGAAAAAAAAAGAATCTTGTTCGGATTTTTTTTTATTGACCAGGCTTGTTTTTATTTCTTTCCCCTCCCCCTCACACTGCCATTAATATGTGTATAAAAATAAACCTCACACTATTTCATGGCCTGTGCAATGCCCGGCTGGCCCGTTAATAATTCGGTGCACGCAGCTTTCGCCACTGCGGGGCTGTCGCTGTAACCAAATACGCTTTCCTCGATCCCATCCCGCTGTGCTTTCTCCGATTGCTTCCCCTCTTTCGTTAGGTTGTCTTCGCCACAGGTCGCCCCCCCCCCCCCCCCCCCCCACCTCCTCTTCGCCACGCCATCACCGTAACATTTCTTGTCCATTTTAATTATTTCACAAAATATTTATGTCAAACCCAACGAACAGCGGTTATGCTATTAGTTGTGATTTTCGTCATGGCAGATATTGATGTATGGAAGTGATGATCAGTTTAACAAAATCGCTTTCATGTATTCCAATATTGCAACACATAACATGAACTTATGTAGGCTAACCACTAACTATCAGCCATCGTCTATAGACCAAGTTATTATTATCTGACCGTTTTAGTAGTTAACCCGTGGACCTACTTTTTACTTTAATGTTTACTCAAGCACCTGTTTTAGCCTAGCATACCTCATCGTAATCTGGCTACTAGCTTTCTTTACCCCTCCCCCGCCTCTTGTTATGATTTCGTTCATCAACTAGTGGACGTTTTTTTTTTTTCACCTTAGTAACCCCCACTCTCCAAAACATGTCTTGTTTATGAATTCATTGTTGTTGATTAGATAACAATAGTTTGACCAAACCCTTTATTAACATGTAGCACTTGTGATGACATGTGTTTTTACTATAGCCTACGTCATGTTGTTGATTTGTTGACATGTGTTTTCTCCAAACACCACACCTTCAATGGACCAACGTGCTGCAGCTTGTTTGGGTCTAACCACGCAGTTGCCGTAAGCGGCTAGACAATGCGGACAAAATAAATGGCTTAGTGTTTAAATAGCGTGACGTTAAAAATAAGGCTCGCGGTTTAAAATAGCGGTTCTTTAACATTTGTTTCGTAAAATACATCTGAACCTAATTGTGATTTACGTAGATAGCCGTTACATTCATTTATCTAAACCACTGATCTAAACCCTTTTGAAGTTTATTCTAATTTAAATGCAATAAAACCTATTTAAGCAGGGATTCTAAATTTGGAAATGCTTGCTACTGTCTACATTTATACCACTCTCTTTACAATAACTTTAATTTTATTCTTGTGTACTTCTATTTAAAAGATTTTATATTCAAATAAATGTGCAATAGAAACTAATTGTTCGTGAGCAATTTGTCTACAAGGGCAAAGTCCTTTTTGTGAACTGAAATGCCCAGTTAAAATGTGCGTCTTTAGGTGATGAAATGAAATGCAACAAGGACTCCTATTTAGTATTGTCCAGAGTGAGTACAGTCTGGTGCACGTGCTTCACGGCGTGACGCTCAAGCACAGATACTTGATGCCTAAGTTATCACATGGAGATTACATTTGTTTGAAGGAAGTATGCCCTTGGCACACGAGTGCTTTTTACAGACCCCCCTCCCTCACAACAACCGCGTGCAATTAGTTGAATTTAACCACAGGAACTAAACGCTTCATTTGATTGTATCTTTTAAAGATTATTTTAATAAATGGGAAGTATATATTTAGGCAGTAATTGTACTTTATTTTTTTTAGGGTGCAGGAAGTTAATTTTAGTGCAAAATATTTTTGAAACTTATTTCTAGAATTAGGAAATGTATTTTTATAGGTACTTTTTTTAGTAGGCCTACACTCTTATTTAGTTATAAATTTATAACTTAGAAATTCTATTTTTAAATACTAATTATCAACACAAACAGTAGGTTAGAATGAGCTTGCCCTTAAATGCAACGCCGTAGGAGGTCTTGCGGTATCCTAGCATGAGATAAAGCTTGGCTGGAGAGTGTCAGATACTATTTCCAGACTCCCTGCTGGTCAGATAGTAATTAGCTGCCATCTGACCCAGCGGGTTGAGAATCGCTGCCCCAACTGTTGCAGGTCTAAATCTTTGTTTCGTTTCATGGCAGAGAGCACACGTTCAGTAAATGAATCCGTCTTTTTATCTTGAAGCTTTTTTTTTCTTCTTTCTTTCACCAATATAGCCCGCGTTTGGTCTCTGTTGCAATAGTGTGACTAGGTCTCTCTTGCAATAATGTGACCATTGTACTTACGACTGGCTGACCGGGGAGCTGACGTTTAGGCTTGTTAACAAAGAGCTTAAATTATTTGTGCAGGCGATTAGACAGCTCGCCGCATACACTTTGGGAGATGAGTGACTTTAGTTGGGCTGAAAAATTTCCAGAGACAGCAGCTATTTGAAAAATTTGGTTTGAGTTGGTCGTGGATTTTACCTTAAACAGTACTTCTGGATACAAAAGTGGTAATTAATTTGATTACTCACTTGAATCATTCTAAACTAGGCTATTTTTCATTATGTTGACTGATGTCAGGATTTAGATCTATGTACATTGCATACAGATCAACATTCACACACGTTTCAAGGTTGTTTTATGTTTGTAAACTGCTGTGTGAATAAGACGATCACTACGCTTCCTCCTGATGTAGTCTATTTATAAGTATTAGTAATAACTACATAGTGATGGTAGCTTTTCTATTTTTTAAACATGATTACAGTTTAGTTTAATGCAACCACTATATTTTTAATTTGTTTACTTTTTAAATAAGCACGTGCAACGTCATTGGTGTGTTCCATATGGTGTGTTCCATAGTTACGTAACACTGTGTAACAGCACATGACGACGTGTTATTTTCGTCCCCTCTCACACCATCATCTCTTTGTTCACAAACAAGGGAAAAAACGATTTTAGAAGGCGGTTGGGGGAGCTGTAGGCGAAGTGTCTACAATTTCTCAACGGGAGGCTGGCTATTGGGCCAGCAGGTCGTGTCTGTCAAGTGCAGGCTACTTGTAGCAGTACAGCAACTGGCCGGCATGTGACCGACCGTCTCTACCCTACCAACTGCGCCACTGTGTTGGCCTGTTATATGACCGCGGACGTACTCCATAGCATAGCTCGTTCAGACAAGATCTCTAGACTTCAGTCCTAAGTGTTGGCGCGATTATTATTTTTTTACATTTCTTGTTCTTCATCTCACATAAGTAAGTATAGTTTTATGGAAAATATGATACAATTTACAATTTTATGAACTATATGACACGATACCATTTACAATTTTATGGAGATTATGATACGATACTTCTTTTACCTCAAGAATTCTACCAGGACTTTGTTTGTTGCCCGAGTGAAGTACCTTTTTATGCCTGTATTTTAATTTAGGGGAATTAATTATACAATAGTTCTGATACTTAAGCACATTTGTCGCATCAAGTATATGTCGTACATTTTACAACTGTTAAACCTAAAAACGTAATGGAACAGACGTAGTTATTCATTCAAAGATTTGATTGGGCTCATTATTACTTTATGCGCGTTTTGCCAAACACGTTTTATGATTTTTTTTCTTCTAAAATCTACCCTTGATAATTTTTGTTAAATTTCTAATCATTGGAGGTAGCATCTGTGAAGCATGCACCTTCTGGTACACCCAGTGGTGGTGTTGATGGTGGTTTAATGTGCCGAGTGTGTGTTGCTGTACCAGTCTGACCCATGTGTGGTGTTTGTGGTATCTACTTCAAGATCTCCGACTTGTGTACCGCCACTGGACTTGGCTTTACAAGTGTACTTGACATACGGGTCAGCGTGTTAGATAGGAGTCATTGATTACATTACATGGTCAGTTTTCGTGTATAGCATGTTTGCTTGTAAGCTATACAAGCAGGAGATAGGGAGATCAAAGGTTTCTGCGTTGGCTAGAAGTGTGTTGGACTTGATGTTCAATTTAATTTACTGCAGTTCTCAAGTCTATCTTAGTATAAAGTAAGTCGACATGTATCTATTTTAATTTTTTTTTTCCAAACTGCGTTTGCTGTTGCAATTATTACCTTTGCTCGACTAACCTAACGCTGGGTTTGTGTTTATTTAGAACAGATGCCTGTAATTTAACCCTGCTATTTGACCCCGCTTGCACATTGTGCACTGTCACTAGTAGGTCACTTTTGTATGAGCCAGACGCCCGAACAATTTTCTGATAAACAATGCTGGCAGGTTTCACTACGGCCATAGAGGCGTAGCGCTCGCATCTCTGAAAAAGAAATTAGCTGTTCAACCCTTGTGCTATGTAGTGTTCCCGTCTGTTTTAGTTTAGGTTTTTTTCCCTATTCATAATACCTTCTATAACTACCACGAACCCACACACATATTTTAAAAAAATCACTTTTAATGTCGCTATATGGTAGATTTCAAGGGAGTCATGTGTGTTGAAAACAAGTGTTGTGTTTGTCCGAAGCCAGTAATTGCTGTCATCTGTATGCGAGAGACGTGTGTACTTGGAATGGCTTGCTGTGATGTGCCGGGTCAGAACATGCCTGACGGGGCATGCTTGAAGACACAGGTGCTTGTTTTTGTTGAAACCACGCCCGCCCCGTCTCCCTCTGTGGCATTTCCATGAGCTCCCACAGTGCAATTGGAGGAACATTCTCCCCCCCCCCTCCCATGTCTCTCCGTTTTACAATAAGCATACAGATACGTGTGTTCATGCATTAAATTGTGTAGGCTGATTTGTCTTTGTTGTCTTCTGTGTAAATAGTGTAATTCACGACTGATGTGCATGCGCCCCGCGTGGATAGACATCCGGGTTATCATTCGCTATCAATGAGAGATAGTTTTTCAACAAGAATTAACGTGCTTGTATTTAAATGTTCCGCTGGTGATCCTTGTCTCCCTCACCCCTCCCTCATCATCCGAGCCAGGTTTAAAGTGACGTATCATATAGGCAACTCTTTCGTCAGCGATATTGTTATACTGTGTAGAAACGTGATATCGGCAACACAATGTTAAGGAAAATTGAGCTACCATGGTCATAACCTTTATCCAACAGTATTGATCTATGTGCGGATGCAGCTAGTTTGGTGTTACTCTGCTGTCAAAGCAAATAGAAGATCCCGATATATAATATAAGATGGATGTTAGACGTGGTGTATCGTAAGTGATGTAACGCCTGCAGGTGTTGGTGTACATTTCAGCTGTCTTTTTGCAAAGAAATGGAGGGGGCTGTATATGTCTTAACTAATTACTGGTTTTTGCTAACAGATGCAACTGCCGAATGTTTTCAGGCGATTTAATCTACATCGCGTGGATTCGGTGCGGTTTAAAGTGGGGCAACATTTTGTTTACTCAGCATTATTTTGTTGGTGCTTAAAACGTGCTAATTTTGTTATCTGTACCAACAGATTTCAAGAGTATTGTAATTCTTTTCTCATCTAGTTTTGTAATTTCTTCTTTAAAAGACACCAGTGAATGGAATGCGAAGTAATTGTTAAAAGAATTGGTCCTATATAGTAGCGGCTTGTCTGTTGTAACGACTAAAGTGGTGTTAAAAGCGACTGACATCGGTTCGCACTTTCCTTGTGAATGCCAGAAAGTTGAGTGGAGATGGGGTTGCCACGGTTGCCATTATAATGATGAATGTCTATTGGATAATTGCACGCCTCACAGACGCACCTAGGGTCCACGCAGGGGCAATCACTCTAATGGCGAGCACCTGGTATCGATAGTGCTCTCCTATCGCCTTTATGGCATGGCTTATTGGGGGCAGTCGAATATCTGGGCTTTTTTAAGGGTCGGTCTTTTGGTAAGGTATCCAATACATTTTAGCTGTTTTGATTTCATTGGTAGTCGATAAGAGTACGTGTGTACATGGAAGATTTGTAAACAAGCGGCAATGGTAGCGTTGTTTTAACCTTGGTGTATAGACCAGTAGAAGTGTAGGTGCAGTTCTTAGTGGTTTTGGTATTTACCTTAAGGAATGAATGCATGCTGCTGGCAGAGACCCAAGAACGCTTTAACTGTTTTCATGGCTCAGGAAATCAGTCGATATAGATCTATCAATTACATCTTCGAATTATTATTCCGTTGACAACTAATCTAGTTTTGTATTATTGGTTTAGTTTACTCTTTAATGATAACTTTTATGAAAGAAACTCAATACCAAGCTAGGTTGCGAAAACATGTAGAGGTACGTTTGATAATTCGACAACAATTTCCTTCCTGTCCTATTTTTTTATTCACCGAGTGTCCCTGCCGTGTGTGCGCCAATCTTCCAATTACGCAATGTTTGCCGTGTACACGTTAGCCAGCACACGACCTGTGTTGTGTGTCCGTGTGCTCGCCCATCAGTAATTGTCCCGTGCGCTGCCCAAACACAAAATTTCTGTCCACAAAGACTTAACTCCTGCCGATCTGACACTTGAGTCGTGGCTAGAGGGGGGGGGGGGGGTCGAATGACACACTGTGCAAACACCGCATAGCATTTACTCGTCTCTACATGATTTGGTTCACATCAGGCCCGTTTGGTTGTACCACCCCGGTCTTTAAACAAACATTGTGTCTCTACGTTTCTGTTGGTTTTAAACTTACTCATGGGTGGTTTCCCTTGACTCGCCTCCCTTGACTCGTCTCCCTTTCTCTAAGTAGACAGTGAAACTATATATATTAAGCCTTAAGTACCGATTTCTTTTAATGGGCGATTTAAGACGATCGTTTGACAGCGACTGATTTTTAAAAGTGGGTTTAGAAAAAAATTATGCAATTGTTTTCATTTTTTGCAATATTTATTCAATTTGATAGCTGCACGATTATAATTATAATTTTTTATTCTTTGCAGTTAGCTGGGCGTACTTAAAATTTAAAAATAAATTGTCTAGTCCACCTACTTTAAATGGTGCTACGTTGCCATGTAGCTATCAAATAACGCATTTAAAAAAAATAATTAAAATCAATTTTTTTCATTGCAGTGATTTAAATTGTGAAATTACTCGTACCCTAACGTTTTTTGCTTTTTGACTTTAGATCTTCCCTTTATTATTAAACGCTTTTGTAATTGAAAGCAAAGAATTTTAAGCTCAGAAATGGCTGTTTGTTTTTAATTAGTTGTTAAGTTCGAGGGCACTAATTAGAATGTAATTAGCTCGTATCATCAGCTGAAAAAAAAACCTCGCTGGGCTGGTAAAGAAAATACACGAATGACTCGATGCCCCCCCCCCCCCCCCCCCCGCGCCCCCCAACACAAACACAACCCGCCCATGTTCCAACAGATATCTTCAGATAGTCCTGTTAAAATGGTCTGTTCGTTTGTCCTGTTCAATGTATTTTAGGCATTTCCCTAGCTCTGTTTTTACAGGCTCGTTGATGACTGAAATTATATAACCCTTTTATAACGGACAACTCCAAGTTTAGCCTTAGTGCGTGTTAGACGAAAAACTATTTTTTTCAAGCAAGTTATTTTCCGAGCATTATCCTCTTCTAATTTATTTATTAGTGTGTGACTCAACATTTCCGTATGATTTTTTAAAAAAGTGGATGGATTTGGATACCAAGAATAGTTTTTTTTTTTTTAAATGCTTGTAATGGAGAGGGAAAGTACCGACTCGAAACTACAACTTACGCTTTGCTAACGAACTGTTTTGTACATCTGTGTTGCCATAGAAACCACAATAGTGTTGTTTTTTTTTAATTTCGCGTAGAAATGTAAATGTTTATAACTCGTTTATTTAAAAAAAAATCCTACACTACGGTTAATAATTGACTTATAACCCAAATTGCTTACGTGGCAGACAGCATATCGTGTCCACGGCAAACAAGGCCGTCTATTTGATTAAAACATGTAGCCACAGGCCTACATTTTACACACTTCCTCTGCGATCCTTCAACATTGAAGAACAATGCCGCAGTGATGACTAGATCTGCACATAGGCTAACCACATATCTAGTGTGTCGTCAAGAGTGAACTCTGACCTTTCGTTTTGAACCCGGTACTGGTTGACTCAATGAAACAACAAAAAAAAAAAAATAGCCTCGACGCCAACAGTGACTAACATAAAGATAGTCCTTGTTGATGTTGTATGGATGCAGGTCACGCTCTCAGGGGGCACACGGTCGAACATCGGTACTTGTGGGGTGTCATAACTTAGTGCTAGCTGTCACATGATAGTTGGTTGTGCTTTATTGTTGGGGGGGGGGCGTTGTATTGATGCCGGTTATCTGCTTGATAGGCATTTTAAAAACAGTAATTTAACACTGCGGAATAAAATAACTTACATTTGAAATTGTGCATATTGCTTTTGTTTATTTCAAAATGTATTCGCAAAAAGTTAAAAATATACTGGTTCGATAAAAGTGAGCGAGAAATTGTTTGCAGTCTTTCAGACAGGAATCGGGTGAAAAAAAAAGTATGTAATAAAACACGGACTAGTAGCGCTATTCATTTAATAGACACTGGAGAAGTCTGTGTGAATACACTTGTTTTACTTCTTCTGTTTCTTTGTATTTGGGGTAGTGGCTCACAAATACTCCTAGGTTTTTTAGAGTCTTGCAGTGGCCGATATTGGTTTCTTTCAAAATATGCAGTTCATTCCTGAAAATTTTCAACTAATGATTTACAAAGTGTGAACCTAGTTTTTACAACTAGAAAACTATCTTTCGTCAAACGCTTACACATTTTACATACCGTTGTATTGCAAGACATTTTGCTCTTAGTTGATAAATAGAATATTGTTGATCGTACTCTGTGATGAGCGATTGGTATAAAACCCCAAAATCATTTAAGCTACATCCAGCAAGAGCGACAACATTAGTAAGCACAATGTCGCTAGCAAGAATTCTCATGTGATAAATAAACTCATGTGCCTCTATCCCACCTTCTATAGAAATTATACGAGCATTGCTTTAATTCATATCAACATTTTTTTCATCGTCATCCTAAGTAAATAACTGAAGTTCTCTTTATTCATGGCTCCCCCCCCCCCCCCCCCCCCACTCCCCTCCGTCTTGTCATAGCTTAGTCGTTTATCTCCTGTCTTTATATTGAATCTTGTGGCTACCGGGTCGGTAGCAGTGGGCGTTGGCTAGCCTGTGTGATACATGCCGTATATCTTTCGACAAGATAAATATTTCACACCTCGTGTATATAAACAGTTCACGGTGACGGGCATGCTCAGCTACGCGTTTAGATGAGTAATGCCATGTCCACCGAGGGGTAATTTACTAGGGCGATGAAATACGTTTGTCCCATAGAAATAATAAACAACCTTAGCATTTTGTTTTTAAACAGTTGTAAACATTTAGGCGTTGAAAACATAGAGATAAAATCTTGGCCAGCAGTAATAATATAAAGCACTTTCTATTAACAATTGAAGTTTTATCTAAATGTTTACAAATACTATCTTTGAAAAATCAAGCTTCGCGTTTCTTGATATTTTGTAACTACTTACAGAGATTTAAATTACGGAACATTGAGAAAGTATATGGAGTTACTGTAAAATAAATGAAGCTAGTCAGCATTCAGTACGTAGCTTGCTGCTGTTTATTCATAAGCTGAATATATAGAGCTCCGTTGGTCGATTCACCGACGTAGTTGGTAGGCGTCCGTTACATGAAGTGGTTTAGGTCTTGTCTGACACAGATAAGCAGGGCTGGCTCGGGGTTCGGTGTGGGCATTGCCGCCTATTAATTAAACCAGCCGCGATAATTATCTCGACTTATTAGCCTGGCTTGGCCTTTGAGACGAGTCGGTTTCTTGCAAGCCTTGCGTCTGCATTCTTAATTATCTCCAAATATATTTATTCTGGTAGATTATTATAACAAGAATTGTAAGATGAATTGCAGTCTGAAGTCATCCAATCATTTATAACGGCTGGGTCATAATTCATTTTGTATTTTGTCTAATTGGTTGTAATTAACAATGACATCAAAAGGTGTTTGCTTAGCGCGTGTAGTTCTCATGACCACTTGAGATAACTTTTTTTTTTCTTCCTCGGCGCGACACACTGGCTTGACGAAATGTCCTGCGCGTGAATGTATAGTTCTGTACTGGTTTATAATAGCTGTTTCGTCTTGTCTCATAGGTTGAGTCCGGTCAAGTTTGGGAGTAGCCTGAAACCTTTAGCATACTTGAATATCATTACCTGTGCTCGTTAGCTTTGTGTCGGGGAATGTTTTCAATTGTTACCTAGGACTGCACCTAATTGATTTAAATGACTTCATCCTATCACGTGACACAAAGCATACATGGCGGAATCAATTACTGTCCATGTCAATTTTCTGCTCCACTAACATACATACGAACATACATACATATCGTTAGGGAACTTCAATAGGGAAGTCAGGACATACTGTTCTATAGCAATGATAGATTGGCAATTATTATTTTTTTTCCTAGCTCTGAATAAAAAGTTAATACCCTTTTTTCATTGTTTATTATTTTCCTTTCGTATTTCTAATGTTACCGTCTCGCCAGCGTGGCACTGGTGTCTGAGTTACCGTCCTTGATTTGAATAATGACAGTGCATGTGTGATTCTTATGTGTGTTGTTTTTTTTAAACGTTGGAAAAATATTGGTTAGGCTTAAGTGATCCAAGGAGGTGTTGTTGTAGTGAGTCAGCACACATATTGTGTAGCCCAGTGCTCCCCAGCACTCGCTTATGTGGACAAAAGGAAAATTTCTATTTATAAACAAAATATTCCATTCCCTCTACTACCCCCCCCCCCCCCCCCCCTGTCTTACGATTTCGACCACTAGCAGTTTAGTCACATTTCAGTAGAAAGCTGTATCTGTTGTAATCTAAGGCATATTTCCTTTATTTATTTAGATTACATTTAATTTTTTTTCATATATTTAGTAAGGAGAACATTAAAATAATGTTAAGAATTCTTGCCCCTTTGTTTTCTGCCAGCTTTTTAAAACTTGAGACTCTCATTGGTTATCTACAAAATAAGTCAATTTTCCCTTTTCATGATTGTAACTATTCTTGCAAAGTTTATTAACCATCTCTACTCTTTTTGGGGTCAGTATAGCAAATAAATTAATAAATGCCATTAGACCAAGGTCAGGTGCCCCTCTGGAACTAAAGAATTGTTTTCTCTAGGATTTTGAATAATTAATAAATCAACACAATAAGTGGATATAAAAGTAACAGTTTATACATCTTAAGATGTGAAATAGAGGGAGTCCTCTGGTTTGAATGAAAAACATTCACACAAACAAGTCTTCCAGTTTAGTAGTAGCTAAATGAATGACTCCTTCTGAGAAAAATCCCACATTCAACCAGGAAGGCTTATAGTGCCCCCCCCCCCCCCCCCCCCCCCCAAGCCATTCTTTCTCCTCTCTAATGGGACTATGGCCCTTTTGTTGACTGCATCATTGTTTTGTTTTTTGTTGTTGTGGGGGTTTGTTGATGTTTAAATAATACCTTAAAGTTAAATGATATTATGTTTTTAAGGGTTTATTTTCTTCATTACTGAAAAGGTTTTTATTATCAAAATCATCAATCATTCCAAGCCACTGGTTTCTTTTGTGGTGGCATATTTTATTTCCTAATTAATCTTGAGTGTTGTTTTTATGAGCTGCAGCACTGGCCAGTCATAAAATAGGCACCAGATTGTGGGGTGTTGTATGGTGGTTTATTGAGCACAGAAACTTCCTTTCAAATAAAGTAGCCACTGCACTCAGTCCATCTTTCATGTTTATTATGCTTGGTTGATCTATATTTCATACATCTTGATCTTTATTTGTGATATGGTTAGAAGTAGGTTTGAACTAATCCTTGGTTCGTTCCCCCCTTATACTTGTATGTTCGCTTTTAAATAAAATAAGTGGAGGGAGAATGTGATCAACCAAAAGATAGTAGGAGGGGGAACATGTGATATGGAAACAAAAACCACTCAGATAATGGCACTTAACCATGTATTGTAAGAGCACTAGACTGGGGAAAACCCACTGAATGTCAAGTGTCCACCATTGTTGTGCTTGTGACTATTGAAACACAAGGTAGAGAGATACAAAAGGTATTGTTCTAAATGTATACATTTCAGAATGATACTTTTTGCTGTGTTTGGTAACCATTAAGAGCAACATATCATCAACCCTGACAATGCTCCAATTGCTATGATATTAACCCTATCAGCCAGTGCCCACAATAACAAGTACATTAACCCTACCCCTGAAGAATTACATGCATTTCGAATCAATGTAAAATGTAATTTTATACCTATATCAATTTTTATTCTCAGTAATATTATTTTGGTCCCTAATGGATTGATTGCAGGAAGGCGTATCTAAAATGCATTTCTGGTTTTAAATAAACATGGAGTAGATTGTAATCATATGAATGCAACATGAATGTTCCATTTTTTGCTGCATTAGCTATAATGTTGGTTTTATTTATGTGGTGATTGTTGTTTAAGTTAAATAGCTAGTTTATGATTACTTTATAGTAAAATTGGATTTGAATGATTTGGGATATTTTTTATATTTTAATTTTTTTTTTACACACATACTATATATGATGGCAGTTCTGATTTTAAAACAATCTTATTGGCTCTGTAAAAACACATTTGTAAAAGTGTGTCTTGTTATTTTACAGGTGACATTACTCAGAAAGGTTATGAAAAGAAGAGGTCACGTCTGTTGGCACCATATGTCATTCAACAAAACAACGAAGGTATGTTTTGACATTTATGATTGCTTTTATTTTCATTTAACCCCAATCTGACTAATTTTCCCCAATTTTTAACCCTATCATGCCCAATTATAATATATTCCAGATTGATTTACAACTCCACAATTTTTCCAATGCTTTATGCTTATAGAGATGACAGACTAAAATTGACTTTAAAATGGGCAACTATAAAAAAGTTTCCTGGCCAGGGGGTAGGGGATAGAAGTGTGTAACTGTATTCAGTGCCACTATGATATATTAAATAGAAATGTAGCTGCTGATACTTGGAGCAAACATATCTACAAGAGTATATTCTTCATATCTTGTCTAATTGACTAAAGTTATGCTTTGATTTTTATTTTATTTTGTGTCTTTAATATGGCTGTATTAGACTATTGGGCGATTGTGCCTTGGAAATCCAAGCATAAAGTATTTGCAGCGTTGAGAAGGGCCATATGTCGTAAAACAACTGCTAAAACATTAAAGAGTTCATTAAGTTAATTATTGTTGGGCAAATAATTTTAAAGTGAATAGTACAATATTAATAATCTTCTTTGTGTAACAGTTTATATTTTATATTTTAATTTTTTTTTTTACAAAGTTATATTTCATCAACACACTAAAATACAATATTGCTATTTACCACAAACCATTTTTTAAATTTCTATTATTACTCTTTACACATCTAATTCCATAGATATCTTTAATTATAATACGATACTTAATTACACATAAGTTGTCTTTAGGATTTCAATCTGCTTTTTAAAAAGTAAACCAATATGAATTATATCTAGTTTGTCAAAGAATTTTATGGTTCTAATTGGCAGGTCTTACTTAGGCTAGTATAATCATGTAATATAAGGTTAACAATTTGTTGCATATCTGAACCCTGAAAGGTGATTTTGGTATTCATTTGGTTTTAATTTGGTGCAATTTCTATGGACCTCTTTTTAAGTGCTATTCCCTGTTGTTTTTATAAGTTAGCTCTAATACCTGTGCCAATCTAACATGCATGAGCATTTATTTTCTTTTAATTACCTTGTGAGATCCTTGAGATCAATGACTGTTTCTTTAACCCTACTGCCACATCCCTAACACTTAGGCTGCTTTTGTGAAGAGCTTTATAGCCCAATGCCAAATTTGACATACTACAACTCTTTTTTTTTTGTTCAAGAGATCCACCACTGATAACCTACTCCATGCAGTATAAATTTAGTGAAAATATCTATCTACCATTTATGAGGTTGCATATGTCTTTGTATTGATATAAACACTTTAAAATTTTTACAAATCAAACAATGTAATGTATGCATCATTTGTTCAAGATTGCATTATAATAATTAAATTAGTAGCATCACTCTGTTCTTCATCAAGTTTTTTTTATTACTGAAGATGGATCACTAGGATGATGAAGTCATAACACTACTAAACACATTGAGAAACGAAGAAAAGAGAAATTTTGTATATGTTTAAAATCTAAGACATAGGGCACCTATGTATTCTAAGAGTCCCGAGCAACTTGTTCATTGTATATTTTCCATAAGACTTTTCACTAAGGACAATGCAATACTTAACATGCGGGTAATGTGTGTGTGTACTATAAAAATTATGCAGACACATGCACTGGTGTACAGTAATACATCCTCAACAATGTGTGCATTTATTTTTAGCTGGGTCAGGGGCGGGTGCTCCAAGCCCTTCAACTGCAGCCCAACGAAAGGCGCAAAGACGGTTGACAAGGGAAGACAATCGATACCATTCTGGTGAGCACAAACATGTTTTGCTGTGTATGACTTGCATATACCATGTTTGTGAGAGTATTCTCAACTGTTGTTGTGACAAGTTGTTTTATTGGCTTTTTGTACTTCGGTGTTTGTTTGACACTAAGGCCTTTCCCCATAGAATAAAAAGAAGGCGTAATTTATTTTTTAAAAATATCTCACTATGCAACAGATTGATCACATTTTTAGCTATTATCTTTCAGTAAAGTTCCCTATCAAACCTAACGGTCCATGGGGCTAGTGAAGGATAGTTCACCTGTTTCTGTGACCTCATCATATGAAGGGATAATGTAGTCAGCACTACACCCAGCCAGCTTTACTTCCCTAACATGAGTTTGATACCCATCAGAGTTGGGTGGACTCAGGGAGGTGTTGTATTTATTTGAACTCGAGACATTTGGGCTAGAAGTCTAGCGCTCTACCGCTAGGCAATACCACCCTTTTTTATCTTGTATTAAATTAGTTGCTTTATAAGACCTCCTTTGTTTTTCCCCATTAAATGAATAGAATTATTTTTCTTTAGGGAAGTGTTTTTTTAGTGTAGTCTTTTCTATTATTGCCGATGAATAAAAATAAAAGTATTCATACTAAATTTGTTTTTTATCTACATCATTTAAAATAATTGTTTAAATATATTGAGATTTGAACATTCTACTAATTGGGTTGTTATATGTTTGCCTCTTCTGTTTTACCTCTGTATAAAAAGTAAGATATGTATAGAAAAAAGTAATTTAAGAAATGTCACTTACTTTGAAAAAGAAAAGTTTTTGGTTTCACTGATATTAAATGAGCAATGAGTCAAAAGTTATTTTAATATTTTACCTTAGCAAGCTTTAAGTGTAGTAGTAATTGCAGTAGTTATTGTGCATGGTTGGTTGCTTCAGTCGCAGAACACAGAAGCTTTGCTGCTTTTCTTTTCTTATGGAATGGTCAACCTTTTAAAAAAAGAAAATTAATGCACTTCCTTACCCTTATGTTATGAACACATTTTACTGAATTGTCCTTATTTTCCAGTCACAGATTAACATAAAAATGCTCAACGACTTGTTTTAAAATTTAAAAAATCACACAAATGAACACATTAACAAGTGTTGAAGAAAAAAGTCTTGAATTTTGAGTGTTTTTATATAAACAAATTTTTGTTGTTGTTGGTTTTTTTACACATTCCAGCTCCCATGTTTTATTTTTATTTGACAGAAAAACCCAGTGTTTAAAATATTTTATTTTATTATGTTGAAGCTCTGTAAAAATGACAAAGCCTTTTGTGTAGTGTAAATGTGCTTTAAGTTACGATGCATGACACAGGTAGTGTTTTATTCTTTTATTTGACCTAAGCTAGATGTAATGCTCCAGCCTCAGCATGCCTCTAACATTGTTTGCTTGCTGGTAATAATTTTCAGAAATCCGTACAGAAGCAGTCATGCAAGCTTTGGCAATGCAGAGCAGGAAAGTACCTGTGATGCCACTGCCTTCTAAGCGTACTTCAGTCAACTATCAAGGCCAGCAGAGAAGAGAAAGACAAGGTAGGTTGTGTTCACCATGTATGTAGCCCATCTTTTCTTTTGGAACAATGTGGTCAAATGGTAGAATGTGTTAGTTATCCAAGAAAGTCCTGAGTTTAATTCTTCTTCAAAGAAGGTGTTCTAGAGTTTCTATACATTGATGTGTACCTAATATTGTATGGGGGAAGTAAAGCTGGTTTGGCTAAGTGTTGACCAGACAACCTCTTCCTATGTAAACTTCCAAGCAAGGGATGAACTGTGCCCTTGGACCATCAATTCTGTAGGGTACTATCTGACATCTTATGTTGGCATCTCTTGTGGAGCAGCATTGAATGGTGAATGTTCCCCTTCTAGGCCTATTGATCCATAGGGCAGATGAAGTGCAGCTCACCTGTTTCTTAACAGAGGGATGATGTGGTCAGTTAAGGACATCTTGCAGACTCCAGTCTGGACTGAAACTTTCAGATTAGCAGTCAAGTGCTCTACAACCTGTCAAAGCCATCACATTAAATGATTATAAGGCGTGTAACATGTATAATGGTTGGGTTCTAGCTTTTGAAAGTAAAATGTTTCTCTGGATCATTCTAGCCCCCCTGGTTGTAACTAACCTGAGGTGTTAAAAGTTGAGAGTTGTACTAGCCCCACAACAGACAAAGTTCCTGTGTACAAAAGATTGACAGGTGCCCCACTTGAGAAAGATAGAGGATCCTTCACATCTGCAGTTTCTGTGGGTCTTTCAGTTGGGTCCAGGTCCTAAGTTCTAACTTGTTTCATGTTTCCTTGGTCTGCTTTTGCACCTCAAGACTTTTTATTTTTCTGTTCAAGAACATTATATATTATCTTTATCAGTATCTTATTTTGCACTAATGTTTTAAAAAGTTGCTACATAATATATTATATACTATGTTATGAATGCAAAGATGAGTAAAGGAGGGCTGAAAAAGACTAAATATTGGAACAGACTGGGATAAAAATGTGTACTTAACACAACCTGAAGTTCTGTTTTCTATTAAATGTAAATGTCAATGTGTTTCAGATTCATCATCCGATGATGACAGTGTGTTTGATGAGGAGCAGCTGAGAAACTTCCAGAGGGGTGGTCATGCCAGGGACTCTGGTGCCAGCTCTAGTTCATACTCCGACCATGGGGCGTCCCCTTACCATGGGGGAGGTGGAGGGGGCAGCGGAGGCAGTGGGCAGGCTGAAAGACCAAAGAGTGCTCAGTACTCAAACTACAGTATACCAGGCAACACTGCTCGCCATGCTCTGGCTGATGTCATGCAGAGCGCCAGACATTGTAAGATTATTTAATCGTTAGTTTACAAGACAAAACCACAATAAGATTTTATGTAAACTTTGGTTATTTCACTGCCCAAACTACCTCATTGAATCCTGACTCAACCAATAACCATTATATAGTTCCACACTATCTCAAGTAAACTAGTCATTAATTTTACAGCACAACCTACCTCATTCAACCCAGACATTGTAAGATTATTTAACTGTTAGTTTACAACACAAAACCACAATTAGATTTTATGTAAACTTCTTTTAATTCACTGCACAAACTACCTCATTTAATCCTGACTTAACCAATAACCGTTATAGTTCCACACTATCTCAAGTAAACTAGTCATCAATGTTACAGCACAACCTACCTCATTCAACCCTGACATAGCCAACAACAATTATAGTATTACACTATCTCTTGTAAACTACAGCACTACCCACCTTATTCTACCCCCTCCCTCGTTATAATCAACTAGTTTTACACTGTAAAAAACGGATTCTCTAATTTCACTCCACAGCCCACCTTGTTCAACCCCCTGATGTAACAAACAATGCCAAAAGCACCAGACAAGCAGACAGGGTTGGCCGGTACAACCAGTCCTCTGTCAGAATGAATGCAGCAGGGAATGTTACTGGATTAATTGACGAGGATGGTAAGGTGTTTTTTAAACTCTGGTTTATCAAATTAAACTTAATTGAGAAAAAGTAATCATTTACTTAATTTATTTTTAGTTAGTTAAACCTGATGGTTCCGAATGGTCATACTAAAATAACTTTATAATTACAGTAATACTCACTTCTTTGTATGTAATTTTGGTTATTTCTACATTCTATGTAGTTTTTTAAGTTTACAACATGCATTTATGGTAAAAATAATTATTTTTTACTACGTTGAGAGATGTTTATAACATTTGAAAGATTTTAAAGCAGAATGATTTGGAGTGTATGAAGAGTTTATTAAAAGCTTCAAATAATATATTTGGGGTGTCTGAATGAATGATCTACAATATAAGTTATTATATACCAACTTGTTATTGTGAGCTTTCTGTTATGATAAGTGCATTTTTTTTTTTGAAGATTTGAGCATGCAGTTAATTTAGGCTAGTTTTATTTAAGCTAATGACAGTGACATTGATGTTTTCAGCACCTGCTCATGGAAAAGTTTCTGCCAAGATTCAACAGCTTCTAAATACATTAAAAGTAAGCTGTTTTTCTAATCCATAGCATTAACATTTACAGTTCTATTTAAGTATTTTAACATTAGCACATTGCAATCATTTATACAAAATATTCACATGTATTTAAGAAACTAAAAACTTTCTTCTAGTTATCCTTTTAAAACCTGCATTAAAATTTCTTGTATTTTTGTTAAGGTATTTTTATTTTAAAAATGGCCTATTCATTTCTTAAATAATAAATAAATATGTGTGTTCTGTAATTAGTTGTTTATATGAATAAGTAGTTTAAGTGTTGAATGACACCTGTAGTGTTTTTTTCCCTCAGAGACCTAAAAGAAAACCTTTAAAAGAATACTTTGTTGATGAGGAGGAAGCTACTTTAGAAAGTTAGTGATTTCCTTAATGTGACATACTTGTTTATTTACTATGTACGTTTGTGAGACTTTGTCACTTGAGCATGAACAGAATAATTTGAGAACTATTGATAAGTTTTGTTTCTGAACCAGGTAACATTCAGGCGTTAGGGCAATTTTTTATTTTTATCTGACACTGTTAACAATTGTCTCTTCAGTTAGTTTTTGTTCAGTTTAAAATTATAAATGTATGTAGCATGTAAGTGGATACATTTTCTTCAGCCCCTACCACAGATCCTAACGCCCCCAAACCTGAAGGCAAGGAACTTATACCACAACAAGGCGATCCACTTGTGGTAAGACTCATACATTTTATATTACTAAAATAATTTATAAAATCATTTCCTGTTTATTGACGTCAGGTGTCTAATCTCATGATTTAATGTCTGATGTATACATGAAAAATGGCTAAATGTTTTCGAGAAGGATTTTTGTCATGTGTTAACTTAATGGAAAAAATCTGATGTCATATTTTGATTTATGTTAATAGAAAATTATTTCTGTTTAGATTCCTTCAGGCCTTCCCCGCAACTTAGAAGGAGCACTTCACAGATACGGGTCGTCAACTTACAAAGCTAATGCTATAACAGTACTTGATGCTAATGGAAAACCATCATATAATTTAACCTATGGGAAATTGCTCAGCAGAACACAGAAGATTGCATACAGTTTGCTGTGTAAAGTTGGTCAGAAAGGGGAGCCAGTTAGGCAAGGGGATCGGGTATGTTAGTGTTTTCTCCTGCATAAGTTGGTAGTTTTATTTATCATAGAAAGCAGCTAATTTTAAAATTACATGCTAATTTAATTTAATTAAAAATTTAACTAAATGTTTTCATGAACAAGCTACATAATTAATTTTCTTACAATAAATGTTAAACCAATGATACTTTTCATTCTGAAAAAAGCAGAAAATTTAATCTTCATTAGATAGAAATTGTCTTTAGTTGTTATATCAATATTTAATTGCGTTTATTAACCCGTCATTTCTAGATGGATGGATGGATGAATGTATGAATGTGTGTCCGCAGCTTTAAGTCGTATCTCCTCCTCAACGAAGCAATATCGAGGACTAGTTGCAAAAGCAATTATGTTAAGCAAGTTACGAGGATGAACATAGGCCATAAAAATTCCGGGTTTCTTTCATGGATTTCCCGGAAAAGACAAAAAAACTCGAAAAAATGCAGTTTTTTGCCCATATCTCGGCAACCAGACCTTTTAGCGACTTGAAACATGTACCAATCGATTCCTGCCATAATTTAGAACAATATTGCCGAAGAAAGTTTTCAAAAATATCCTTTCGTTCGGTCACAAACAATTTTTGAATTAATTAAAATTTGGGCCGGATTAGTAGGCATTTTTATCCAACCACACCACACGCGTCATCACATTCAATAGCTGCGCCATCACGTTCAATGGCTGCGTCATCAAGTTCAGTAGCTAGGCGCGCAATGGTTTTTAGTCATGTCACTCTATTGTAAATAAAACATGTATTTTAACCAATGGTTTTACTAACCCTGTTCTTGATTTACGCTACGACGGAGCTATTTTTAGATAACATAAGGAAATTGCGCTTAAATGTCACTAGACTTTTTAATTAACTTGTTTCTGATATTGATTGTTTTTTTTTCAGGTGGCTGTGGTGTATCCCAATAATGATCCCATATCTTTCATATGTGCATTCTATGGCTGCATCATGGCTGGGGTGGTGCCTGTACCTGTTGAGGTGCCATTGTCCAAGAGAAGCGGAAGCTCAAATGTAAATATACTTTATTCATCTTTTTACACTTGGCTCGTCCATGTTTGTTTTTATCAAATTTAAATCAACTCATATTAAATTACAAATATTTTAATTGGCCACTTCAGTTTTTTTTTGACTAAATTTTTATAAGTGCACTTAGTGAAAAAAAAATTATCAATTGCAAAATATTTTAAAATTATTGCATTTGTTTAATATTTTATTATAGAATGGTTAAGTATTTGATAGTACTTGAGTAAAGTATTAGTTAGAATAATGATTGAGTATTTAGTAGCACATATGTAAAATACTTCATTATAGTTTGGTTCAGTATTTGATTATAGGTAGATAAAGTATTGGCTAATACATTGATAAAGTGTTTTAGATTTCTGAATACCTTTGATCCCCCTAGGATGCTGGAGGAGCTGGTGTAGGATTTTTACTTGGAAGTTTAAATGTTTGCTGGGCATTGACCTCAGAGAACTGCTACAAGGGCCTGCCTAAATCATCTAATGGGGAAGTTGTTACATTCAAAGGTGAGACCTACGTTTTGCCTGTTGTTTCTACTTAACATGATGGCTATGTGACCACTGATAAACGTAATATTTAGTAGATATTAGAAATAATTGTATTGATTCTAATATTTGCCAGCTTACAAAATCACATAGGGCCTAACCCTTTAAATTCTCTTTCTAAATTCAACTTAATACCTGAAATGTTAAAAAAAAACATTTTTCCTAATTTATTGTTGAAAATGTAATAAATTCACAAAAAAATTTGGTATCGCTGAAATAAAATAAGTTTCAATAAAACTTTACAGACATATTGACTATAGAAGCTTTTGCAGTTAAAACTAGCACTACATTTTTCTAAACCTATCTGTGTGTTGAAGCAGGTTCAAACTGTTTACTTTATTACCAGGCTGGCCAAGGTTAAACTGGTTCATCACAGAAAACCTGAGTAAACCTTCAAAAGACTGGGTCATACCCACCAGACAGACAGAGGAAGTGCCTGCTTATATTGAGGTCAGTTTCCACAACGACAAATTAAATATTACACAGTATTATTGACTTTACCCGTTTTGATGTGCAACCATAAACTGGCCAAATACAAACTATACTAATACACTTAAATTTAGTCATTTCGTGAAAAAGTGTTTTATTATGCTTACTGATTTTAGTCTGTTGTGAAATAAAAATGTTCTTGTTGTTGTTTCTAGTATGCACTGAACAAGGATGGCAGCACAGTGGGCGTGACAGTGATGAGAAGCACAATGCTCTGTCACTGTCAGACCTTGACAGTAGCTGCTAATTATACAGAAGGTAAGCCTGTTGTCTAGTGTAAATTAAATATTTATTATAATTAGTACTTAAATTATTATACTGACATATTAATATTTACACAAATGTATTCTGAGTAAAAATGTTCTAGGGTGACATGTTAATTGTACTTTATTTTTAAAAAATTTGCTCACAGTAACTTTTCTAGAATCCATATTTTTATAGACTTTGCATGGGTTTTGGGTGTTATGTTTATGTTTCAATGAAAATCACCTCTAAACATGAAACTGCTAGTGTAACTGTTTGATGTATTTAGTTCTTGAGTAACACATTGTATTTAAAACTGTCATTGTGTTACTTCTTAAACTAGAACATGATTATATTTCTTTTACACTTGTATATTAAATGTTGATGTCTAATGAACACATAATTGACTGTCTTATCAGGTGAAGTTATGGTGTGTGTATTAGACTTTAAAAGAGAAGTTGGGCTGTGGCATGGTATATTATGTGTAAGTCTGTTTTTTATTATCATACAAAGATTAGCTTAGTTAATCAATACAATTAGGATTAAGATCACTACTGGCAAGAAGTAACAAGTTTCAAGAATAGACAAGACACTGAAATTTGAACTTAAATCATCTCAAGTGCGTTAATTTTTCAGAGCGTTTTCAATGGGATGCATGTGATTTTTATTCCTTATTCTCTGATGAAAGTCGACCCAGCATCTTGGATGAAGATGGTCACAAAATACAAAGGTTAGTGCTCAGCTCACTATACAATATCAGTCGAAATATTTGATGATAAATAATTTCTTTTGTAATATTTTGACTTGTTCTGTACTGTAAACTTTAAACCAATCATAGTTTTCCTTGGTCTTGTTATTCTGTTATTTATATATATTATTCTGTTATTTATATAAACAGAATATTTAATTATAAAAGTTTTGAAGAAATAACCCACTGTTATCTTTGGTTAACAGCAACAGTAGCAATTGTGAAATCTAGGGACATGCACTGGGGACTGCTTGCTCAAAAAGACCACAAAGATGTCAACTTTAGTTCTCTAAGATTATTACTTATTGCTGATGGTGCTAATCCATGTGAGTATTTGTTTCTAACTAAAATAAAATGTTAGAATACTCAGCATGTTTGATACTGAAATGTCAGACTGTAGAGGCAATGAGTTAATTATTAAATGTTAAAAGAAAATATATATGTTTATCTGAATTTACATGTTGAGGATTAGGCCTCTATACATGGTTATGTAAAAAAAATGATACAAAAGTTGAAAAGTGTGTTGAATCATATGTCAATGTTTTTGAGAAAAGTCATTACTTTAGTCACTCATGACCTCATAGCTAATGGAAAGCTCTTAACAATTAATGTATTTCTTTTCTCAGGGTCTCTCACTTCTTGTGATTCATTCCTAAGTGCTTTCCAAAGCAAAGGTTTAAGGCCAGAGGCTATATGCCCCTGTGCAAGCTCATCCGAGGCCCTGACCGTTTCCATTAGAAGGTTTGTCTTAAATTACATTGCTACTCTTCATTAGCATTGCTGGTGTATGTAGTTGTCTTTAGAAGCCAGTGTTAAAGTGTTGAGTAGGGTTGTGTAAATAATGGTTTAGGTGGCTGTTGTAATCTATGTTGTGGTTTAACTCAACCCTCAGGCCTGGAAGGACAAGTTCCAGTGCTACAGGGAGGGGCATTTTGTCTATGCAAGGTCTGAGTTTTGGTGTGGTCAGAGTGGACAGTGAAAACAGCTTGACGTCCCTCACGCTGCAGGACTGTGGACAGGTCATGCCTGGTGGTAGGTTATCCTCTAGATGTACTTAGAGCTAAGTGCTTAGTTAAACACTCTCTAGTTCAGTGGTTTCTTACCCCGGTTTGATCCAACCCTAGGGTTTCGGTGAGTCAGTCTCAGGGGTTCGGCGGAGGTCAAGACACGACCAACTCAAATGATTCACGATAGGATTTTGTCAGTGCAGATGATAGAACTATTTAGAAGGGTTTGTTAAATGTGCATATGAAACTGGTGGGGGTTTGGTACCTCCAAAAAGGTTAAGAACCACTGCTCTAGTTAGTGCTTTTATGAAATGCTACAGATTTCATTGCTCATTTTTATTTAATCCGCAGTAAAATTTTAGAAATTTCTTTTTATTCTACAGCATTTCAAAAAATTGTTTTTAATGTGAATTTAGTTTAATTTCTGTTTTTAGTAAATAAAATGACTTAAAATTCTCTTTAAAATGAAAAAAAAATACAGTTACAATTTACCATTTTGCTGAATTGATTCCACTTATTTTGCAATTAGAATGCTCATCTGTAAATACTACTGGCACAGATCTCCTCAACTCTAGACTGTGTTAAAGGCAACACTTATCTGACAGACTTCACTTAGTACTGCTGACTGCCTCCCTGAAATAGATTCTGGTCCCATAAATCTCCATTCTGGGATGTGTCAAAGCACTTTCACCAGTTGTCTCCCATTTGTGAGAGCCAAAACTTAATTGTTAGGTGTGGCAAGGTGTTGGGCTAATCAATATTTCATCTTGATTTTTTTTTCCTTTCTTCTCCCTCCCCCCTGTCTCTGTCCCCTTGTAGCAACAATGGTGGTGATCAAGCTGGATGGCCCACCCCAGCTGTGTAAGGCTGATGAGGTTGGTGAGCTGTGTGTCAGCTCTGGGTACACAGGATCCAATTACTGGGGGCTGCATGGCATTACACAAACCACATTTCAGGTATATGTTTTGTGTCTTTTGGGGAATGTAATGATTTTTTTTTTATAACTGCTAGTTGGAGAACTTTTTTTATTTTACTCCTGGTAGCACAGTTAGGGGTCAGGGGTGATTAGGTTTTGAGTTGCATCAGGATTAGTGTTAGTGTAGTGATACAATCCAAGTAAAATACTCAAACTTCATAAAAGTATTTAAATAGTTTCCATCATAGTAAAATATTTTATTCTAAAAAGTAGGTACAATTGTATACAATACTTATTCTGACTAGTCTATGCCTTTTTTTTAGCAAACTCATTTATTTATTTAGTGTTTCCAATAATTCATTAAAATTCCCTCCCCCCCCCTTCAAACCATCAATATATCCACCTTATGAATAGTTATATAGTGTTTCTGTAGCTACACTTTAATTTTAGGGTTTTATTTTGCATAGCATAGGGTTTCAGTTGCTAGATTTCTTGAAAGTTAACTCTCTAAAAATATGTATGCTCTTACACTTGTAGTATATTTATATATAAATAATGTAACAGAAAGTTAAGATTTTTATCAGTTGTTTTGATTGTTTGTTTTAGGTTCAACCAATTTTAGAAGATGGCCGCATACAAACAGACCGTTCATATGTGCGGACAGGTCTGATTGGATTCTTAGGACCAGTATGTACATTGTTTTACTAATATTTTATGGCATGTTGGTTTATTTATATTGAAATAATTTTCTTTTACATTTAAGAAACAAGCTGAAACATTTAGATCCATGTGAGCATTGGATTGTGTTGTTAAAATTTTTTTTTTTATTCATAAGCTTCAGTGGTGTATTAGCTAAGTTTGTAAAGCTAACCAATATGACTCTTTCCTCTAGGGTGGTTTAGTGTTTGTGTGTGGCAGCAAGGAAGGCTTGATGCAGATCTCTGGTAGAAAACACAACACTGATGATATTATTGCCACAGTCCTGGCTGTTGAGCCTATGAAGTTTATTTACAGAGGAAGGTAAAGGCATTGGACCAGAATAGCCTGGACTACATCTTTAATTATGCTGCATGTTTACAGCAATAGTATCACAATGTGGGGTAACCTGTTGCTGTATTCAATCTACCTCTGTATTGCTTTTATGAATTAACAGAAAATATAAAAATAAAATTTGGTGCTTCAAAATTTTAAGGCAGACCAAGCCCCTGTCTCAAGTATGAAACATGTACTCAAATCTGTCAGACATTCTGAGACCTCCCAGCTCTGATGGGTACCTGACTCAAATTAGGAAAAACTAAGGCGTCTCATATCTCAGGCACTATCCCTTTTTATGCCCTGTCTTGGGCAGTGAAAAGAAAAGCTGCTGATAAATCTAAAAATCATTTCAATACTTAAACAGTTGATAGATATTGAAATATTACCAACAATTCACGCTTATAATTTGGATCACCATAAAAATCTACCTTTTAACTTTTTGTCATTGTGATGCTAAGTTGTGAGGTAGTTTGTTCATGAAATTGTCTTTAAATCACTTACCATGCCATCTGGTAACAGGATGTATTACAATCTTATTTACAGGATCGCTGTCTTCTCCATCAAGGTGCTCAAGGATGAGAGGATAGTGATTATAGCCGAGCAGAGACCAGACTGTACAGAGGAAGAGGTATTCATAACATTTATCACCAAAATTTGTGGAATCTTTATTTTCTGTTTTCTTATTGAATTTTTTCTCTACTATTATCACTTATTAATGGAGACATGTTGAAATTAGATTTTTATGTTGATCCATTTTTATAGAGGAGTTTTTCTGTATTTTTAGTATCATATTGGATTTGATAAAACTTTAAAAACTAAAATGTATTTTTTATAGAACATTAATTATTATGTGACAAAACATCAATTTATGAATTAAATTTTTTATAATGTCTGCAATTAATGTAATGATAAATCATATATTAGTTTTTCTGAAGTTTAAATTTCTTTTATGGTTTTAATCTAGCATTAGCTTTAGTACAATTGTTAGTAACACATTGATTTATAAAATAGGCTCTTTAAATGACAGTTGCGCATCATTGTATTGTATTGGGGTTTTTCTGCTAGTATTGCACTGGTTAGAGTCAAGGTTAATGTTAGGGGTGCAATATTGGTATAAGAAAAGTTATTTTTACAGTACCAATATTGCAAAAACCTTATAAAATAAGATGTATTTGTGGTATAAATGAGTTTTCTAAATTTTCTCAGAGCTTCCAGTGGATGAGTCGAGTGCTTCAAGCTGTGGACAGCATCCATCAAGTGGGGGTCTATTGCTTAGCTCTAGTCCCACCCAACTATTTACCCAAGGTAATTTGGTCACTGCAGCTTAGTAATCTTCTCTTTCAACACACATTGTTTTTGTTTTAGAACTTCTACTTGCCATTTATTTACAACACAGTTAAACTGTCTTTACGTCTGTTTTCCAGACGCCTTTGGGGGGTATCCATCTCCACGACACCAAGAAAAAATTCCTGGAAGGCTCACTTCACCCTGCTAATGTGTTGATGTGTCCACACACCTGTGTCACCAACCTACCAAAGCCTAGAGAAATTCATCCAGGTGAGCTTAACACTTTATTAACTCTGTCTATTATAGTCACAGTTATATTATCATGCACCCTTATTGTCAATGGTGGAATGTAAAAAATACTAAAGCAAATGTTTTGTTCAAAGATGTGAAGCCATCAGCTGTGCATGTTGGCAATATCGTGCAAGGTGCCCGTATGGCATGGGCACAGGGACGTGATTTGGGGATATCTGATGACGATACCGACTCGACTAAAAAGGTAATTGTGGAATTAAATAACTCAAATAAATGCTTTGTAATGTCTGTTTATTAACTTATATCCCACCAATAAGCTTATCTTTTATTTTTATGTAATTAGTGTACTTGAACAGTTTACTTGAATCTTAAATGAGCTTAAAGTTCAAAGCGTAGGAGCTTTTTTAACCTGTGTAAAATGTTGATCCCTCTAGCACCAGTTTTTGACAGAGATTCTCAGATGGAGAGCTCTTACAACACCTGACCACATTCTTTATACCATGCTCAACTCTAGGGTAAGTTTGTGATGTGAATTTTTTAAGTCAGTTGTATTCATTTTCACTAAATAAATTCTATAGAAAATTTTATTATTAAAAATAGTAAGAAATAGTAAGACATTGCAGGATTCTGTTCTTTATTTAATTATTTCCATTTTGATTATTTGTACTTATAGAATTTTTTCTAGCTATGTATTTCTATTATATTCACATATTGTGAAAGAATTTTTAACTAGATCTTCATTTGTACATGTTTGTTATTAAGTCTCTTATTTTAAAATAACAGAATCAAGCTTCAGCTACCTACACTTGTTCACAACTACACAAAAGGGCTGAGAAAATTGGCTGTCTTTTGATGGAAAAGGGCAAGCTCAATACTGGTGATCATGTAGCCCTTGTTTTTCATCCTGGTAAGTTTTAGACTGGTCTATAAACTGTTTGTAGGTTCGATTGATTTCTGTAAAAACTAATTTTAATTTTGTTAAATGAAGTCAGTAAAAATTTACATTGAATCTGGTTTGTACATATTTGTATCAAGATAAATCTAAAACTATAGTCTTAACCAAGCTTTGATTAATGTATAGAGAAAAGTTTTAATAAACAAAAAAGAAATGCTGGTTTACAATAGCATAAACAATTTTTATTTGTATATGAAAGTATATTAAATTTTTAAAATCTTTTTTTTTACAGGTGTTGAGTTAGTGTCTGCATTCTATGGATGCTTGTATGTAGGTAAGGATCTTTAACTTGTTGCCACTCTTCACATACATGACACTGTTGGAATATGTCAGTATTGTTATAGTTTCATGTCAGTATGTTAAAATCAGAAAAGTTTTGCCACTGTACAGTGTGGGTTGACACATGCTTTATCTCCGTAGGTTGTGTCCCTGTGACCATTCGACCACCCCACCCACAGAATGTTTCCTCAACACTTCCAACTGTCCGCATGATAGTTGAGGTCAGCAAGTCTGTGGCCATCCTCACCAATAGTGCGACTATCAAGTTGTTAAAGTCTAAGGTGAGACAGGTTGTCTGTTAAAGTGTCATACAGAAAAGTGTCATACAGATTATATAAGATGCAGCTTTTGCAAGTCTTAACATAAATTTCAGAGCAATCAGCTCTAATTAGTACCTAACATTAGTTCATCATCATCATCTTTTCCTGTTTGTGCTCAAGACACATGGGGCAGATCAAGTGAGCTGATATTTATCAATGACCTTGGAATACAAGGGGATAGTGGGGTCAGCACTATTCCTAACTGCCCTTGTTTTCTTAATGTGAGTTAGGTACCCATAAGAGCTGGTGGACTCAAGGATGCCCTACAGACTTCAGTCTGGGATTCGAACTCAAGATTTTTGAGTTAGCAATCTAGAGCTCTCCCTCTCTGCCATGCCATCACCCACCCAACATTAGTCCGTAGGAAATAAGGGCAGATGGTGGAATGCTAGCCCTTCAATTTCTCACAGTATGTCCTGTCTCTAAAACATAAACCAAAATATTCCAAAGTTTAAGCTTACAGCAGACAGTTGGTGACATAAAATTGTGCAGAATTCTATTGCTTTCATGGAAAGAAAAAAAACTTTTACTTTTAATAAGCTGTGTATTCCCATCTCTCAGGCTTTTTTTTGTAATACACGATTTTAAAATATCTGATCCAGCAATCTCTAGTTGTTGAGTTTTCTACTCTTATAGCTAAAAAAAAACATTTTATTTCTGATTTCCAGGAGGCGTCTGTAATAGTTGATTCTAAAACCTGGACAAACCTGCTAGACACAGACGACCTTCCTAAAAGAAAACTGGCAGCCATCTACAGGGCACCAACACCAGAGATGATCTGTTACCTGGACTTCAGTGTTTCCACCACTGGCATGTTGGCAGGTGTTAAGGTAGGTTGGGGACATTGGCATGGGCATTCTAGTCTACACATGGGCAGGTTTCTTGTATTATAAACAAAGTTAGAAATAAAACTGGCACTGTTTATATGTACACGTGATTGTTATTGTCAACACAATGACACGCCTTTAATGGGTAATCTAGGGTGTCGCTCAACATATAAGATGGACCACCAACGGGTTACAAAACACAAGACTAAGTAAAACAAGCTTGTTACAAAATTATTCTAAAAGTTTAATAGCTATTTACACACAGATAAGCAAAGTCAGTTCTAATTCAGTGACACAAAAGAGTACCCAAATCTAGGATATAGTGGCTACTATACAGAACATAAGTGCCCACAAACCTGCTCACATGAAATTACTGGACTGAGGACTCCAACCACACTGTCAAATTCCTTTTATACCAATGCAAAAAAAAACAAGCTGGGGAATGATGTAACAACACTGCTCATAGAATGAGACAGATTACTACATACAAACAACATACACACATTCATCCCCCACCCCCTTCACTGCTCACTACACTTGTGCAGTATAATTAACTTAAGTATACTAGGTACCTCTATGTCCACTGTCAATATTGAATTGAGAGTTTTTTAAAAAATACTCCGTGTAATAATTAAGCTCAATATATTGGGCAAGGGTAGTACTAAAGAAATGTGTAGGAAAGTATCTTAGATACACCCTGCTCTCTACTCCTTTCATGTTTTGCTCCCCACCCCAATCGTTAAAGCAAGTAGTTCTCTCACCAAATGATTGACTGAATGATTACCTCTGTGCAGATGTCCCACTCCTTTCTTGTTTTGCTCCCCACCCCAATCATTAAAGCAAGTAGTTCTCTCACCAAATGATTGACTGAATGATTACCTCTGTACAGATGTCCCACGCATCAGCTACAGCTCTCTGCAGGGCCCAGAAACTACAGTGTGAGCTTTACCCTTCTAGAGATGTGGCACTGTGTCTGGATCCCTACAGCGGCCTGGGTTTTGTGCTTTGGTGTCTTAGCAGGTTTGTTAACCTAGGGGGTTATATCATGCTGGGTCTGTGTTAGCAAGGGTGTCAAAAGTTAACGTAAACATGTTTTATTTCTTCAGTATCTACTCTGGTTATCTACGTTAGTATCTGCTCTATGTTCTATGTTAGCATGTTGTTGTAAGGTGTGTAAAGCTAATGTAAATTTGTTTCTGAAGTATCTACTCTGGTTATCATTCAATATGTTTTTAGTTAGCAGGTTGTAGGGTGTGTAAAGCTAATGTAAATTTGTTTCTGAAGTATCTACTCTGGTTATCATTCAATATGTTTTTAGTTAGCTTGTTGTAGGGTGTGTAAAGCTAATGTAAATTTGTTTTGTTTCTGCAGTATCTACTCTGGCCACCACTCCATACTGATTCCTCCCACAGAAGTAGAGCTCAACCCTGCTGTTTGGTTAACAGCTGTTAGCCAATTTAAAGGTAACAACCATATTCTTCCTACATCAAGTTTGATCTGTTTATATAACAATTAAAACCTGGCCAACTAAATTATCTGTATTTTTTTTTTAGTTCGAGATACATTCTGTTCCTATGGAGTTATGGAACTTTGTACAAGAGGTCTTGGAACATCCACCGCCTCTTTGAAGGTAATTATCTTTTTTTTTAAAATAATGTTACTTTCTTGTTTTGAGGGTATTACACACTGTTAGACTTTAAGGCACTGAGCGTAGGTGAAGTAGAGTTAATATAAATGTGGCCACATGGTATCCAGAATACAGTTGTGTCAGCAAAATTCTCCTTATCCAAAAGCTGATTTCAATAATTTATATGGTGATTACCTTTGTAACTTAAAAATAAAGTAATAGAGTTTGATATATCTGTTAGAGATGGCTGGGTATGAGCTATGCAGACAATATTTTTTTAAAGTTCTAGAAATATTGGTATAAAATTATTACATCAGAGTATGTTTTTTATGACTCCATCTACTAAAGAAGTAAAATTCTACTTTTAAAATCAATTAAATACTTCTATTTCCTAAATCTTGACAAATAAAACTTTTATTTCCTTATGCTAAAGCTAAATTTTTATTTTTCCCTTTAGGCTAAAGGTATCAACTTATCTTGTGTCCGTGCTTGCTGTGTGATAGCAGAAGAGAGGCCAAGGATATTGTTGACCACCTCCTTCACAAAGTTGTTTGCTGGCCTGGGCTTGAGTCCTAGAGCAGTCAGCACCAGCTTTGGTTGTAGAGTCAATGTGGGCATTTGCTTACAGGTGAGGCCTTACTCGATAACTACCATAGTCGTCCCATTACATTATTATATTAGTTACATCTAGACTGTCTAAAAATAAGACATCAAAATAGTGAAATAACAGTGTTGGTGCGGTCAGGTCAATAATGCTCATGAATTGATTGCTAAACCGATAAATCACAAGTTGGAAATTCCAGGTGGCAACAACACATTTAGGAAAGAAAACTCCAAATTAAAGCAATTGCTGCCTTATAGTTTGTTCTTGGTTGGCCAAAGGCTAACGAAGCTAATCCAAAAAAGAAAAGCAGGCTGAAATGGGAGTCAACAGTCTAAATGGTGCATAATAGATTGACATGTAATACTTGTGCTTGAGCAAATCTTGTCCAACATTACAATTAAGAACGAAGAAGATTTAATTATAATCAAATAGCAATGGAGCATCTTTTTTATTCTATTTTTTTCTATTAAGCAATTTAGCTAGAGCTAAGTAATTAAATGAAATGCTAGACAAAGTAGATTTGATTTTGTTCGTTTGTTATATTTGAATCCAAATTTTGTTCCAGGGAGCTTCGTGCCCTGAGACTACCACAGTATATGTGGACATGAGAGCACTGAGGAATGATAGGGTAACACTGGTGGAGAAGGGAAGCCCACATTCATTGTGTCTACTGGAGTCTGGGAAAGTGAGCTCATCTTTCCCTTCTTTAACATAGTGTTATACTTGTGTCTATGTAGAACTAACTTCTTTTATTGCTTGGTTTTACTGAACTGACAAGAAAAATAAAAATTGAATTTTTTCACACTCTCATCAGCTCTTACCTGGGGTCAAGGTTGCCATCGCCAACCCTGAGACAAAAGGCCAGTGTGCTGACTCCCACCTTGGTGAGGTAAGTGTCAGCTAGATCACAGGTATGAGGTGTTATAGATACCACTGTAGAGGGCAGAGACATGGAGAAATAGTATGAGAAATAGTTGACATTTGACATGTTTAAATCAGATGGGAAATAAGTTTTTGTTTTTTTCATTTTAACTGGAAGTTTTCTCCAAATTAAGTAAAATTAGGAGCTATGTCAAATGAATGAATTGATAATGTGAACACTAAAAAAATGTATGAAGTGATGCTATTTGCCTTTTTTTTAGCTTGCAATTTTTTATGGAAATAAAAGTATGCTATTTGGACTTTCGCTGTCTATTATCCTGAATGTTGCTTTTATTTACAATTTTAATATTTTGGTTAAAAAAAAAATGCAAATGGTAATTAAAAAAAAATTGAACAGGTGTAAAGTACATTGAGGTTTACAAGATTATGTATTACATTTTGATGGTATAATTTTCTGCTGTTAAGAGAAGCAGTACTACAACTGATCAGTAACTAAATCTAACCTAGTTATATGTTGCCAATTAAACAGTACCCATTAACACTTGCCTTAATGAATGGCACATTGTATTCTCTTGTTTGATCAGATCTGGGTTAGCAGTCCACACAATGCCAATGGCTACTTCACCATCTATGGAGATGAGTCTCTACACCATGACCACTTTGACTCTCAGCTTGCCACAGGGGACATACATACAAGCTACGCCCGTACTGGTTTCTTAGGATTTATACGTCGCACTGAACTCACCCAATCAGATGGGGGTTAGTTTTTCTCTTTTTTGGTACATTCATACATAAATATGGTCTAGATTTATATTTTCTTTGATGATACATGATAAATTGTATTCAATTAGAGATATAAAAAATATTTTTTTACTCTTTAGAGCGTCATGATGCTATTTTTGTCGTGGGGGCATTGGATGAAACAATGATGCTGAGGGGGATGCGCTACCATCCAATTGATATTGAGATGACAGTGCAGAGGTCACATCGCAAGATTTGTGAATGGTACAAAATATTTCATATCTGATTCTCAGCATAACAACCTTAGCTTAAGTGTTATTTTAAAAATTCCCTGCTAATGACAAGTCAAATTGCAGAAATATAAAAATTAATAAAGATTATCAATCACTTTGTAATAAGATGGTTTAGTATCTACTTAGTTTTACTTGGTATCAGACATGTTTACAAGCCAGAAACACAAACTTGACCAAGTTGTTAGGGGTCATCCATTTATGATGTCCATACGTGGGGGGAGGGGGGTCTGAAAAAAAACTGACTTGTGGACGCATATGGACTGTTATAAGGATTTGGGGGGGGGGGGGGGGGGTCCAAAATCCAAAAAAATTGTGGACTTCATAAATGGATGACCCCTTATGATAGGTCTGTACTGAGACCCTAAACATTAGTCATTACCCAATCAGGCCATTAATTTAATTAAATCACCAACAGGATTTATAAATTCCATGGGACTTGTAAATATTTATAAAAAAGATACGGAAAATACTGTTTTAGAACTGATTTAACGGCTATTTTATTACTATGCAAGGTGTGTGTAAGACTTGTCTTGTATGTTTCAGCGCTGTATTCACGTGGACCAACCTACTGGTGGTGGTAGTAGAGCTGGACGGTAATGAAAACGAGGCGCTGGACCTTGTTCCACTGGTCACTAATGTTGTTTTAGAAGAGCATTACCTGATAGTGGGTGTTGTTGTGGTCGTCGACCCAGGGGTCATCCCCATCAATTCCAGAGGAGAGAAGCAAAGGATGCATCTGCGTGACGGCTTCTTGGCTGACCAGCTTGACCCTATATATGTAGCTTATAATATGTAATAGCACTGGCCGTCTTGAACCTATACATGTGCTTATAATATGTAAAGAACACTGACATAACTGGCCATCCTGATGCTATATGTAAACACACATCCGTTTGAAAACATTGACAAGCTAGATCCTCATTATATATGTAACACATATATATATACTTATAATATGTGAAAACGGTGTTGACATAAACAGCTGAACTTGAGTTTACATTATGTGAATATGTATACTGATCCGTATAGTTTTTACTAGGCCATGAGTTGAACAGCGTGCCAATTTGTACATTTTTTATTTTTTGAAGATCAAGCTCATTAGATCCATTAACATTAAAGCCATGAAAAATTACTCACAATTTAAAAATTAATTATGTAAACATTTATTTTCAAAGAAGAGGGATCCCATGATTTTTTTAATTAATGTTGTGTCTAAAGATTATTTAATTAGTAGTAGTTTTTGATTGCTATTATTGTATTATCATTAAAATATATAAAGATTAAAAAGTAATTTTATAATGCTGAGGTATTTGTCAAATGATGATTTGTAAATGTAAGTCAAGTTAATGTTTAATCTACATTAGCTAGCACCACTGTAACATTAATTTATGATGAGTTACTTACTTTTTTTTATATTATAGAACAAATATCTTACTGAAAGAGATTTCAAGTAAATTACCACGATCCCTGCTAATATAAATAACAAAGAACTTTTGTTTTTAGCTACAAAATTAGTTGTGGAGTGTGTACATTTTTTACATGTTAACTAGCTCAAATAGAGTAGGTTTAATAAAGACTGGTTTAATTGACAGCTTTCCTCAGGAGAAAATTAAATTTTTAAGCTTAGTACATCACAATTTCTTCTCTTTTTCAACATCTACACAATACCCTGTTAACTTGCTACACAACACCTACCCCACACACACTATCCTATTTCAACTGTACACATTATCCTATAACAGCTCGGTACACTTTTTAAGCACCAGCACAACACGAAACTTTGTACACTCCCCCAACTTCCATCCATCATTTATTAAAAAACTTGTTAGCTGATCTCATTTTTTTAAAAAGTTTCCAAATCCCCTCACGTCTGTGTTTGATCTAAGCTACACTTAACTTTACATCCTGTGTTTCACAACAGAAGAGTATGAATCCTGAGTTAGCTGACTTTTATTTTAACCTAAGCAATAACATTCTTTTACACCACTGTGGTTTTGTTTTAAAGGACCACCTTTATCAATTCTCTTGTCCATGTTATTGTTTACAATTTTTTTTTTTTAAAAATCGCATGGATTTTTTTTTCTGTGATTAAATGTTTTGTTTTGCTTGTATATAGCTGGAGTATCTCGACATAATGTATGGAATAGAACTTTTGTACGCTCATGATTGTTGGAAAGCATTTTGTTCATATGTATGATTGTTGATTTTTTTTTTTTAATCAGCACACATTATGTACATAAAATTTAGTTGTTCATGATCAATTTAATGTACCTGTACATAATTTTAACAAAAAAAAATTTTTTTTTGCATTTCCTTACTGCAAAGAATGATAATTGTATGTGTTTTCACATACTCGTGTTTAATAAATGACCCATTCTTAACTGGATGTATTTTTAATAAATTTTATTAAAATCTCATTAAAATTCTTCAGATGATGTAATTGTGTGATTCAAGTAACTAAGGTCATCAATAATAAATCATGTTGATCACCCATCTAGTTTTGTTTATAAGATCTTAACACTTATCTAAGAAGATACCAAAATATCATTCTTGCCTTATATAAGGCATGTCATTTGTATCTATAAAAATACTTTGCTAAATGTTTTTTAAATTAATGAATCGCTAGTAATTAATTGTTGCTTGAATTATTTATAAGCTTAGGGTTGGGATGCTTGAAAAGATGACAAAAGTCTTGAACTTTCTTTTTAGACAAAAAAAGCACAAGAAAGAGTTCAAATTTGCCTTTTTGGGACTCAACCATTTTTTCTTGTTTTTCCCAACCAATGCAAAAAAAGCTTTGCAAATAAAATTGTAACAAGGGAAAAAAGTCTTTTTTGTAAATATTAGGTAGATGAAAGGAAGATATGCAAACTTGTGTTAAAAAAAATCTATGTGTCTGTCTCCGTTCACAGCTGAGCTATAACCTCTGATTTTTCTCACTGCAGGCACACAAACATAAACACTGGCTTATCTTTCCCTAACAGCATTTACTTATCAATGTATTTTTTTTCTTTCATTCAGTTTTAAACTCACATTGCCTTTCTGTATCCTAGCAGTATTATTCTACTGGAAAGAAAAATATGTATACACTGGCACAAAAAAGGGTTTGCCTATTTTTCTCGTAGTCTGTGTGATAATTGTTTATTCAGGTATTGACAAAACAGAAACTAGATCTCCTTTTTCCAGTTGTCTGAGGTACAAAAATAAAAGTTCTTATGAACTAAAGAACCAGACTTTTGTGCAGTTAAATAAATTACTGTTACCACCGCTTTTTTTATTTTCTAAAGAATACATTCACAATCACATTATACTTACTTTAAAAAACAGTTGCCGTTCTTTTTCTTTACTTAAAAACCAATATTACTTTTTTACACAATTTTTAATCTTCCTCATTTTTTTTCTGGCAGCTTATTGGAAGCTTGATCACATGTATTATTTTAAGCCAATGAGCTAGAAATATTCTGTAAAAGAATTTTTTTTTCTACATTTTATCAGCACACATTAAAATAACTATGTTAGTCTTAATGAGACAAGTTTATTCATACATTTCTAATCAAATCAAAAACAGAAATTCTACTAAGGCTTTGTCTCTGAAACTATATAAGGCACTTCCGTCATTCTATATGTTGTATGTTTGTACAAAAAAAAATCATGTGAAGAAACTGTCACATAGTGCTGTCATATGTGTTTTAAATTATGTAAATACAGAAACTCTGTCTGCCTTTGGAGCTTGTTTACTTCAGTTTTGTTTATTATATTTTTACAGCAAAAATAGACTGAAGTGGTCATATTTGTATTAGTGTAACAATTTTAATTCTATAGTCCAAATCTTCAAATACAAGACTTTTTTGATCAATAAACATCTTCCTGCAGTTCCACTGCCATATCAGTTTTAAAAATTTGCTTAGTTTTGCTTTTCTGATTTTTTTTCTTTTAGATTAATTTTGTTTTCTATTTTTACATGAAAAAAAGTTTATTATTCTAGATTAAATTTAAAATCTTTTTGTTTATAAGTTTAAAAAAATTATTTTCGGTGAATTTTGCAGAATTGACCAGACACACTGTGCAATATATTCAACTGGTGAAATTTATTTCTTATTAAATAGCAACATGAAAATAGGAGAAAGAATTCATGTAAAATAAGGGATGTAATCAAGGCTTGTAATTTATTAGGGTTTAACCTAAAGAGAAAAATTGACAATTTATAAAAAAAAGAATCTTTTATTCTGCTTAATTCATTTAAAATGTTTCTTTTTTTTTTGTGTTTGTTTATTTATAAGTGTACATAGCAGGCTATTATTGAATGAAAGTAAATTAAAATATGTTGTGCCAGGTTGTAACATTGTTTGTGGTTACCATTGACAACCAATGGAAGGTGTAGTATCTATAGCAGCATGCTAGTCTTAACATGAGAGATTGGACATTTGACATAACATTTGTAGAGAGATAAAAAAACCTTTCAGAACAGCATGCATGTGGTATGTTTTGTTTTTACTGGACATGAAGTAAACCATAATATAAAAAAAAACTATTGTACTAAATGCATGCTCGCTAAGAAGGGTAACAATTAATATTGTGATGTCGTTTCTTTCCTTCTGATTCATATGTGTAGATATTTTTTTTAGCAAGCTTAAGTGTGAGGAAGTGATGGCTTGTTAGTTATGATATTCCAATCGTACCTTGGTCTGTATCTCTACATAGCATAACTCTAATACTAGCTTATTTATTCAGCCCAGATTGAGTTTGCTTTGGGTTTTTTTTTTTTTTTTTTTTTTTTACTTTTGATTCTGTACCATTATTGAAAAAAAAATTCACAAGTCAATTTTAAAAATTTATTTCACTTATGTTTCTGAACCTATATTTATGATTAATTTATTAAAATTATGTATTACTTGACAATCTTGTCTTATAGAAGAAAACATTTTTGCCTTGTTTTATTGATCTTATGTCTGGTAGGTACATTTTTGCATGTGGTTTGTGGTTTTTTTTTTTAAAAAACATAGTTTGAATGAAGGCATTATGAATTGCTACAATTTTTTTACATTATGGAATTTAGACTGTTCTCTTCATAATATGAATACTTGAATAAATCTGTTTTTAAACAAAGTTTGTGTCCATGCTAGTTATTATGTTTAATAGTGTGTGATTTTGACAAAACTGGAATCATTAAAAAAAAGGTGTATAGCGATTGCTAAAGGTGGCCCTATTTGAGAGCGATTTGTACCTTCTTTTCTTCGGTTGAAAAGCAAGTTTCATTCTAATATTATTTAAGTTAATTCAGGAAAATTGAACTTGAGATTGGGGTAGTTTATTCCTACAGAAGACAAATTTTCATAATCATGTTCCCTTTCGTTCCTTGCGGAGCATAGGGACTCTGTTAAAACATTCCACTCTCCACTCACTCTTTTTCAGCTGTTCCCAGTTCCTTCCTATCCTTTCAGCCTCCTCCAGCATGCTACGTCACCATGTCTTCCTGGGTCGATCTCAGCTTCGCTTGCCCCAGAGGTTCCACTCCAGCCTTTTCTGGCTCTATTGCCAGTGTCCTTCCTAAGCATGGGACCGATATATTTAATATTAATATATATATATATATATATATATATATATATATATATATATATATATATATATATATATATAAAATTAATATTTAATATATATAATAAAACCAGTTTCTTCCAGGTATCTCTTGGGAAGGGGGGAGGCCTCGTAAAGTCATTCCTAAAGCGATAGATAACAATATTCAATAAAAGAATTATATATATTTCTCATTGAGACGGTGCTGTTAGAGAGAATTGCCAATGACTGCTAGCCTGAAAGGACGCAATTGAACTACACTATCCTCGGTATATATATAAAGTATGAGGGGGGGGGGGGTGCAAATCGAATGTTTGAGGGGGGGTGCAAATCGAAAGTTTGTCCCCGGGTAAAAATTGGAACCCCCCCCCCCCCCCCCCCTTGAGACGATCCTGGCTACGCCACTGACACTATCCCATTATATGTTTTTAAAAAAATCTACTTCATCTGCCACATGGACCACTGGAGTTGAAAGGTTAACCATTATTTATTTTTTTTATAAATAATCATTAAGAAATGCATTCCCGTTTGTAATTGATCTACAACACGTTTTATCTCAACGTATACTTTTACACCTGACATCAAATTTAGCTCCCTTCGCCTCATTTAATGGTACAATTTTCATTAATTCATACGATTCATTGCTACCTGTGTTAAGAATAGTTAAGATTTACTAAAATAATGACCGCTTTGCCCCATACTCATAGATAAGGCCTACCTGTAAACTGTAAACCATTGATAAAAAGGGAGATAACTAAATATTACGCATCCACGGGGGACTTTAATCGCATTGGGTTGCGTGCCCATGATAACAGGTCGGCTTTCTAAGGGACGTAAATCACATGAGCTTGACAGAAACTGCGTTCGGTTTACTATTTTGTGAATCACATCCGCTCCCAAAACACCTTTTTTAAAAAAAAATATCTTGTGAAGATACGACGTGGGGAATTCTAATGACGCACGTAGATTTTGTATTTTGATACATAGCTATTTATAATTTTATAAGTGGGTTTGTTTATAATTTTTAAAAATCGTGTTTTAAATTAATAATTAGCAAATCGTAAGAATACGCCTAAACCTTTCAGTAACTACTACCTAAGGGGGTCGTCCATATATGACGTCACACTTGTAGGGGGAAGAGGGGGTCCGTAATTTGGTAACGGTGTGTGATGTTGGAGGGGGGGGGAGGCGATGGTCAGATGGTGTGACGTTACACTTTTGCATTATAAAAAAGCAATGTTAGAAAACGAATTTTAGCCGTTATTTCGCGTTTTAGATAACGGTTTTTAATGAATTGTAATAGGAATTGACGTTATTTTAAGGGGATGTTCTGGCTTTTTGTGACGATGTGTGACGGAGGTGGGGCTGGGGGGTGGGGGAGGAGGGAAATCGTACAAAAAAAGCGTGACGTCATTTATGGATGACCCCCTAAATTGTATTTATCATTTTAATGAAATTAAAAAAAAATTAACATTGATACGTTGGGTGGTAACATTTTTAAGAGTCAAAATAATCTTCCATGCTTAGCTTTGTTAAGTGGACGCTTTTTTTAATAATTATTTTTCATTTTAAGAAGCGACGTGAAATATTAAAAAAAAACAGGAACGGAGCTTTTTTAGACACGAGTGAAGGAATGACGTAATAACTTTCCCCACACATGGCAACTACAATTCTAACGAAAATAATCCTGTTTCTCATCGTTTCTTTTTAAAGCACATAATGGCCCAGCTTAATATAAATCTTATACCACACCCCTCCCCAAATCAGGTGTGTGACTTCATTTACGATTTCCCCTAAGTATGACGAATTTCGTGGAAATTTGTCGAGCAGTGAATTTATGGATAAAAATTTGTCTAAAACAAATAATTTGTACATGGAAAAAAATATTTTGAATTTTTTTTATAAATTGTCAGACAATGAGATTTTGAAGAAGAATTTTAGCTTAATCGTTAGTTGTTTTGTTTTTTTTTAATTTGTAAAATCTAATCATGTGTTTCAAATGTTACTAGCCAATTTTTCTAATTTAAATTAATTCTTGAAAAACAAAATGGACCCATGTCTGTATTTTCAATAGCAAAATAAATAACTAATTTTAAAAAAAAATAATCCCACAGCATATGCGCATGTGGATAAACCTACACGTACACCAGGCAGGAAATGCACGCACGGCAAAGGATAAGACATAACGTCAAGATAAGATGTGCAGGGAGCGACCGAGAAAAGGTAGACAACACCACGACGTATTTTAGCATCTTGCCGGCTAGGGTTATCTCCTTCAACCGTTATTTACCTGCCCTTACATACGTTCTATAGGCGTAAACATGTTTCGTATTGAGTCTAAATTCTTGTATCTAGAAAGAATAAATTTCTGAAAGATAAATTTTAAGAAAATGTCATATTCATAGAAAACGCTCGTCCTTGAAAAATAGTTAATCTTAAAAAATAAAAATTTGACACAATTTTAATGACATACGTATGTTACATGAACTGCAAGATCAGCTGAGCCATTAATTGGTTTAAAAAATACGATCATAGATCATTCTAATCATAGAATAACGGCTTGGAGTATTTCCTTACACTTTCAAATATTGTTTCATACTGGAAAAACATGTATCAGTAGAAAAAAAAACTAGATATATGTTACAACGAGACTGAACATGGATTCGAAATTCTGAGAGATAACCATTACACCATGGAACCTTTACTGCTTCGTCTGAAGGTTAGATTCCGTTTGTATAATTATATATCAAAACAAAATTGGAGTAAGAAAATTAACATTCAATAGGTTTTTTTTTATTAGTCATTGGAAGCGAAAGAAACGAAAACTAAACACTATTGTTTTTGAAGAACAAGCGTTTTACAGTAAAACTATTTTTCTGTGTTCTGCTTCTGCAACAGATAGGAAAATGTAAGCGTATAACTGTTGCTAATGGTTACGTAGAAATTTTGGAATTTTAGTTTTCTTAAGGTAATACTCATTTATGTACAGATATCTGTTTTTTGTGTGTATATATTTGATTTTTTTATCAATCCCATTACTTTAATAAGTAAGTATATATTAAGCATAGTTAGGTTAGAATAAAAGTGATATAAGAGACAATTGAGCAAACGGCATACTCTTATAGGTGAAATATGAAAATTGTAAATAGTTGGACTTTAGGAAGGCCAAAATTCATATCCACGCGTTTTAAGCTATTCCTATGCATGCAGATGAAAAATGACACTTGGCAAGAATATAATACAATGGATAAATATATTACTTGTATTAGCTAAATTAATAGATTTAATCTTCAACAATTCAATCCACAGAAGCAAAGTAAATGAATTTCATTTACATGTAAAAATGTTGAAAAACTAAGGTTCCACCGAGACTTGAACTCGGATCGCTGGATTCAGAGTCCAGAGTGCTAACCATTACACCATGGAACCTGCGTCACGGTTAAGCGGTTGTATACACATGTTGTCTCATATTTAGTCGGAAATAGCATGCGCTTTTCTCGCTTTTTCTGCCCCTGAAACAGAGTGAATGTACACATAGTTAAAATGAATGTTGAGTCATTCACATATTTAATTTATCGTCATCATAATACAACATCAAGCTATTATATTTAATTTCTGATTTAGATTTAAATTGTTTATCCTTTGCTGCCCACCTTATAATAACGTTTAGAGCTAGGCGACTGTTTATTAGAGTATGACAAAGTTGAAGGTAGTCTTACTAGTAAAAAAACAATTAGGTTCATCGGATGATAGTTTGTCATTACCATCATAAAATAACAACATTTTTTTCATATGCTCTGTTAAAGAAAGAAATGCTAGCAGAGTCAATTATTATTTGACATTGTTTTCCATTTAATTTTTCTAGCCCTCGTACAACTTCACACCTGCTCCGTTTATTTAGAAACAAGACATAGACGATTGCTTTTTCACTTGTCTTCTATTTTCCCTCTCAGTTTACACGGGCTGGGGACCGTCACAGAGTACATAGTACCGTGTGGCCTGATTAAAAATATGGAAGACAGTGTTGGTCATTTACTGTCTCCCCCACTCGTTCATACCTTTGCAACCAGATGTCTCGCAAGATGAAAGAGAGAGAAAAAAAAAACAATATAATTAATAAGCAGAAAAGTATTTAAAGTCATTATTTACTA
Organism: Physella acuta; assembly: GCF_028476545.2. Lineage (NCBI taxonomy): Eukaryota > Metazoa > Mollusca > Gastropoda > Physidae > Physella > Physella acuta. Next base: position 338,737 of record NW_026731761.1, on the reverse strand, counting down.
AAGTGAAGGGTAACAATTCATTTCTATGTTTCTAAATATTTTACCTTGTAATTGCAAAATATAGTGCTAGATAAATCTAATAGCAAAAAAGAATTAAAGTGCAGAAAAGATTAACGGTAAATAAAAAGTGCAAATAAATATTGACTTACATTTTTGTGTGTCTAATTTCAAAACCTCAAGAGTACCTGGATCTTACAAGCCATTACCATAAGCCATATTGACCAATCAAAGTGCATTTATCCATTCCACGTGGAAGTTCATCTCTTTTACTTTCTCCAGCATGGTGATGATATCAATCCTTGCCTCTGGTTCCTGTTGCAGCATGGCCGTCAAAATATACCTGAAAAATACATTTTATTTCTAAATCAAATTAGAGTACATACAAAATAAATTAATTCTCAAAAGTAAAAACTTAATAGCTAATGTAGATCAAATATTTTGATGTTAACTAAAAACAATGGATTCTACTCATGCAACATGCAAATTTAAAAAAGAAACAGTCCGAAAGCACGGTACCTATAAATTTGAGGAACATCCGGGGAAATATTCAGCTCATCCAGGTAATTGTATTCTGTCATGGAGTTTGGTTCCACTCGAAACAGCATACACCAGACGACAGCACCAAGTGAGTAGACGTCCAGTTTAAAAGGGTCAATTTTTCCGTTACCGTGCAGTTCTGGTGCCATGAAGGCCGGAGTGCCGCCAATCTTTGCACTGTGGTCTTTGGCTTTTTCTACCACAAAGGAGAGCCCAAAGTCTGCTAGGACTGCGTGTCGCTTATCATCTAAGAAGACGTTGGCTGGTTTGATGTCTGCATGGACGATTCTTTTCTTGTTGAGGTAACGCACAGCGCAAGACAGCTGTATCATGTAAAGTGCAAGGTGCTGAGGGGTGAGTTCTGAAAGTCTCTGAGACAGCGTTCCGTTTCTACAGTAAGGCGTGGTTATTGCCCAGTAGTGTGGGCATCGTACGGCCGATATGAGCTTGATGATGTTTGGATGGTCCACTCCCCACATGGCCTTGACCTCCTGCTCATGCAGCTGTTTATTCCTGTCGTCGTCTTGGTTGAGCATTGAGAACATTTTCACTGCCAGCCTGTATTTCCGAGTTTTAGACGTGGCGAGAATAACTTGGCCGCTCATGCCCTTGCCGATGACCGGACCACGCTTCAGTTGAAACCGATCAAAATAATCTTCATCCAAGTCCAGCAGTAAAGCCGTGTGTGGTGCCATCGATTCGGCCATGTCGAAAATTTGAAGACTTGTATAGGTAGTGGGGAAAATAAGTTTAAGATTTTTTTAGATCTGTATTAAACTATAGATCGAGTCAGAATGACAGCGATCTCGTACAACTAACTAGCTAATATAGCCCACACAAGTTACCCAGGTAGCTTCTCCACATTTGCGTTCAATTAGTAATTCACATACGGTTCTGTGATGTACCGACAAAGGACACCGGCGGCAAGGACAACAATGGTCGCTGATCAAAGAAATCATTCGATAAAAAAACATGGGTAGGTAACTCTCATTCACAACTGACCGCAGGTCACGAAAGGCGGCGGCGGCGGCGGCTGGTATGATTGAAGTTCGATCGTTCGAGATCAGGGGGAATAATTCCAACGAAAAGCTGATCGCGCGTTATCGGGCAAGTAAAATTCGCTAATGGTTACATAGAAAGTTTGGAATTTTATTTTACGGTAACACACACTTATTTACAGATTTCTGTTTTTGTGTGTGTATATATTTGATTTTTATCAATCCCATTACTTTCATAAACTAATAAGTTATTCATCATTCATTGCAGCATATCCAGCACACGGAAAACTTTCAAACTTGGCGGGAAAACATTGCTGAATTTCAAATTAAAAAAAAAAACAAAAAACAACACAATATACATGCAAAAAAAAAGTAGGTTCCACCGAGACTTGAACTCGGATCGCTGGATTCAAAGTCCAGAGTGCTAACCATTACACCATGGAACCTATGCTGGCAGCCGTTTGTAAAAACAATAAATCGAAACATATTTATGTACTTAGAAAACTAACATGCAAGTATATATTACGCATAGTTAGGTTAGAATTAGAGTAATATAAGAGACAAGTGAGCAAACGGCATATTCTTATAGGTGAAATGTGAACATTGTAAATAGTTGGACTTTTGCCTAAATTCATATCCACGCGTTTTAAGCTATTCCTATGCATGCAGATGAAAACGACACTTGGCAAGAATATAATACAATGGATAAATATATTTCTTGTATTAGCTAAAATGATAGATTTGATCTTTAACAATTCAATCCACAGAAGCAAAGTAAATGAATTTCATTTACATGTAAAAATGTTGAAAAACTAAGGTTCCACCGAGACTTGAACTCGGATCGCTGGATTCAGAGTCCAGAGTGCTAACCATTACACCATGGAACCTGCGTCACGGTTAAGCGCTTGTATACACATGTTGTCTCATATTTAGTCGGAAAGAGCATGCGCTTTTCTCGCTTTTTCTGCCCCTGAAACAGAGTGAATGTACACATAGTTAAAATGAATGTTGAGTCATTCACATATTTAATTTATCGTCATCATAATACAACATCAAGCTATTATATTTAATTTCTGATTTAGATTTAAATTGTTTATCCTTTGCTGCCCACCTTATAATAACGTTTAGAGCTAGGCGACTGTTTATTAGAGTATGACAAAGTTGAAGGTAGTCTTACTAGTAAATAAACAATTAGGTTCATCGGATGATAGTTTGTCATTATCATCATAAAATAACAACATTTTTTTCATATGCTCTGTTAAAGAAAGAAATGCTAGCAGAGTCAATTATTATTTGACATTGTTTTCCATTTAATTTTTCTAGCCCTCGTACAACTTCACACCCGCTCCGTTTATTTAGAAACAAGACATAGACGATTGCTTTTTCACTTGTCTTCTATTTTCCCTCTCAGTTTACACGGGCTGGGGACCGTCACAGAGTACATTGTACCGTGTGGCCTGATTAAAAATATGGAAGACAGTGTTGGTCATTTACTGTCTCCCCCACTCGTTCATACCTTTGCAACCAGATGTCTCGCAAGATGAAAGAGAGAGAAAAAAAAAACAATATAATTAATAAGCAGAAAAGTATTTAAAGTCATTATTTACTAAAGTGAAGGGTAACAATTCATTTCTATGTTTCTAAATATTTTACCTTGTAATTGCAAAATATAGTGCTAGATAAATCTAATAGCAAAAAAGAATTAAAGTGCAGAAAAGATTAACGGTAAATAAAAAGTGCAAATAAATATTGACTTACATTTTTGTGTGTCTAATTTCAAAACCTCAAGAGTACCTGGATCTTACAAGCCATTACCATAAGCCATATTGACCAATCAAAGTGCATTTATCCATTCCACGTGGAAGTTCATCTCTTTTACTTTCTCCAGCATGGTGATGATATCAATCCTTGCCTCTGGTTCCTGTTGCAGCATGGCCGTCAAAATATACCTGAAAAATACATTTTATTTCTAAATCAAATTAGAGTACATACAAAATAAATTAATTCTCAAAAGTAAAAACTTAATAGCTAATGTAGATCAAATATTTTGCTGTTAACTAAAAACAATGGATTCTACTCATGCAACATGCAAATTTAAAAAAGAAACAGTCCGAAAGCACGGTACCTATAAATGTGAGGAACATCCGGGGAAATATTCAGCTCATCCAGGTAATTGTATTCTGTCATGGAGTTTGGTTCCACTCGAAACAGCATACACCAGACGACAGCACCAAGTGAGTAGACGTCCAGTTTAAAAGGGTCAATTTTTCCGTTACCGTGCAGTTCTGGTGCCATGAAGGCCGGAGTGCCGCCAATCTTTGCACTGTGGTCTTTGGCTTTTTCTACCACAAAGGAGAGCCCAAAGTCTGCTAGGACTGCGTGTCGCTTATCATCTAAGAAGACGTTGGCTGGTTTGATGTCTGCATGGACGATTCTTTTCTTGTTGAGGTAACGCACAGCGCAAGACAGCTGTATCATGTAAAGTGCAAGGTGCTGAGGGGTGAGTTCTGAAAGTCTCTGAGACAGCGTTCCGTTTCTACAGTAAGGCGTGGTTATTGCCCAGTAGTGTGGGCATCGTACGGCCGATATGAGCTTGATGATGTTTGGATGGTCCACTCCCCACATGGCCTTGACCTCCTGCTCATGCAGCTGTTTATTCCTGTCGTCGTCTTGGTTGAGCATTGAGAACATTTTCACTGCCAGCCTGTATTTCCGAGTTTTAGACGTTGCGAGAATAACTTGGCCGCTCATGCCCTTGCCGATGACCGGACCACGCTTCAGTTGAAACCGATCAAAATAATCTTCATCCAAGTCCAGCAGTAAAGCAGTGTGTGGTGCCATCGATTCGGCCATGTCGAAAATTTGAAGACTTGTATATGTAGTTGGGAAAATAAGTTTAAGATTTTTTTAGATCTGTATTAAACTATAGATCGAGTCAGAATGACAGCGATCTCGTACAACTAACCAGCTAATATAGCCCACACAAGTTACCCAGGTAGCTTCTCCACATTTGCGTTCAATTAGTAATTCACATACGGTTCTGTGATGTACCGACAAAGGACACCGGCGGCAAGGACAACAATGGTCGCTGATCAAAGAAATCATTCGATAAAAAAACATGGGTAGGTAACTCTCATTCACAACTGACCGCAGGTCACGAAAGGCGGCGGCGGCGGCGGCTGGTATGATTGAAGTTCGATCGTTCGAGATCAGGGGGAATAATTCCAACGAAAAACTGATCGCGCGTTATCGGGCAAGTAAAATTCGCTAATGGTTACATAGAAAGTTTGGAATTTTATTTTACGGTAACACACACTTATTTACAGATTTCTGTTTTTGTGTGTGTATATATTTGATTTTTATCAATCCCATTACTTTCATAAACTAATAAGTTATTCATCATTCATTGCAGCATATCAAGCACACGGAAAACTTTCAAACTTGGCGGGGAAACATTGCTGAATTTCAAATTAAAAAAAAACAACAAACAACACAATATACATGCAAAAAAAGTAGGTTCCACCGAGACTTGAACTCGGATCGCTGGATTCAGAGTCCAGAGTGCTAACCATTACACCATGGAACCTGCGTCACGGTTAAGCGGTTGTATACACATGTTGTCTCATATTTAGTCGGAAATAGCATGCGCTTTTCTCGCTTTTTCTGCCCCTGAAACAGAGTGAATGTACACATAGTTAAAATGAATGTTGAGTCATTCACATATTTAATTTATCGTCATCATAATACAACATCAAGCTATTATATTTAATTTCTGATTTAGATTTAAATTGTTTATCCTTTGCTGCCCACCTTATAATAACGTTTAGAGCTAGGCGACTGTTTATTAGAGTATGACAAAGTTGAAGGTAGTCTTACTAGTAAATAAACAATTAGGTTCATCGGATGATAGTTTGTCATTACCATCATAACATAACAACATTTTTTTCATATGCTCTGTTAAAGAAAGAAATGCTAGCAGAGTCAATTATTATTTGACATTGTTTTCCATTTAATTTTTCTAGCCCTCGTACAACTTCACACCCGCTCCGTTTATTTAGAAACAAGACATAGACGATTGCTTTTTCACTTGTCTTCTATTTTCCCTCTCAGTTTACACGGGCTGGGGACCGTCACAGAGTACATTGTACCGTGTGGCCTGATTAAAAATATGGAAGACAGTGTTGGTCATTTACTGTCTCCCCCACTCGTTCATACCTTTGCAACCAGATGTCTCGCAAGATGAAAGAGAGAGAAAAAAAAAACAATATAATTAATAAGCAGAAAAGTATTTAAAGTCATTATTTACTAAAGTGAAGGGTAACAATTCATTTCTATGTTTCTAAATATTTTACCTTGTAATTGCAAAATATAGTGCTAGATAAATCTAATAGCAAAAAAGAATTAAAGTGCAGAAAAGATTAACGGTAAATAAAAAGTGCAAATAAATATTGACTTACATTTTTGTGTGTCTAATTTCAAAACCTCAAGAGTACCTGGATCTTACAAGCCATTACCATAAGCCATATTGACCAATCAAAGTGCATTTATCCATTCCACGTGGAAGTTCATCTCTTTTACTTTCTCCAGCATGGTGATGATATCAATCCTTGCCTCTGGTTCCTGTTGCAGCATGGCCGTCAAAATATACCTGAAAAATACATTTTATTTCTAAATCAAATTAGAGTACATACAAAATAAATTAATTCTCAAAAGTAAAAACTTAATAGCTAATGTAGATCAAATATTTTGCTGTTAACTAAAAACAATGGATTCTACTCATGCAACATGCAAATTTAAAAAAGAAACAGTCCGAAAGCACGGTACCTATAAATGTGAGGAACATCCGGGGAAATATTCAGCTCATCCAGGTAATTGTATTCTGTCATGGAGTTTGGTTCCACTCGAAACAGCATACACCAGACGACAGCACCAAGTGAGTAGACGTCCAGTTTAAAAGGGTCAATTTTTCCGTTACCGTGCAGTTCTGGTGCCATGAAGGCCGGAGTGCCGCCAATCTTTGCACTGTGGTCTTTGGCTTTTTCTACCACAAAGGAGAGCCCAAAGTCTGCTAGGACTGCGTGTCGCTTATCATCTAAGAAGACGTTGGCTGGTTTGATGTCTGCATGGACGATTCTTTTCTTGTTGAGGTAACGCACAGCGCAAGACAGCTGTATCATGTAAAGTGCAAGGTGCTGAGGGGTGAGTTCTGAAAGTCTCTGAGACAGCGTTCCGTTTCTACAGTAAGGCGTGGTTATTGCCCAGTAGTGTGGGCATCGTACGGCCGATATGAGCTTGATGATGTTTGGATGGTCCACTCCCCACATGGCCTTGACCTCCTGCTCATGCAGCTGTTTATTCCTGTCGTCGTCTTGGTTGAGCATTGAGAACATTTTCACTGCCAGCCTGTATTTCCGAGTTTTAGACGTGGCGAGAATAACTTGGCCGCTCATGCCCTTGCCGATGACCGGACCACGCTTCAGTTGAAACCGATCAAAATAATCTTCATCCAAGTCCAGCAGTAAAGCAGTGTGTGGTGCCATCGATTCGGCCATGTCGAAAATTTGAAGACTTGTATATGTAGTTGGGAAAATAAGTTTAAGATTTTTTAGATCTGTATTAAACTATAGATCGAGTCAGAATGACAGCGATCTCGTACAACTAACCAGCTAATATAGCCCACACAAGTTACCCAGGTAGCTTCTCCACATTTGCGTTCAATTAGTAATTCACATACGGTTCTGTGATGTACCGACAAAGGACACCGGCGGCAAGGACAACAATGGCCGCTGAACAAAGACATCATTCGATAAAAAAACATGGGTAGGTAACTCTCATTCACAACTGACCGCAAGTCACGAAAGGCGGCGGCGGCGGCGGCTGGTATGATTGAAGTTCGATCGTTCGTGATCAGGGGGAATAATTCCAACGAAAAACTGATCGCGCGTTATCGGGCAAGTAAAATTCGCTAATGGTTACATAGAAAGTTTGGAATTTTATTTTACGGTAACACACACTTATGTACAGATTTCTGTTTTTGTGTGTGTGTATATATATTTGATTTTTATCAATCCCATTACTTTCATAAACTAATAAATTATTCATCATTCATTGCAGCATATCCAGCACACGGAAAACTTTCAAACTTGGCGGGGAAACATTGCTGAATTTCAAATAAAATAAACCCAAAAAACAACACAATATACATGCTAAAAAAGTAGGTTCCACCGAGACTTGAACTCGGATCGCTGGATTCAAAGTCCAGAGTGCTAACCATTACACCATGGAACCTATGCTGGCAGCCGTTTGTAAAACAATAAATCGAAACATATTTATGTACTTAGAAAACTAACATGCAAGTATATATTACGCATAGTTAGGTTAGAATTAGAGTAATATAAGAGACAAGTGAGCAAACGGCATATTCTTATAGGTGAAATGTAAAAATTGTAAATAGTTGGACTTTTGCCTAAATTCATATCCACGCGTTTTAAGCTATTCCTATGCATGCAGATGAAAATGACACTTGGCAAGAATATAATACAATGGATAAATATATTTCTTGTATTAGCTAAAATAATAGATTTGATCTTAAACAATTCAATCCACAGAAGCAAAGTAAATAAATTTCATTTTAATGTAAAAATGTTGAAAAACTAAGGTTCCACCGAGACTTGAACTCGGATCGCTGGATTCAGAGTCCAGAGTGCTAACCATTACACCATGGAACCTGCGTCACGGTTAAGCGGTTGTATACACATGTTGTCTCATATTTAGTCGGAAATAGCATGCGCTTTTCTCGCTTTTTCTGCCCCTGAAACAGAGTGAATGTACACATAGTTAAAATGAATGTTGAGTCATTCACATATTTAATTTATCGTCATCATAATACAACATTAAGCAATTATATTTAATTTCTGATTTAGATTTAAATTGTTTATCCTATGCTGCCCACCTTATAATAACGTTTAGAGCAAGGCGAGTGTTTATTAGAGTATGACAAAGTTGAAGGTAGTCTTACTAGTAAATAAACAATTAGGTTCATCGGATGATAGTTTGTCATTACCATCATAACATAACAACATTTTTTTCATAATATGCTCTGTTAAAGAAAGAAATGCTAGTAGAGTCAATTATTATTTGACATTGTTTTCCATTTAATTTTTCTAGCCCTCGTACAACTTCACACCTGCTCCGTTTATTTAGAAACAAGACATAGACGATTGCTTTTTCACTTGTCTTCTATTTTCCCTCTCAGTTTACACGGGCTGGGGACCGTCACAGAGTACATAGTACCGTGTGGCCTGATTAAAAATATGGAAGACAGTGTTGGTCATTTACTGTCTCCCCCACTCGTTCATACCTTTGCAACCAGATGTCTCGCAAGATGAAAGAGAGAGAGAAAAAAAACAATATAATTAATAAGCAGAAAAGTATTTAAAGTCATTATTTACTAAAGTGAAGGGTAACAATTCATTTCTATGTTTCTAAATATTTTACCTTGTAATTGCAAAATATAGTGCTAGATAAATCTAATAGCAAAAAAGAACTAAAGTGCAGAAAAGATTAACGGTAAATAAAAAGTGCAAATAAATATTGACTTACTTTTTTGTGTGTCTAATTTCAAAACCTCAAGAGTACCTGGATCTTACAAGCCATTACCATAAGCGATATTGACCAATCAAAGTGCATTTATCCATTCCACGTGGAAGTTCATCTCTTTTACTTTCTCCAGCATGGTGATGATATCAATCCTTGCCTCTGGTTCCTGTTGCAGCATGGCCGTCAAAATATACCTGAAAAATACATTTTATTTCTAAATCAAATTAGAGTACATACAAAATAAATTAATTCTCAAAAGTAAAAACTTAATAGCTAATGTAGATCAAATATTTTGCTGTTAACTAAAAACAATGGATTCTACTCATGCAACATGCAAATTTAAAAAAGAAACAGTCCGAAAGCACGGTACCTATAAATGTGAGGAACATCCGGGGAAATATTCAGCTCATCCAGGTAATTGTATTCTGTCATGGAGTTTGGTTCCACTCGAAACAGCATACACCAGACGACAGCACCAAGTGAGTAGACGTCCAGTTTGAAAGGGTCAATTTTTTCGTTAGCGTGCAGTTCTGGTGCCATGAAGGCCGGAGTGCCGCCAATCTTTGCACTGTGGTCTTTGGCTTCTGCTACCACAAAGGAGAGCCCAAAGTCTGCTAAGACTGCGTTTCGCTTATCATCTAAGAAGACGTTGGATGGTTTGATGTCTGCATGGACGATTCTTTTCTTGTTGAGGTAACGCACAGCGCAAGACAGCTGTATCATGTAAAGTGCCAGGTGCTGAGGGGTGAGTTCTGAAAGTCTCTGAGACAGCGTTCCGTTTCTACAGTAAGGCGTGGTTATTGCCCAGTAGTGTGGGCATCGTACGGCCGATATGAGCTTGATGATGTTTGGATGGTCCACTCCCCACATGGCCTTGACCTCCTGCTCATGCAGCTGTTTATTCCTGTCGTCGTCTTGGTTGAGCATTGAGAACATTTTCACTGCCAGCCTGTATTTCCGAGTTTTAGACGTGGCGAGAATAACTTGGCCGCTCATGCCCTTGCCGATGACCGGACCACGCTTCAGTTGAAACCGATCAAAATAATCTTCATCCAAGTCCAGCAGTAAAGCAGTGTGTGGTGCCATCGATTCGGCCATGTCGAAAATTTGAAGACTTGTATATGTAGTTGGGAAAATAAGTTTAAGATTTTTTAGATCTGTATTAAACTATAGATCGAGTCAGAATGACAGCGATCTCGTACAACTAACCAGCTAATATAGCCCACACAAGTTACCCAGGTAGCTTCTCCACATTTGCGTTCAATTAGTAATTCACATACGGTTCTGTGATGTACCGACAAAGGACACCGGCGGCAAGGACAACAATGGTCGCTGATCAAAGAAATCATTCGATAAAAAAACATGGGTAGGTAACTCTCATTCACAACTGACCGCAGGTCACGAAAGGCGGCGGCGGCGGCGGCGGCTGGTATGATTGAAGTTCGATCGTTCGTGATCAGGGGGAATAATTCCAACGAAAAACTGATCGCGCGTTATCGGGCAAGTAAAATTCGCTAATGGTTACATAGAAAGTTAGGAATTTTATTTTACGGTAACACACACTTATTTACAGATTTCTGTTTTTGTGTGTGTATATATTTGATTTTTATCAATCCCATTACTTTCATAAACTAATAAGTTATTCATCATTCATTGCAGCATATCCAGCACACGGAAAACTTTCAAACTTGGCGGGGAAACATTGCTGAATTTCAAATTAAAAAAAACAAAAAACAACACAATATACATGCAAAAAAAAGTAGGTTCCACCGAGACTTGAACTCGGATCGCTGGATTCAAAGTCCAGAGTGCTAACCATTACACCATGGAACCTATGCTGGCAGCCGTTTGTAAAACAATAAATCGAAACATATTTATGTACTTAGAAAACTAACATGCAAGTATATATTACGCATAGTTAGATTAGAATTAGAGTAATATAAGAGACAAGTGAGCAAACGGCATATTCTTATAGGTGAAATGTGAACATTGTAAATAGTTGGACTTTTGCCTAAATTCATATCCACGCGTTTTAAGCTATTCCTATGCATGCAGATGAAAACGACACTTGGCAAGAATATAATACAATGGATAAATATATTTCTTGTATTAGCTAAAATAATAGATTTGATCTTAAACAATTCAATCCACAGAAGCAAAGTAAATGAATTTCATTTACATGTAAAAATGTTGAAAAACTAAGGTTCCACCGAGACTTGAACTCGGATCGCTGGATTCAGAGTCCAGAGTGCTAACCATTACACCATGGAACCTGCGTCACGGTTAAGCGGTTGTATACACATGTTGTCTCATATTTAGTCGGAAATAGCATGCGCTTTTCTCGCTTTTTCTGCCCCTGAAACAGAGTGAATGTACACATAGTTAAAATGAATGTTGAGTCATTCACATATTTAATTTATCGTCATCATAATACAACAGTAAGCTATTATATTTAATTTATGATTTAGATTTAAATTGTTTATCCTTTGCTGCCCACCTTATAATAACGTTTAGAGCAAGGCGAGTGTTTATTAGAGTATGACAAAGTTGAAGGTAGTCTTACTAGTAAATAAACAATTAGGTTCATCGGATGATAGTTTGTCATTACCATCATAACATAACAACATTTTTTTCATAATATGCTCTGTTAAAGAAAGAAATGCTAGTAGAGTCAATTATTATTTGACATTGTTTTCCATTTAATTTTTCTAGCCCTCGTACAACTTCACACCTGCTCCGTTTATTTAGAAACAAGACATAGACGATTGCTTTTTCACTTGTCTTCTATTTTCCCTCTCAGTTTACACGGGCTGGGGACCGTCACAGAGTACATAGTACCGTGTGGCCTGATTAAAAATATGGAAGACAGTGTTGGTCATTTACTGTCTCCCCCACTCGTTCATACCTTTGCAACCAGATGTCTCGCAAGATGAAAGAGAGAGAGAAAAAAAACAATATAATTAATAAGCAGAAAAGTATTTAAAGTCATTATTTACTAAAGTGAAGGGTAACAATTCATTTCTATGTTTCTAAATATTTTACCTTGTAATTGCAAAATATAGTGCTAGATAAATCTAATAGCAAAAAAGAACTAAAGTGCAGAAAAGATTAACGGTAAATAAAAAGTGCAAATAAATATTGACTTACTTTTTTGTGTGTCTAATTTCAAAACCTCAAGAGTACCTGGATCTTACAAGCCATTACCATAAGCCATATTGACCAATCAAAGTGCATTTATCCATTCCACGTGGAAGTTCATCTCTTTTACTTTCTCCAGCATGGTGATGATATCAATCCTTGCCTCTGGTTCCTGTTGCAGCATGGCCGTCAAAATATACCTGAAAAATACATTTTATTTCTAAATCAAATTAGAGTACATACAAAATAAATTAATTCTCAAAAGTAAAAACTTAATAGCTAATGTAGATCAAATATTTTGCTGTTAACTAAAAACAATGGATTCTACTCATGCAACATGCAAATTTAAAAAAGAAACAGTCCGAAAGCACGGTACCTATAAATGTGAGGAACATCCGGGGAAATATTCAGCTCATCCAGGTAATTGTATTCTGTCATGGAGTTTGGTTCCACTCGAAACAGCATACACCAGACGACAGCACCAAGTGAGTAGACGTCCAGTTTGAAAGGGTCAATTTTTCCGTTACCGTGCAGTTCTGGTGCCATGAAGGCCGGAGTGCCGCCAATCTTTGCACTGTGGTCTTTGGCTTCTGCTACCACAAAGGAGAGCCCAAAGTCTGCTAAGACTGCGTTTCGCTTATCATCTAAGAAGACGTTGGATGGTTTGATGTCTGCATGGACGATTCTTTTCTTGTTGAGGTAACGCACAGCGCAAGACAGCTGTATCATGTAAAGTGCCAGGTGCTGAGGGGTGAGTTCTGAAAGTCTCTGAGACAGCGTTCCGTTTCTACAGTAAGGCGTGGTTATTGCCCAGTAGTGTGGGCATCGTACGGCCGATATGAGCTTGATGATGTTTGGATGGTCCACTCCCCACATGGCCTTGACCTCCTGCTCATGCAGCTGTTTATTCCTGTCGTCGTCTTGGTTGAGCATTGAGAACATTTTCACTGCCAGCCTGTATTTCCGAGTTTTAGACGTGGCGAGAATAACTTGGCCGCTCATGCCCTTGCCGATGACCGGACCACGCTTCAGTTGAAACCGATCAAAATAATCTTCATCCAAGTCCAGCAGTAAAGCAGTGTGTGGTGCCATCGATTCGGCCATGTCGAAAATTTGAAGACTTGTATATGTAGTTGGGAAAATAAGTTTAAGATTTTTTAGATCTGTATTAAACTATAGATCGAGTCAGAATGACAGCGATCTCGTACAACTAACCAGCTAATATAGCCCACACAAGTTACCCAGGTAGCTTCTCCACATTTGCGTTCAATTAGTAATTCACATACGGTTCTGTGATGTACCGACAAAGGACACCGGCGGCAAGGACAACAATGGCCGCTGAACAAAGACATCATTCGATAAAAAAACATGGGTAGGTAACTCTCATTCACAACTGACCGCAAGTCACGAAAGGCGGCGGCGGCGGCGGCTGGTATGATTGAAGTTCGATCGTTCGTGATCAGGGGGAATAATTCCAACGAAAAACTGATCGCGCGTTATCGGGCAAGTAAAATTCGCTAATGGTTACATAGAAAGTTTGGAATTTTATTTTACGGTAACACACACTTATGTACAGATTTCTGTTTTTGTGTGTGTGTATATATATTTGATTTTTATCAATCCCATTACTTTCATAAACTAATAAATTATTCATCATTCATTGCAGCATATCCAGCACACGGAAAACTTTCAAACTTGGCGGGGAAACATTGCTGAATTTCAAATAAAATAAACCCAAAAAACAACACAATATACATGCAAAAAAAGTAGGTTCCACCGAGACTTGAACTCGGATCGCTGGATTCAAAGTCCAGAGTGCTAACCATTACACCATGGAACCTATGCTGGCAGCCGTTTGTAAAACAATAAATCGAAACATATTTATGTACTTAGAAAACTAACATGCAAGTATATATTACGCATAGTTAGGTTAGAATTAGAGTAATATAAGAGACAAGTGAGCAAACGGCATATTCTTATAGGTGAAATGTAAAAATTGTAAATAGTTGGACTTTTGCCTAAATTCATATCCACGCGTTTTAAGCTATTCCTATGCATGCAGATGAAAATGACACTTGGCAAGAATATAATACAATGGATAAATATATTTCTTGTATTAGCTAAAATAATAGATTTGATCTTAAACAATTCAATCCACAGAAGCAAAGTAAATAAATTTCATTTTAATGTAAAAATGTTGAAAAACTAAGGTTCCACCGAGACTTGAACTCGGATCGCTGGATTCAGAGTCCAGAGTGCTAACCATTACACCATGGAACCTGCGTCACGGTTAAGCGGTTGTATACACATGTTGTCTCATATTTAGTCGGAAATAGCATGCGCTTTTCTCGCTTTTTCTGCCCCTGAAACAGAGTGAATGTACACATAGTTAAAATGAATGTTGAGTCATTCACATATTTAATTTATCGTCATCATAATACAACATTAAGCAATTATATTTAATTTCTGATTTAGATTTAAATTGTTTATCCTATGCTGCCCACCTTATAATAACGTTTAGAGCAAGGCGAGTGTTTATTAGAGTATGACAAAGTTGAAGGTAGTCTTACTAGTAAATAAACAATTAGGTTCATCGGATGATAGTTTGTCATTACCATCATAACATAACAACATTTTTTTCATAATATGCTCTGTTAAAGAAAGAAATGCTAGTAGAGTCAATTATTATTTGACATTGTTTTCCATTTAATTTTTCTAGCCCTCGTACAACTTCACACCTGCTCCGTTTATTTAGAAACAAGACATAGACGATTGCTTTTTCACTTGTCTTCTATTTTCCCTCTCAGTTTACACGGGCTGGGGACCGTCACAGAGTACATAGTACCGTGTGGCCTGATTAAAAATATGGAAGACAGTGTTGGTCATTTACTGTCTCCCCCACTCGTTCATACCTTTGCAACCAGATGTCTCGCAAGATGAAAGAGAGAGAGAAAAAAAACAATATAATTAATAAGCAGAAAAGTATTTAAAGTCATTATTTACTAAAGTGAAGGGTAACAATTCATTTCTATGTTTCTAAATATTTTACCTTGTAATTGCAAAATATAGTGCTAGATAAATCTAATAGCAAAAAAGAACTAAAGTGCAGAAAAGATTAACGGTAAATAAAAAGTGCAAATAAATATTGACTTACTTTTTTGTGTGTCTAATTTCAAAACCTCAAGAGTACCTGGATCTTACAAGCCATTACCATAAGCGATATTGACCAATCAAAGTGCATTTATCCATTCCACGTGGAAGTTCATCTCTTTTACTTTCTCCAGCATGGTGATGATATCAATCCTTGCCTCTGGTTCCTGTTGCAGCATGGCCGTCAAAATATACCTGAAAAATACATTTTATTTCTAAATCAAATTAGAGTACATACAAAATAAATTAATTCTCAAAAGTAAAAACTTAATAGCTAATGTAGATCAAATATTTTGCTGTTAACTAAAAACAATGGATTCTACTCATGCAACATGCAAATTTAAAAAAGAAACAGTCCGAAAGCACGGTACCTATAAATGTGAGGAACATCCGGGGAAATATTCAGCTCATCCAGGTAATTGTATTCTGTCATGGAGTTTGGTTCCACTCGAAACAGCATACACCAGACGACAGCACCAAGTGAGTAGACGTCCAGTTTGAAAGGGTCAATTTTTCCGTTACCGTGCAGTTCTGGTGCCATGAAGGCCGGAGTGCCGCCAATCTTTGCACTGTGGTCTTTGGCTTCTGCTACCACAAAGGAGAGCCCAAAGTCTGCTAGGACTGCGTTTCGCTTATCATCTAAGAAGACGTTGGATGGTTTGATGTCTGCATGGACGATTCTTTTCTTGTTGAGGTAACGCACAGCGCAAGACAGCTGTATCATGTAAAGTGCCAGGTGCTGAGGGGTGAGTTCTGAAAGTCTCTGAGACAGCGTTCCGTTTCTACAGTAAGGCGTGGTTATTGCCCAGTAGTGTGGGCATCGTACGGCCGATATGAGCTTGATGATGTTTGGATGGTCCACTCCCCACATGGCCTTGACCTCCTGCTCATGCAGCTGTTTATTCCTGTCGTCGTCTTGGTTGAGCATTGAGAACATTTTCACTGCCAGCCTGTATTTCCGAGTTTTAGACGTGGCGAGAATAACTTGGCCGCTCATGCCCTTGCCGATGACCGGACCACGCTTCAGTTGAAACCGATCAAAATAATCTTCATCCAAGTCCAGCAGTAAAGCAGTGTGTGGTGCCATCGATTCGGCCATGTCGAAAATTTGAAGACTTGTATATGTAGTTGGGAAAATAAGTTTAAGATTTTTTAGATCTGTATTAAACTATAGATCGAGTCAGAATGACAGCGATCTCGTACAACTAACCAGCTAATATAGCCCACACAAGTTACCCAGGTAGCTTCTCCACATTTGCGTTCAATTAGTAATTCACATACGGTTCTGTGATGTACCGACAAAGGACACCGGCGGCAAGGACAACAATGGCCGCTGAACAAAGACATCATTCGATAAAAAAACATGGGTAGGTAACTCTCATTCACAACTGACCGCAAGTCACGAAAGGCGGCGGCGGCGGCGGCTGGTATGATTGAAGTTCGATCGTTCGTGATCAGGGGGAATAATTCCAACGAAAAACTGATCGCGCGTTATCGGGCAAGTAAAATTCGCTAATGGTTACATAGAAAGTTTGGAATTTTATTTTACGGTAACACACACTTATGTACAGATTTCTGTTTTTGTGTGTGTGTATATATATTTGATTTTTATCAATCCCATTACTTTCATAAACTAATAAATTATTCATCATTCATTGCAGCATATCCAGCACACGGAAAACTTTCAAACTTGGCGGGGAAACATTGCTGAATTTCAAATAAAATAAACCCAAAAAACAACACAATATACATGCAAAAAAAGTAGGTTCCACCGAGACTTGAACTCGGATCGCTGGATTCAAAGTCCAGAGTGCTAACCATTACACCATGGAACCTATGCTGGCAGCCGTTTGTAAAACAATAAATCGAAACATATTTATGTACTTAGAAAACTAACATGCAAGTATATATTACGCATAGTTAGGTTAGAATTAGAGTAATATAAGAGACAAGTGAGCAAACGGCATATTCTTATAGGTGAAATGTGAACATTGTAAATAGTTGGACTTTTGCCTAAATTCATATCCACGCGTTTTAAGCTATTCCTATGCATGCAGATGAAAACGACACTTGGCAAGAATATAATACAATGGATAAATATATTTCTTGTATTAGCTAAAATAATAGATTTGATCTTAAACAATTCAATCCACAGAAGCAAAGTAAATGAATTTCATTTACATGTAAAAATGTTGAAAAACTAAGGTTCCACCGAGACTTGAACTCGGATCGCTGGATTCAGAGTCCAGAGTGCTAACCATTACACCATGGAACCTGCGTCACGGTTAAGCGGTTGTATACACATGTTGTCTCATATTTAGTCGGAAATAGCATGCGCTTTTCTCGCTTTTTCTGCCCCTGAAACAGAGTGAATGTACACATAGTTAAAATGAATGTTGAGTCATTCACATATTTAATTTATCGTCATCATAATACAACATTAAGCTATTATATTTAATTTCTGATTTAGATTTAAATTGTTTATCCTTTGCTGCCCACCTTATAATAACGTTTAGATCATGGCGACTGTTTATTAGAGTATGACAAAGTTGAAGGTAGTCTTACTAGTAAATAAACAATTAGGTTCATCGGATGATAGTTTGTCATTACCATCATAAAATAAAAACCTTTTGTTTCATATGCTCTGTTAAAGAAAGAAATGCTACCAGAGTCAATTATTATTTGACTTTGTCTTTAATTTCATTTTCTAGCCCTCGTACAACTTCACACTTGCTCGTTTCATTTAGAAACAAGACATAGACGATTGCTTGTTCACTTGTCTTCTATTTTCCCTCTCAGTTTACACGGGCTGGGGACCGTCACAGAGTACATAGTACCGTGTGGCCTGATTAAAAATATGGAAGACAGTGTTGGTCATTTACTGTCTCCCCCACTCGTTCATACCTTTACAACCAGATGTCTCGCAAGATGAAAGAGAGAGAGAAAAAAAACAATATAATTAATAAGCAGAAAAGTATTTAAAGTCATTATTTACTAAAGTGAAGGGTAACAATTCATTTCTATGTTTCTAAATATTTTACCTTGTAATTGCAAAATATAGTGCTAGATAAATCTAATAGCAAAAAAGAACTAAAGTGCAGAAAAGATTAACGGTAAATAAAAAGTGCAAATAAATATTGACTTACTTTTTTGTGTGTCTAATTTCAAAACCTCAAGAGTACCTGGATCTTACAAGCCATTACCATAAGCGATATTGACCAATCAAAGTGCATTTATCCATTCCACGTGGAAGTTCATCTCTTTTACTTTCTCCAGCATGGTGATGATATCAATCCTTGCCTCTGGTTCCTGTTGCAGCATGGCCGTCAAAATATACCTGAAAAATACATTTTATTTCTAAATCAAATTAGAGTACATACAAAATAAATTAATTCTCAAAAGTAAAAACTTAATAGCTAATGTAGATCAAATATTTTGCTGTTAACTAAAAACAATGGATTCTACTCATGCAACATGCAAATTTAAAAAAGAAACAGTCCGAAAGCACGGTACCTATAAATGTGAGGAACATCCGGGGAAATATTCAGCTCATCCAGGTAATTGTATTCTGTCATGGAGTTTGGTTCCACTCGAAACAGCATACACCAGACGACAGCACCAAGTGAGTAGACGTCCAGTTTGAAAGGGTCAATTTTTCCGTTACCGTGCAGTTCTGGTGCCATGAAGGCCGGAGTGCCGCCAATCTTTGCACTGTGGTCTTTGGCTTCTGCTACCACAAAGGAGAGCCCAAAGTCTGCTAAGACTGCGTTTCGCTTATCATCTAAGAAGACGTTGGATGGTTTGATGTCTGCATGGACGATTCTTTTCTTGTTGAGGTAACGCACAGCGCAAGACAGCTGTATCATGTAAAGTGCCAGGTGCTGAGGGGTGAGTTCTGAAAGTCTCTGAGACAGCGTTCCGTTTCTACAGTAAGGCGTGGTTATTGCCCAGTAGTGTGGGCATCGTACGGCCGATATGAGCTTGATGATGTTTGGATGGTCCACTCCCCACATGGCCTTGACCTCCTTCTCATGCAGCTGTTTATTCCTGTCGTCGTCTTGGTTGAGCATTGAGAACATTTTCACTGCCAGCCTGTATTTCCGAGTTTTAGACGTGGCGAGAATAACTTGGCCGCTCATGCCCTTGCCGATGACCGGACCACGCTTCAGTTGAAACCGATCAAAATAATCTTCATCCAAGTCCAGCAGTAAAGCAGTGTGTGGTGCCATCGATTCGGCCATGTCGAAAATTTGAAGACTTGTATATGTAGTTGGGAAAATAAGTTTAAGATTTTTTTAGATCTGTATTAAACTATAGATCGAGTCAGAATGACAGCGAT
Organism: Physella acuta; assembly: GCF_028476545.2. Taxonomy (NCBI): domain Eukaryota; kingdom Metazoa; phylum Mollusca; class Gastropoda; family Physidae; genus Physella; species Physella acuta. The sequence continues at coordinate 318,976 of NW_026731761.1, read as the reverse complement.
CTCGTAAAACTAACCAGCTAATATAGCCCACACAAGTTACCCAGGTAGCTTCTCCACATTTGCGTTCAATTAGTAATTCACATACGGTTCTGTGATGTACCGACAAAGGACACCGGCGGCAAGGACAACAATGGTCGCTGATCAAAGAAATCATTCGATGAAAAAACATGGGTAGGTAACTCTCATTCACAACTGACCGCAGGTCACGAAAGGCGGCGGCGGAGGCGGCTGGTATGATTGAAGTTCGATCGTTCGAGATCAGGGGGAATAATTCCAACGAAAAACTGATCGCGCGTTATCGGGCAAGTAAAATTCGCTAATGGTTACATAGAAAGTTTGGAATTTTATTTTACGGTAACACACACTTATTTACAGATTTCTGTTTTTGTGTGTGTATATATTTGATTTTTATCAATCCCATTACTTTCATAAACTAATAAGTTATTCATCATTCATTGCAGCATATCCAGCACACGGAAAACTTTCAAACTTGGCGGGGAAACATTGCTGAATTTCAAATTAAAAAAAACAAAAAACAACACAATATACATGCAAAAAAAAAGTAGGTTCCACCGAGACTTGAACTCGGATCGCTGGATTCAAAGTCCAGAGTGCTAACCATTACACCATGGAACCTATGCTGGCAGCCGTTTGTAAAACAATAAATCGAAACATATTTATGTACTTAGAAAACTAACATGCAAGTATATATTACGCATAGTTAGATTAGAATTAGAGTAATATAAGAGACAAGTGAGCAAACGGCATATTCTTATAGGTGAAATGTGAACATTGTAAATAGTTGGACTTTTGCCTAAATTCATATCCACGCGTTTTAAGCTATTCCTATGCATGCAGATGAAAACGACACTTGGCAAGAATATAATACAATGGATAAATATATTTCTTGTATTAGCTAAAATAATAGATTTGATCTTTAACAATTCAATCCACAGAAGCAAAGTAAATGAATTTCATTTACATGTAAAAATGTCGAAAAACTAAGGTTCCACCGAGACTTGAACTCGGATCGCTGGATTCAGAGTCCAGAGTGCTAACCGTTACACCATGGAACCTGCGTCACGGTTAAGCGGTTGTATACACATGTTGTCTCATATTTAGTCGGAAATAGCATGCGCTTTTCTCGCTTTTTCTGACCCTGAAACAGAGTGAATGTACACATAGTTCAAATGAATGTTGAGTCATTCACATATTTAATTTATCGTCATCATAATACAACAGTAAGCTATTATATTTAATTTATGATTTAGATTTAAATTGTTTATCCTTTGCTGCCCACCTTATAATAACGTTTAGAGCTAGGCGACTGTTTATTAGAGTATGACAAAGTTGAAGGTAGTCTTACTAGTAAATAAACAATTAGGTTCATCTGATGATAGTTTGTCATTACCATCATAACATAACAACATTTTTTTCATATGCTCTGTTAAAGAAAGAAATGCTAGCAGAGTCAATTATTATTTGACATTGTTTTCCATTTAATTTTTCTAGCCCTCGTACAACTTCACACCTGCTCCGTTTATTTAGAAACAAGACATAGACGATTGCTTTTTCACTTGTCTTCTATTTTCCCTCTCAGTTTACACGGGCTGGGGACCGTCACAGAGTACATAGTACCGTGTGGCCTGATTAAAAATATGGAAGACAGTGTTGGTCATTTACTGTCTCCCCCACTCGTTCATACCTTTGCAACCAGATGTCTCGCAAGATGAAAGAGAGAGAAAAAAAAACAATATAATTAATAAGCAGAAAAGTATTTAAAGTCATTATTTACTAAAGTGAAGGGTAACAATTCATTTCTATGTTTCTAAATATTTTACCTTGTAATTGCAAAATATAGTGCTAGATAAATCTAATAGCAAAAAAGAATTAAAGTGCAGAAAAGATTAACGGTAAATAAAAAGTGCAAATAAATATTGACTTACATTTTTGTGTGTCTAATTTCAAAACCTCAAGAGTACCTGGATCTTACAAGCCATTACCATAAGCCATATTGACCAATCAAAGTGCATTTATCCATTCCACGTGGAAGTTCATCTCTTTTACTTTCTCCAGCATGGTGATGATATCAATCCTTGCCTCTGGTTCCTGTTGCAGCATGGCCGTCAAAATATACCTGAAAAATACATTTTATTTCTAAATCAAATTAGAGTACATACAAAATAAATTAATTCTCAAAAGTAAAAACTTAATAGCTAATGTAGATCAAATATTTTGCTGTTAACTAAAAACAATGGATTCTACTCATGCAACATGCAAATTTAAAAAAGAAACAGTCCGAAAGCACGGTACCTATAAATGTGAGGAACATCCGGGGAAATATTCAGCTCATCCAGGTAATTGTATTCTGTCATGGAGTTTGGTTCCACTCGAAACAGCATACACCAGACGACAGCACCAAGTGAGTAGACGTCCAGTTTAAAAGGGTCAATTTTTTCGTTACCGTGCAGTTCTGGTGCCATGAAGGCCGGAGTGCCGCCAATCTTTGCACTGTGGTCTTTGGCTTTTTCTACCACAAAGGAGAGCCCAAAGTCTGCTAGGACTGCGTGTCGCTTATCATCTAAGAAGACGTTGGCTGGTTTGATGTCTGCATGGACGATTCTTTTCTTGTTGAGGTGACGCACAGCGCAAGACAGCTGTATCATGTAAAGTGCAAGGTGCTGAGGGGTGAGTTCTGAAAGTCTTTGAGACAGCGTTCCGTTTCTACAGTAAGGCGTGGTTATTGCCCAGTAGTGTGGGCATCGTACGGCCGATATGAGCTTGATGATGTTTGGATGGTCCACTCCCCACATGGCCTTGACCTCCTGCTCATGCAGCTGTTTATTCCTGTCGTCGTCTTGGTTGAGCATTGAGAACATTTTCACTGCCAGCCTGTATTTCCGAGTTTTAGACGTGGCGAGAATAACTTGGCCGCTCATGCCCTTGCCGATGACCGGACCACGCTTCAGTTGAAACCGATCAAAATAATCTTCATCCAAGTCCAGCAGTAAAGCAGTGTGTGGTGCCATCGATTCGGCCATGTCGAAAATTTGAAGACTTGTATATGTAGTTGGGAAAATAAGTTTAAGATTTTTTTAGATCTGTATTAAACTATAGATCGAGTCAGAATGACAGCGATCTCGTAAAACTAACCAGCTAATATAGCCCACACAAGTTACCCAGGTAGCTTCTCCACATTTGCGTTCAATTAGTAATTCACATACGGTTCTGTGATGTACCGACAAAGGACACCGGCGGCAAGGACAACAATGGTCGCTGATCAAAGAAATCATTCGATGAAAAAACATGGGTAGGTAACTCTCATTCACAACTGACCGCAGGTCACGAAAGGCGGCGGCGGAGGCGGCTGGTATGATTGAAGTTCGATCGTTCGAGATCAGGGGGAATAATTCCAACGAAAAACTGATCGCGCGTTATCGGGCAAGTAAAATTCGCTAATGGTTACATAGAAAGTTTGGAATTTTATTTTACGGTAACACACACTTATTTACAGATTTCTGTTTTTGTGTGTGTATATATTTGATTTTTATCAATCCCATTACTTTCATAAACTAATAAGTTATTCATCATTCATTGCAGCATATCCAGCACACGGAAAACTTTCAAACTTGGCGGGGAAACATTGCTGAATTTCAAATTAAAAAAAACAAAAAACAACACAATATACATGCAAAAAAAAAGTAGGTTCCACCGAGACTTGAACTCGGATCGCTGGATTCAAAGTCCAGAGTGCTAACCATTACACCATGGAACCTATGCTGGCAGCCGTTTGTAAAACAATAAATCGAAACATATTTATGTACTTAGAAAACTAACATGCAAGTATATATTACGCATAGTTAGATTAGAATTAGAGTAATATAAGAGACAAGTGAGCAAACGGCATATTCTTATAGGTGAAATGTGAACATTGTAAATAGTTGGACTTTTGCCTAAATTCATATCCACGCGTTTTAAGCTATTCCTATGCATGCAGATGAAAACGACACTTGGCAAGAATATAATACAATGGATAAATATATTTCTTGTATTAGCTAAAATAATAGATTTGATCTTTAACAATTCAATCCACAGAAGCAAAGTAAATGAATTTCATTTACATATAAAAATGTCGAAAAACTAAGGTTCCACCGAGACTTGAACTCGGATCGCTGGATTCAGAGTCCAGAGTGCTAACCGTTACACCATGGAACCTGCGTCACGGTTAAGCGGTTGTATACACATGTTGTCTCATATTTAGTCGGAAATAGCATGCGCTTTTCTCGCTTTTTCTGACCCTGAAACAGAGTGAATGTACACATAGTTAAAATGAATGTTGAGTCATTCACATATTTAATTTATCGTCATCATAATACAACATTAGGCTATTATATTTAATTGCTGATTTAGATTTCAATTGTTTATCCTTTGCTGCCCACCTTATAATAAGGTTTAGATCATGGCGACTGTTTATTATAGTATGACAAAGTTGAAGGTAGTCTTACTAGTAAATAAACAATTAGGTTCATCGGATGATAGTTTGTCATTACCATCATAAAATAATAACATTTTTTTCATATGCTCTGTTAAAGAAAGAAATGCTAGCAGAGTCAATTATTATTTGACATTGTTTTTCATTTAATTTTTCTAGCCCTCGTACAACTTCACACCTGCTCCGTTTATTTAGAAACAAGACATAGACGATTGCTTTTTCACTTGTCTTCTATTTTCCCTCTCAGTTTACACGGGCTGGGGACCGTCACAGAGTACATAGTACCGTGTGGCCTGATTAAAAATATGGAAGACAGTGTTGGTCATTTACTGTCTCCCCCACTCGTTCATACCTTTGCAACCAGATGTCTCGCAAGATGAAAGAGAGAAAAAAAGACAATATAATTAATAAGCAGAAAAGTAATTAAAGTCATTATTTACTAAAGTGAAGAGTAACAATTCATTTCTATGTTTCTAAATATTTTACCTTGTAATTGCAAAATATAGTGCTAGATAAATCTAATAGCAAAAAGGAATTGAAGTGCAGAAAAGCTTAACGGTAAATAAAAAGTGCAAATAAATATTGACTTACATTTTTGTTTGTCTAATTTCAAAACCTCAAGAGTACATGGATCTTACAAGCCATTACCATAAGCCATATTGACCAATCAAAGTGCATTTATCCATTCCACGTGGAAATTCATCTCTTTTACTTTCTCCAGCATGGTGATGATATCAATCCTTGCCTCTGGTTCCTGTTGCAGCATGGCCGTCAAAATATACCTGAAAAATACATTTTATTTCTAAATCAAATTAGAGTACATACAAAATAAATTAATTCTCAAAAGTAAAAACTTAATAGCTAATGTAGATCAAATATTTTGCTGTTAACTAAAAACAATGGATTCTACTCATGCAACATGCAAATTTAAAAAAGAAACAGCCCGAAAGCACGGTACCTATAAATTTGAGGAACATCCGTGGAAATATTCAGCTCATCCAGGTAATTGTATTCTGTCATGGAGTTTGGTTCCACTCGAAACAGCATACACCAGACGACAGCACCAAGTGAGTAGACGTCCAGTTTAAAAGGGTCAATTTTTCCGTTACCGTGCAGTTCTGGTGCCATGAAGGCCGGAGTGCCGCCAATCTTTGCACTGCGGTCTTTGGCTTCTGCTACCACAAAGGAGAGCCCAAAGTCTGCTAGGACTGCGTTTCGCTTATCATCTAAGAAGACGTTGGCTGGTTTGATGTCTGCATGGACGATTCTTTTCTTGTTGAGGTAACGCACAGCGCAAGACAGCTGTATCATGTAAAGTGCCAGGTGCTGAGGGGTGAGTTCTGAAAGTCTCTGAGACAGCGTTCCGTTTCTACAGTAAGGCGTGGTTATTGCCCAATAGTGTGGGCATCGTACGGCCGATATGAGCTTGATGATGTTTGGATGGTCCACTCCCCACATGGCCTTGACCTCCTGCTCATGCAGCTGTTTATTCCTGTCGTCGTCTTGGTTGAGCATTGAGAACATTTTCACCGCCAGCCTGTATTTCCGAGTTTTAGACGTGGCGAGAATAACTTGGCCGCTCATGCCCTTGCCGATGACCGGACCACGCTTCAGTTGAAACCGATCAAAATAATCTTCATCCAAGTCCAGCAGTAAAGCAGTGTGTGGTGCCATCGATTCGGCCATGTCGAAAATTTGAAGACTTGTATAGGTAGTAGGGAAAATTAAGTCAGGATTTTAAGAATCTGTACTAAACTATAGATCGAGTCAGAATGACAGCGATCTCGTACAACTAACCCGCTAATATAGCCCACACAAGTAACCCAGGTAGCTTCTCCACATTTGCGTTCAATTAGTAATTCACATGCGGTTCTGTGATGTACCGACAAAGGACACCGGCGGCAAGGACAACAATGGCCGCTGATCAAAGAAATCATTCGGTAAAAAAACATGGGTAACTCACATTCACAACTGACCGCAGGTCACGAAAGGCGGCGGCGGCGGCGGCGGCTGGTATGATTGAAGTTCGATCGTTCGAGATCAGGGGGAATAATTCCAACGAAAAACTGATCGCGCGTTATCGGGCAAGTAAAATTCGCTAATGGTTACATAGAAAGTTTGGAATTTTATTTTACGGTAACACACACTTATGTACAGATTTCTGTTTTTGTGTGTGTGTATATATTTGATTTTTATCAATCCCATTACTTTCATAAACTAATAAATTATTCATCATTCATTGCAGCATATCCAGCACACGGAAAACTTTCAAACTTGGCGGGGAAACATTGCTGAATTTCAAATTAAAAAAAAACAAAAAACAACACAATATACATGCAAAAAAAGTAGGTTCCACCGAGACTTGAACTCGGATCGCTGGATTCAAAGTCCAGAGTGCTAACCATTACACCAGGGGTCTCCAAACTTTTCAGTCAGAGGGCCGCATTAACTATCAAATTTCAGTTGGGGGCCAGTTAATTCCAAACATGTTTTTGATTTTTCTGGGCAAAGTTCCTCAGCCATCACCAACAAATGTTTTTTCCGTGGACAAAAAGATCGCCGCTGGCCGGATGAGAGGACCTCGCGGGCCGGATCCGGCCCGCGGGCCGTAGTTTGGAGACCCCTGCATTACACCATGGAACCTATGCTGGCAGCCGTTTGTAAAACAATAAATCGAAACATATTTATGTACTTAGAAAACTAACATGCAAGTATATATTACGCATAGTTAGATTAGAATTAGAGTAATATAAGAGACAAGTGAGCAAACGGCATATTCTTATAGGTGAAATGTGAACATTGTAAATAGTTGGACTTTTGCCTAAATTCATATCCACGCGTTTTAAGCTATTCCTATGCATGCAGATGAAAACGACACTTGGCAAGAATATAATACAATGGATAAATATATTTCTTGTATTAGCTAAAATAATAGATTTGATCTTTAACAATTCAATCCACAGAAGCAAAGTAAATGAATTTCATTTACATATAAAAATGTCGAAAAACTAAGGTTCCACCGAGACTTGAACTCGGATCGCTGGATTCAGAGTCCAGAGTGCTAACCATTACACCATGGAACCTGCGTCACGGTTAAGCGGTTGTATACACATGTTGTCTCATATTTAGTCGGAAATAGCATGCGCTTTTCTCGCTTTTTCTGACCCTGAAACAGAGTGAATGTACACATAGTTAAAATGAATGTTGAGTCATTCACATATTTAATTTATCGTCATCATAATACAACATTAGGCTATTATATTTAATTGCTGATTTAGATTTCAATTGTTTATCCTTTGCTGCCCACCTTATAATAAGGTTTAGATCATGGCGACTGTTTATTATAGTATGACAAAGTTGAAGGTAGTCTTACTAGTAAATAAACAATTAGGTTCATCGGATGATAGTTTGTCATTACCATCATAAAATAATAACATTTTTTTCATATGCTCTGTTAAAGAAAGAAATGCTAGCAGAGTCAATTATTATTTGACATTGTTTTTCATTTAATTTTTCTAGCCCTCGTACAACTTCACACCTGCTCCGTTTATTTAGAAACAAGACATAGACGATTGCTTTTTCACTTGTCTTCTATTTTCCCTCTCAGTTTACACGGGCTGGGGACCGTCACAGAGTACATAGTACCGTGTGGCCTGATTAAAAATATGGAAGACAGTGTTGGTCATTTACTGTCTCCCCCACTCGTTCATACCTTTGCAACCAGATGTCTCGCAAGATGAAAGAGAGAAAAAAAAACAATATAATTAATAAGCAGAAAAGTAATTAAAGTCATTATTTACTAAAGTGAAGAGTAACAATTCATTTCTATGTTTCTAAATATTTTACCTTGTAATTGCAAAATATAGTGCTAGATAAATCTAATAGCAAAAAGGAATTGAAGTGCAGAAAAGCTTAACGGTAAATAAAAAGTGCAAATAAATATTGACTTACATTTTTGTTTGTCTAATTTCAAAACCTCAAGAGTACATGGATCTTACAAGCCATTACCATAAGCCATATTGACCAATCAAAGTGCATTTATCCATTCCACGTGGAAATTCATCTCTTTTACTTTCTCCAGCATGGTGATGATATCAATCCTTGCCTCTGGTTCCTGTTGCAGCATGGCCGTCAAAATATACCTGAAAAATACATTTTATTTCTAAATCAAATTAGAGTACATACAAAATAAATTAATTCTCAAAAGTAAAAACTTAATAGCTAATGTAGATCAAATATTTTGCTGTTAACTAAAAACAATGGATTCTACTCATGCAACATGCAAATTTAAAAAAGAAACAGCCCGAAAGCACGGTACCTATAAATTTGAGGAACATCCGTGGAAATATTCAGCTCATCCAGGTAATTGTATTCTGTCATGGAGTTTGGTTCCACTCGAAACAGCATACACCAGACGACAGCACCAAGTGAGTAGACGTCCAGTTTAAAAGGGTCAATTTTTCCGTTACCGTGCAGTTCTGGTGCCATGAAGGCCGGAGTGCCGCCAATCTTTGCACTGCGGTCTTTGGCTTCTGCTACCACAAAGGAGAGCCCAAAGTCTGCTAGGACTGCGTTTCGCTTATCATCTAAGAAGACGTTGGCTGGTTTGATGTCTGCATGGACGATTCTTTTCTTGTTGAGGTAACGCACAGCGCAAGACAGCTGTATCATGTAAAGTGCCAGGTGCTGAGGGGTGAGTTCTGAAAGTCTCTGAGACAGCGTTCCGTTTCTACAGTAAGGCGTGGTTATTGCCCAATAGTGTGGGCATCGTACGGCCGATATGAGCTTGATGATGTTTGGATGGTCCACTCCCCACATGGCCTTGACCTCCTGCTCATGCAGCTGTTTATTCCTGTCGTCGTCTTGGTTGAGCATTGAGAACATTTTCACCGCCAGCCTGTATTTCCGAGTTTTAGACGTGGCGAGAATAACTTGGCCGCTCATGCCCTTGCCGATGACCGGACCACGCTTCAGTTGAAACCGATCAAAATAATCTTCATCCAAGTCCAGCAGTAAAGCAGTGTGTGGTGCCATCGATTCGGCCATGTCGAAAATTTGAAGACTTGTATAGGTAGTAGGGAAAATTAAGTCAGGATTTTAAGAATCTGTACTAAACTATAGATCGAGTCAGAATGACAGCGATCTCGTACAACTAACCCGCTAATATAGCCCACACAAGTAACCCAGGTAGCTTCTCCACATTTGCGTTCAATTAGTAATTCACATGCGGTTCTGTGATGTACCGACAAAGGACACCGGCGGCAAGGACAACAATGGCCGCTGATCAAAGAAATCATTCGGTAAAAAAACATGGGTAACTCACATTCACAACTGACCGCAGGTCACGCATGGCGGCGGCGGCGGCGGCGGCGGCTGGTATGATTGAAGTTCGATCAATCGAAATCAGGGGGAGTAATTCCAACGAAAAACTGATCGCGCGTTATCGGGAAAGTAAAATTCGCCAATGGTTACATAGAAAGTTTGGAATTTTACTTTAGAGTAACACTCATTTATGTACAGATATCTGTTTTTGTGTGTATATATTTGATTTTTTTTTAACACGTTTTTATTAACTCAGCTTCGCGTGTGTTTGTTGTTAAAATTGACATCGAAAATTAACCCACTTCTGATTGCTCAATAGATCTGAAATTTGGCATGTAGGCTACTTTCGCCTAACAATTTCAGATGCAATCATAAAAACTAGCAATTAGAGACGGTAATTAGCTTAATTTAATTACGCCCCAAGGACCATAAAATTGAGGACATGATTTCTAAAGATACCGACAAGACTGGAGGCTTATAGACACAGTTACTTCGGCCCCAATCGATGTGAGCGCGCTGGCCGTGATCGTATAGTGGTTAGTACTTCGCGTTGTGGCCGCGACAACCCAGGTTCGAATCCTGGTCGCTCAAGATTTTTTTAGTCCGTGTATTTATAAACACTTAGTCAATTCATACTTAATCAAGTCATTAGATAAAGTAGAAAATAAACTATATAAAAAACTTTTTTAAAAACCACGTTTTTCATGTGTAGCAACGGACTAAAAAGGAGAAAATAAAATACTTAAAAAAAACTTTTTAAAAAACCACGTTTTTCTTGTGGACTAAAAAGTAGAAAATAACTATTTACATACATTTGATGACAAAAAACGTGGGTCGGGCAGATGGGTCGGGAAATTTGATGGTGAACGTACCCACGTTTTTTGTCATCAAATGTATGTAAATAGTTATTTTCTACTTTTTAGTCCACAAGAAAAACGTGGTTTTTTAAAAAGTTTTTTTTAAGTATTTTATTTATCAATCCCTTTACTTTAATAAACAATTAAATCATTCATCATTCACCGCAGCACATCCAGCTCACTGAAAACTTTCAAGCTTGGCGGGGAATCATTGCTGAAGGTTTGACAAAACAACAACAACACAATATACATGTAAAAAAGTAGGTTCCACCGAGACTTGAACTCGGATCGCTGGATTCAAAGTCCAGAGTGCTAACCATTACACCATGGAACCTATGCTGGCAGCCGTTCGTAAAACAATAAATCCAAACATATATTTATGTAATTAGAAAACAAACATGTAAGTATATATTAAGCACAGTTAGGTTAGAATAAAAGTAATATAAGAGACAAGTGAGCAAATGGCATACTCTTATAGGTGAAATGTAAAAAGTGAAAATAGTTGGACTTTAGGAAGGCCAAAATTCATATCCACGCGTTTTAAGCTATTCCTATGCATGCAGATGAAAATGACACTTGGCAAGAATATAATACAATGGATAAATATATTACTTGTATTAGCTAACATAATAGATTTAATCTTCAACAATTCAATCCACAGAAGCAAAGTAAAGGAATTTCATTTACATGTAAAAATGTCGAAAAACTAAGGTTCCACCGAGACTTGAACTCGGATCGCTAACCATTACACCATGGAACCTGCGTCACGGTTAAGCGGTTGTATACACATGTGGTCTCGTATTTAGTCGGAAATAGCATCCGCTTTTCTCGCCTTTTCTGCCCCTGAAACAGAGTGAATGTACACATAGTTAAAATGAATGTTGAGTCATTCACATATTTAATTTATCGTCATCATAATACAACATTAAGCTATTATATTTAATTTCTGATTTAGATTTAAATTGTTTATCCTTTGCTGCCCACCTTATAATAACGTTTAGATCATGGCGACTGTTTATTAGAGTATGACAAAGTTGAAGGTAGTCTTACTAGTAAATAAACAATTAGGTTCATCGGATGATAGTTTGTCATTACCATCATAAAATAAAAACCTTTTTGTTTCATATGCTCTGTTAAAGAAAGAAATGCTACCAGAGTCAATTATTATTTGACTTTGTCTTTAATTTCATTTTCTAGCCCTAGTACAACTTCACACTTGCTCGTTTCATTTAGAAACAAGACATAGACGATTGCTTGTTCACTTGTCTTCTATTTTATTAACACGTTTTTATTAACTCAGCTTCGCGTGTGTTTGTTGTTAAAATTGACATCGAAAATTAACCCACTTCTGATTGCTCAATAGATCTGAAATTTGGCATGTAGGCTACTTTCGCCTAACAATTTCAGATGCAATCATAAAAACTAGCAATTAGAGACGGTAATTAGCTTAATTTAATTACGCCCCAAGGACCATAAAATTGAGGACATGATTTCTAAAGATACCGACAAGACTGGAGGCTTATAGACACAGTTACTTCGGCCCCAATCGATGTGAGCGCGCTGGCCGTGATCGTATAGTGGTTAGTACTTCGCGTTGTGGCCGCGACAACCCAGGTTCGAATCCTGGTCGCTCAAGATTTTTTTAGTCCGTGTATTTATAAACACTTAGTCAATTCATACTTAATCAAGTCATTAGATAAAGTAGAAAATAAACTATATAAAAAACTTTTTTAAAAACCACGTTTTTCATGTGTAGCAACGGACTAAAAAGGAGAAAATAAAATACTTAAAAAAAACTTTTTAAAAAACCACGTTTTTCTTGTGGACTAAAAAGTAGAAAATAACTATTTACATACATTTGATGACAAAAAACGTGGGTACGTTCACCATCAAATTTCCCGACCCATCTGCCCGACCCACGTTTTTTGTCATCAAATGTATGTAAATAGTTATTTTCTACTTTTTAGTCCACAAGAAAAACGTGGTTTTTTAAAAAGTTTTTTTTAAGTATTTTATTCCCTCTCAGTTTACACGGGCTGGGGACCGTCACAGAGTACATAGTACCGTGTGGCCTGATTAAAAATATGGAAGACAGTGTTGGTCATTTACTGTCTCCCCCACTCGTTCATACCTTTGCAACCAGATTTCTCGCAAGTTGAAAGAGAGAAAAAAAGACAATATAATTAATAAGCAGAAAAGTATTTAAAGTCATTATTTACTAAAGTGAAGGGTAACAATTCATTTCTATGTTTCTAAATATTTTACCTTGTAATTGCAAAATATAGTGCTAGATAAATCTAATAGCAAAAAAGAATTAAAGTGCAGAAAAGATTAACGGTAAAAATAAAAAGTGCAAATAAATATTGACTTACATTTTTGTGTGTCTAATTTCAAAACCTCAAGAGTACCTGGATCTTACAAGCCATTACCATAAGCGATATTGACCAATCAAAGTGCATTTATCCATTCCACGTGGAAGTTCATCTCTTTTACTTTCTCCAGCACGGTGATGATATCAATCCTTGCCTCTGGTTCCTGTTGCAGCATGGCCGTCAAAATATACCTGAAAAATACATTTTATTTCTAAATCAAATTAAGGTACATACAAAATAAATTAATTCTCAAAAGTAAAAAAAAATAGCTAATGTAGATAAAATATTTTGTTGTTAACTCATGCAACATGCACATTAAAAAAAACACAGTCCGAAAGCACGGTACCTATAAATGTGAGGAACATCCGGGGAAATATTCAGCTCATCCAGGTAATTGTATTTTGTCAAGGAGTTTGGCTCCACTCGAAACAGCATACACCAGATAACAGCACCAAGTGAGTAGACGTCCAGTTTGAAAGGGTCAATTTTTTCGTTAGCGTGCAGTTCTGGTGCCATGAAGGCCGGAGTGCCGCCAATCTTTGCACTGCGGTCTTTGGCTTTTTCTACCACAAAGGAGAGCCCAAAGTCTGCTAGGACTGCGTGTCGCTTATCATCTAAGAAGACGTTGGCTGGTTTGATGTCTGCATGGACGATTCTTTTCTTGTTGAGGTAACGCACAGCGCAAGACAGCTGTATCATGTAAAGTGCCAGGTGCTGAGGGGTGAGTTCTGAAAGTCTCTGAGACAGCGTTCCGTTTCTACAGTAAGGCGTGGTTATTGCCCAGTAGTGTGGGCATCGTACGGCCGATATGAGCTTGATGATGTTTGGATGGTCCACTCCCCACATGGCCTTGACCTCCTGCTCATGCAGCTGTTTATTCCTGTCGTCGTCTTGGTTGAGCATTGAGAACATTTTCACCGCCAGCCTGTATTTCCGAGTTTTAGACGTGGCGAGAATAACTTGGCCGCTCATGCCCTTGCCGATGACCGGACCACGCTTCAGTTGAAACCGATCAAAATAATCTTCATCCAAGTCCAGCAGTAAAGCAGTGTGTGGTGCCATCGATTCGGCCATGTCGAAAATTTGAAGAGTTGTATATGTAGTTGGGAAAATAAGTTTAAGATTTTTTTAGATCTGTATTAAACTATAGATCGAGTCAGAATGACAGCGATCTCGTACAACTAACCAGCTAATATAGCCCACACAAGTTACCCAGGTAGCTTCTCCACATTTGCGTTCAATTAGTAATTCACATACGGTTCTGTGATGTACCGACAAAGGACACCGGCGGCAAGGACAACAATGGCCGCTGATCAAAGAAATCATTCGGTAAAAACACATGGGTAGGTAACTCACTTTCACAACTGACCGCAGGTCACGCACGGCGGCGGCAGCGGCGGCGGCTGGTATGATTGAAGTTCGATCAATCGAGATCAGGGGGAGTAATTCCGACGAAAAACTGATCGCGCGTTATCGGGAAAGTAAAATTCGCCAATGGTTACATAGAAAGTTTGGAATTTTATTTTACAGTAACACTCATTTATGTACAGATATCTGTTTTTGTGTGTATATATTTGATTTTTTATCAATCCCATTACTTTAATAAACAAATAAATCATTCATCATTCACCGCAGCACATCCAGCTCACTGAAAACTTTCAAGCTTGGCGGGGAATCATTGCTGAAGGTTTGACAAAACAACAACAACAACAACACAATATACATGTAAAAAAGTAGGTTCCACCGAGACTTGAACTCGGATCGCTGGATTCAAAGTCCAGAGTGCTAACCATTACACCATGGAACCTATGCTGGCAGCCGTTCGTAAAACAATAAATGCAAACATATATTTATGTAATTAGAAAACAAACATGTAAGTATATATTAAGCATAGTTAGGTTAGAATAAAAGTAATATAAGAGACAAGTGAGCAAATGGCATACTCTTATAGGTGAAATGTAAAAATTGAAAATAGTTGGACTTTAGGAAGGCCAAAATTCATATCCACGCGTTTTAAGCTATTCCTATGCATGCAGATGAAAATGACACTTGGCAAGAATATAATACAATGGATAAATATATTACTTGTATTAGCTAAAATAATAGATTTAATCTTCAACAATTCAATCCACAGAAGCAAAGTAAAGGAATTTCATTTACATGTAAAAATGTCGTAAAACTAAGGTTCCACCGAGACTTGAACTCGGATCGCTGGATTCAGAGTCCAGAGTGCTAACCATTACACCATGGAACCTGCGTCACGGTTAGGCGGTTGTATACACATGTTGTCTCATATTTAGTCGGAAATAGCATGCGCTTTTCTCGCTTTTTCTGCCCCTGAAACAGTGAATGTACACATAGTTAAAATGAATGTTGAGTCATTCACATATTTAATTTATCGTCATCATAATACAACATTAAGCTATTATATTTAATTTCTGATTTAGATTTAAATTGTTTATCCTTTGCTGCCCACCTTATTATAACGTTTAGATCCAGGCGACTGTTTATTAGAGTATGACAAAGTTGAAGGTAGTCTTACTAGTAAATAAACAATTAGGTTCATCGGATGATAGTTTGTCATTATCATCATAAAATAACAACATTTTTTTCATATGCTCTGTTAAAGAAAGAAATGCTAGCAGAGTCAATTATTATTTGACATTGTTTTCCATTTAATTTTTCTAGCCCTCGTACAACTTCACACCTGCTCCGTTTATTTAGAAACAAGACATAGACGATTGCTTTTTCACTTGTCTTCTATTTTCCCTCTCAGTTTACACGGGCTGGGGACCGTCACAGAGTACATAGTACCGTGTGGCCTGATTAAAAATATGGAAGACAGTGTTGGTCATTTACTGTCTCCCCCACTCGTTCATGCCTTTGCAACCAGGTGTCTCGCAAGATGAAAGAGAGAAAAAAAAACAATATAATTAATAAGCAGAAAAGTATTTAAAGTCATTATTTACTAAAGTGGTGAACGTCCCCGGATTCTTTTTTCGGGGTAATATGCAGATGAAAATATCCCTGAACATAAAAGGGAAGTAACTCAAACTTTTACAATTGGTGAAAGGGGAGTAGCCCTTCAAAAAGTAATTATACATCAAAATCCCTCAGAAAGGGGTATTACAATTTTTTCCATATGGATATTAAAAGTGGTAAACCCGCCAGGGTAAGACCTTTATTTCAAAGACTAGCTACAATATCAACTGAGTCATATGAGACATATTATTATAAAAGATTACATATAATCAAAAACCACCTTTAATTAAGGTTCACCTGAAAATAAACAAAATATTCAACAGGATTGGAATTTTGAAAAATTCAAACTCATACCACTCATTTTCATGTGAAAACACAACACTTGTGTATGGTCTTAATGAACCACAAAACATGTCACATGATCAATGTGTGCAGCAAGATTTTACATCCTTGACAAATAATCAGCCACAACATTATCACTACCCTTAATGTGTGAAATTTCCAGATTAAAATTTTGGAAATATAAACACCATCTCAATATTCTTTGATTTGTCTGTCCTAACTTAGAGGTAAATTTCAGGGGATCATGGTCAGAAAACACTCTGACTGGATTGGTTGAAGAAGAGACATAGACTTCAAAATGTTGTAATGACAAAACCAAAGCTAAAGCTTCTTTTTCAATAGTAGAGTAATTCTTTTGGTTCTCATTTAACTTCCTGGAAAAAAAGGCAATGGGATGGTCAATTCCCATGTTGTCTTCTTGAAATAGGACTTAGCCAATGGCTAAGTTGCTAGCATCAATGGCAAGTTTAAAGGGCTTGCTGAAATCTGGGGCAGCCATAACAGGAGCATTAGATAAAAATGACTTAATGGTTAAAAAAGCTTCTTGACATTTATTTGACCATTCAAACTCAACACCCTTTTTCAATAATGCAGTAAGAGGTTCAGCAATAGCTGAAAAGTTTTGACAGAACCGCCTATAGTAACCAGCCATCCCAAGGAACTTTTTGATTTCTTTACAATTTTTGGGAGGCGGCAACTTTACAATAGCATCTACTTTAGCTTCAATGGGCCGAACTTGGTTCGTTCCCACTTGATAACCCAAATAGGTAATTGAACCTTTACAGAAATCACTTTTATGCAAGTTTACAGTAAAATTCACTTCAGACAATTTTCTAAAAAGGTTAGTCAACTGAACAATATGTTCTTCAAAAGTATTAGAAAATACAACTATATCATCTATGTAGGCCTCACATTGGTCTATGTCAGCAATGACAGAGTTAATGACCCTCTGGAAAGTTTGACCAGCATTTCGCATACCAAAGGGCATACGTTTGTATCTATAAAAACCATTAGGGGTTACAAAAGCAGATATTTCTTTTGCACGGTCAGATAATGGGATTTGCCAGTATCCTGAAAGTAAATCAATTTTGGAAATTATCTTAGCTTGACCAACTTTATCAATAACGTCTTCTATTCGAGGTAATGGATAGGAATCAGCTTTGGTGAGCGCATTTACCTTCCTAAAGTCGGTCACAAACCTGAAAGATCCACCGTCTTTCGGGACTAGGAGACATGGGGAACTCCAGTTGCTGAAACTGGGCTCAATGATATCATTCTTGAGCATATAATCAATTTCATCTTTTATCAAAACAGCTTTTTCCGGGTTAACTCTATAGGGGTGTTGTTTGATGGGTTTTGCGTCACCTACGTCTACATCATGAGGTGGTACCTTCGCTTCTTTGGGGACATCCCCAAAAATAGAGGGAAATGTCTCAAATAACTGAGACAATCTCTGGCTTTCCTCTGTGGACAAATGCATAAGGTGGACATTCAAATTATCTAAAAAGGAAGAATTTACCAATTTTGGGGGTTTCAATTTATCATGTATCACATCATCAGAAACATTTGAACATACAGGTAAAGTAATTTTAGCTGTGGAATGAAAATTGTTACAATTATCATAATACTTTTTCAGTGAGTTAACATGATACACTGTCTGTTTCTTTCTTCTGTCGGGCGTATTGACAACATAGTTCAAATCACTTAATTTTGAATGCACAGTAAAGGGTCCACAATATCTCAAGGATAACGCATTGTTCAGATTAGGCACTAGCACAAGAACTTTGTCGCCTGGATTGAATGTTCGTTTACGAGAACTCTTATCATACAGTCCTTTCATTCTCACTTGGGCCTTTCTTAAGTTCTTGTGAGCCATTTCGCACACGGCTTTCAGTCGAACGTGAAAATCGTCAAAGTTTTCCACAGGATGATCGCCGGTACCTGTCCAACGTTCGTGGATCAGCTTCAGGGGACCACGGACAGAATGTCCAAACACAAGTTGAAAAGGAGAGTAGCCTAAAGAGTCCTGGACACAGTCCCTCGCAGCGAAAATAATCCAAGGAACAGTCTCGTCCCATTGGGTGTTACTTTTAGCGAATGTTCTTAGCATGGTTTTGAGGGTTTGGTGGAACCTCTCAAGTACGCCTTGAGACTGGGGGTGGTAGGCTGAGCTGGTGATGTGGGTAACGCCTAGCTTGGCTAGTGCTTCCTGAAAATGGTGACTGGTGAAGTTGCTGCCTTGATCTGTTTGAACAATTCTAGGTAATCCAAAGGTAGTGAAGAACCGGGTCATGGCTCTGACTACAGTCTTTGCCTTAATGTTCCGTAAGGGGAACGCCTCGGGAAAACGGGTACTTGAACACATAAAGGTAAGTAGGTACTCGTTGCCCGCCTTGGTTTTAGGCAAGGGACCTACACAGTCCATGACGATTTTAGAAAAGGGTTCTTCTAATACAGGAATCGGACTCAAAGGGGCCTTAGGAATTTTCTGGTTTGGCTTTCCGGCCAACTGACAGTTCGTGCAACTTTTACAGTAACGCGACACATCATTTCTCATTTTGGGCCAAAAGAACAGTTCTTTGATCTTCGCCGTCGTTTTAGTGACTCCTGGGTGCGCTGACATTGGATGGTCATGTGCCAGTTTAAGTATTTCATGCCGATAAGGTGGAGGGACCCACAGCTGGTTTTTACCCAACCATGGTTCGGCTGGTGAGGCATTCACTGGTATAGAGCGACGAAAGAAGAGGCCGTTCTCGGAGAAATATTCCCCATCGTCAGATGATAGAGATTTTTCGACCATTGCTTTGAGTTCCGCGTCGACTTGTTGAGCTTTAATGATGTCTTCCTGAGATATCCTCAGGGGTAAGCCCAGGCTAGTGTTCTCTGGAAGCATAGACTCCAGCTTGGGAGTCGAATTTCTTGACGATGATTGTAGGTGTGGTTCAGACGTTGTGTCAGCCAATTGTTTGGTCTGGCTCCTTGTCACCACACATGCAGGATACAGTTCATTATCATTATCTGGAACTGTTGACAAAGGGTCTGAAACCGTACAGGGGTATAATTTGCTTCCCGCAAGGTCATTCCCTAGAAGTAGGTGTACTCCTGGGACAGGAATACTATCTATCACACCTAAAATGACTTCACCTTCGACGAGATGATGTTTCAGGGCAAACTTGTGTAGAGGGACGACAGTAGATTTTGTCCCCACTCCCTGGATAATGGAAATATTTCCGGTGTTCGTCTCTGGTGTAATGTCCATTGAACTTTTCAAAAGGAGTGATTGTGACGCTCCTGTGTCTCTTAGGACGGTGATATTCTTCTGAGACAACGGATCACCTGGTTTGCTAATGATGGCTTCGGCAATGAAAGATGAAAAGTCAACTTTTCTCGATCCCTCGAGATCAGTAGACTCGGAAGAAACTGGATGGTGGCGAGAACAGTCAAAATGTGACTGCACATAATGTGTGGAGATTTGACTACCTTCTTGCGGACACTTAGGGTTAGAGTCCTTTTGAATTCTAGAGTTCATAGTTGAACTGGCTGCTTGAGGGGATAGAGCATAGTGCGCAGAAGTACGCACCACCTCTCTGTTATATTGACGACGTTTGTAACAGTCCTTGACAAGATGACCAGGCCTTTTGCAGAACTGGCATACTGCTCGTCGATTGAGAGTTGATCTTGGTCTCTCTCTGGACTGTAATGCCTTCACGTGTTGGCCAACAGGAGGATTGCTGCCAAAAAGGGGAAGCACGGGGTTGAGGTGGTTTCCTGACACTGGTGGTTTCTTATGCACCAACATATATGTGTCAGCCGACTCAGCAGCCTTCTGGATGTCAGTTATCTTGTTATCCAGTATGCGTAGTCGTATCTCTTCAGGCAGGGACGTTAGGAATTCTTCCCTTAGGATAAGTGACCTGAGCTTCTCAAACTCAGAAACTTCCTCAGAGTGTAGCCACCTTGAGAATATTTTCTCCTTTTCAAAGAGAAATTCCACATATGATTGAGTGGGTAACTTGCGGAGTGCTCGGAATTTCATCCGATAGGCCTCGGGCGTCAGTTCGTAGGCCTTCAAAATGGCAGTCTTGACCAAACTATAGTTATTTTGAACGTCGTGAGAGAGTGCCTGGTATGTTTTTGCAGCTTTCCCAGTAAGGACCGAGCTCAATAAAGCAGTAATGGAAGTTTCGGGCCACTCACATGTCTTCGCTAAACTCTCAAATGAGTTAAAGAAAACGACCAAATCTGTTTCATCAAATTTAGGAACTAATTTCCCAAATTTGGCAATCACTTGCCCCACCGACAACTTTTTTGGATCTACCAGAGAAGTGACATCACTAACTAAGTTTAAAAGGGTCAATTTTTCCGTTACCGTGCAGTTCTGGTGCCATGAAGGCCGGAGTGCCGCCAATCTTTGCACTGTGGTCTTTGGCTTTTTCTACCACAAAGGAGAGCCCAAAGTCTGCTAGGACTGCGTGTCGCTTATCATCTAAGAAGACGTTGGCTGGTTTGATGTCTGCATGGACGATTCTTTTCTTGTTGAGGTAGCGCACAGCGCAAGACAGCTGTATCATGTAAAGTGCCAGGTGCTGAGGGGTGAGTTCTGAAAGTCTCTGAGACAGCGTTCCGTTTCTACAGTAAGGCGTGGTTATTGCCCAGTAGTGTGGGCATCGTACGGCCGATATGAGCTTGATGATGTTTGGATGGTCCACTCCCCACATGGCCTTGACCTCCTGCTCATGCAGCTGTTTATTCCTGTCGTCGTCTTGGTTGAGCATTGAGAACATTTTCACTGCCAGCCTGTATTTCCGAGTTTTAGACGTGGCGAGAATAACTTGGCCGCTCATGCCCTTGCCGATGACCGGACCACGCTTCAGTTGAAACCGATCAAAATAATCTTCATCCAAGTCCAGCAGTAAAGCAGTGTGTGGTGCCATCGATTCGGCCATGTCGAAAATTTGAAGAGTTGTATATGTAGTTGGGAAAATAAGTTTAAGATTTTTTAGATCTGTACTAAACTATAGATCGAGTCAGAATGACAGCGATCTCGTACAACTGACCAGCTAATATAGCCCACACAAGTTACCCAGGTAGCTTCTACACATTTGCGTTCAATTAATAATTCACATACGGTTCTGTGATGTACCGACAAAGGACACCGGCGGCAAAGACAACAATGGTCGCTGATCAAAGAAATCAGTCGATAAAAAAACATGGGTAGGTAACTCTCATTCACAACTGACCGCAGGTCACGAAAGGCGGCGGCGGCGGCTGGTATGATTGAAGTTTGATCGTTCGAGATCAGGGGGAATAATTCCAACGAAAAACTGATCGCGCGTTATCGGGAAAGTAAAATTCGCTAATGGTTACATAGAAAGTTTGGAATTTTATTTTTCGGTAACACACACTTATTTACAGATTTCTGTTTTTGTGTGTGTATATATTTGATTTTTATCAATCCCATTACTTTCATAAACTAATAAATTATTCATCATTCATTGCAGCATATCCAGCACACGGAAAACTTTCAAACTTGGCGGGGAAACATTGCTGAATTTTTTAAAAAAAAACACAACACAATATACATGTAAAAAAAATTGGTTCCACCGAGACTTGAACTCGGATCGCTGGATTCAAAGTCCAGAGTGCTAACCATTACACCATGGAACCAGTGGCGGAACTAGAAAAAAAGGGCCACCCCGCAAAGAAATATTTTGGGCCCCCCTATATATATATATATATATATATATATATATATATATATATATATATATATATATATATATATATATATATATATATATATATATATATATATATATATATATATATACATACGAAAATACCAACATAGATTAGAATACTCATTTCGGTCTTGTTCCAGTTTTAAAAAAAATAATTAAAAATACTTAAGTTTTTATTAAAGAGTAAAAACAAGTTACAGCACGTCATTTGTGTGACTGTTATTTTTTTTTTTTTTTTTTTTTTTTAATACTTTTATTTGCAATTAAAACAAGTACATCAACATCAAATTTTGTAACGTGATTTTTAACACCAAATGAAAACGGAAGGTTTTGCAAATGTACATAATGAATGTTTACATGATGTCATGTATTTGATTATAAAAAAATTGCAAAGGATGACAGTAAAAGGGGTGAAGGTCAAATGAAAGTGTCAGAAGTCTGGGTGGGGAGAGGAAAGGAAATTTTTCAGAGAGGGTCAATGGGACAGTGAAGCATTTTCTATGTAGGGAAACAACTTAAGTTGAATTGTTGAAAGGGTGTTGTAGTGGTCGCATTGAGTTTTCAAAAGGTTGCAGTGTGAAAGATGAGGGGAAAGAGACAAGATTTAGAACTTTAAATAAGTTCTGGATATTGATGTTGCGGTGGGTGGTGGGGTCGTTGGAACAGTTAAAGGGATTGTGGGGTTATCATGTCTGAGGGAAAAGTGGATAGAGGGGGAGAGAGGAGGGGGTAGATTTTTTTATTTATTTTTATTTTATTAATTCAATTGTTTTAAACATTTAAATCAGTAATAATAATATATTTGATAGATTTACACAGCATCAAAGACATGAACAATGAACATCAATTGCATATATAATAATCAAAGGGAAAAAAATATAATGGCATAAGAACTAGATTAAAATAAGGTGTGCAAACTAGGTTTCTCTTCACTGCTTAGTTTAGTGTGCTGCGGAGTCAAAAGTTCACACTGTAGCCACCCATGGACAGAAATAGAAACGACTGTGGAAGAAGGGTCTCTGTAATCACGTACTGATCTATCATTCCAAAACTTTCCATGACATAAAATTGACCCTTGGCAATGAGGGCACGCTACCTTGAAATGTCCGCCAGTCCGGTTGAGTGGGGGGGGGGGGGGGGGGGGAGTGTGTGTGTGTGTTGGGGGGGGGGGGGGTTGAAGTGGGTATCTCTACCATTCAGGTTGTGCATTTTAAAACCCGGGAAACAGAAGACTGTTCTAATGTTAATTTACTTGGGGGCTGATCGAGTGATGTTTGGCTTGAGACTGTCTAAATTAAAATTAATACTTTATTTATTTATTTCCTGTATATTTCTTTTTTTTTTTCTCAGTTAAGTGAGAGTTCCCAGTCTATGTCTTAGCTTTGCTTGAAATATTTCTTTTAACTCGATGTCCGTGTATTTTGTGAAAAAATATCTGACTTTATTCCTAATTTGCCATATAGTCGATCTATAAATAGCCATTGCTACTAGTCTGTTTTCGTCTTCTGTTCTTTGTCTAGTCGTGTTAATTAAATTAAGTGTGATTGCTTTATTTGTTGTGGCTGTTTGATTGGTAGTGTTTAATATTTTCGCAAGTGTTTGCTTTGTTTTGTGTGACTGTTATTAGTCTGTTTTGAAAATCTTTGTTTCAACATGTTTGCTATAATACCTCCTGTGAATTAGTCGGTCGAAATGATATGAAGCATGAAAGCTGTGTATGTGTAATGGTTTCTCGCCCTATGTTTATTTTTATGTTTTTTTGTATTTATATTATTAGTTTTAAATACACTTCCTTTTTATGCTTTGTCATTCTTTAATATGTATTTTTTTTTTAAATAATAATTTAGAGAAGTAATTGCTTTTTAATTTGTTTAGTGCAAATCTATTAAAAGGAGCTTAAGAGCACACATATTTGACTATTTCAAAAAGGGAAATAAGTCATGGAAGTGGTTTGAACGTTTGCGTATCTTTCACGCGATGGATTTATTTTCAAAAGAATTTTGCCGACAACAGCGTGTTTGATTGTAGGAGAAAGAGGACTTGAGATGGTGTCTATAGAATAAAGATAATCCAACCTCAGCTTCAGTAGGCCCTATTCTTTTTACAAAACAACCATCAAGTCAAAAATGCAAGAAGATTATTTTTTTTAACTGTAAAAAAATTGATTTTGGTCGGCTGCGGGCCCCTAAACGTCCCGGGCCCCCCCGCATTGCGGGGTCTGGCGGCACTGTAGTTCCGCCCCTGCATGGAACCTATGCTGGCAGCCGTTTGTAAAACAATAAATGTAAACATTTATGTACTTAGAAAACTAACATGCAAGTATATATTACGCATAGTTAGGTTAGAATTAGAGTAATATAAGAGACAAGTGAGCAAATGGCATACTCTTATAGGTGAAATGTGAACATTGTAAATAGTTGGACTTTTGCCTAAATTCATATCCACGCGTTTTAAGCTATTCCTATGCATGCAGATGAAAACGACACTTGGCAAGAATATAATACAATGGATAAATATATTTCTTGTATTAGCTAAAATAATAGATTTGATCTTTAACAATTCAATCCACAGAAGCAAAGTAAATGAATTTCATTGACATGTAAAAATGTCGAAAAACTAAGGTTCCACCGAGACTTGAACTCGGATCGCTGGATTCAGAGTCCAGAGTGCTAACCATTACACCATGGAACCTGCGTCACGGTTAAGCGGTTGTATACACAAGTTGTCTCATATTTAGCAGTGTTTCTTCCAGACTTTTTTCTCCGAAGGGGGGCACTTGAAATCTTCTGGGGGGCGGTAAACTTTCTTCGGGGGGGCGGACACTGTTAAAAGTATCTATTTTCTATATAAATTATATAAATTTCATTTCGTTCGGGGGGGGGGGGGCGGTAAAAATTTTTCGGGGGGGCTTAGCCACAAAGCACGGTAGCCTACCTATAAATGTGAGGAACATTCGGGGAAATATTCAGCTCCTCCAGGTAATTGTATTCTGTCATGGAGTTTGGTTCCACTCGAAACAGCATACACCAGACGACAGCACCAAGTGAGTAGACGTCCAGTTTGAAAGGGTTAATTTTTTCGTTACCGTGCAGTTCTGGTGCCATGAAGGCCGGTGTGCCGCCAATCTTTGCACTGTGGTCTTTGGCTTTTTCTACCACAAAGGAGAGCCCAAAGTCTGCTAGGACTGCGTGTCGCTTATCATCTAAGAAGACGTTGGCTGGTTTGATGTCTGCATGGACGATTCTTTTCTTGTTGAGGTAACGCACAGCGCAAGACAGTTGTATTATGGGCTCTCCTTTGTGGTAGAAAAAGCCAAAGACCACAGTGCAAAGATTGGCGGCACTCCGGCCTTCATGGCACCAGAACTGTACGGTAACGAAAAAATTGACCCTTTCAAACTGGACGTCTACTCACTTGGTGCTGTCGTCTGGTGTATGCTGTTTCGAGTGGAACCAAACTCCATGACAGAATACAATTACCTGGATGAGCTGAATATTTCCCCGGATGTTCCTCACATTTATAGGTACCGTGCTTTGTGACTGTGTTTTTTTTAATGTGCATGTTGCATGAGTATAATCCATTGATTTAGTTAACAGCAAAATATTTGATCTACATTAGCTATTAATTTTTTACTTTTGAGAATTAATTTATTTTGTATGTACTCTAATTTGATTTAGAAACAAAATGTATTTTTCAGGTATATTTTGACGGCCATGCTGCAACAGGAACCAAAGGCAAGGATTGATATCATCACCATGCTGGAGAAAGTAAAAGAGATGAACTTCCACGTGGAATGGATAAATGCACTTTGATTGGTCAATATCGCTTATGGTAATGGCTTGTAAGATCCAGGTACTCTTGAGGTTTTGAAATTAGACACACAAAAATGTAAGTCAATATTTATTTGCACTTTTTATTTACCGTTAATCTTTTCTGCACTTTAATTCTTTTTTGCTATTAGATTTATCTAGCACTATATTTTGCAATTACAAGGTAAAATATTTAGAAACATAGAAATGAATTGTTACCCTTCACTTTAGTAAATAATGACTTTAAATACTTTTCTGCTTATTAATTATATTGGTTTTTTTTTCTCTCTCTTTCATCTTGCGAGACATCTGGTTGCAAAGGTATGAACGAGTGGGGGAGACAGTAAATGACCAACACTGTCTTCCAAATTTTTAATCAGGCCACACGGTACTATGTACTCTGTGACGGTCCCCAGCCCGTGTAAACTGAGAGGGAAAATAGAAGACAAGTGAAAAAGCAGTCGTCTATGTCTTGTTTCTAAATAAACGGAGCAGGTGTGAAGTTGTACGAGGGCTAGAAAAATTAAATGGAAAACAATGTCAAATAATAATTGACTCTGCTAGCATTTCTTTCTTTAACAGAGCATATGAAAAAAATGTTGTTATTTTATGATGGTAATGACAAACTATCATCCGATGAACCTAATTGTTTATTTACTAGTAAGACTACCTTCAACTTTGTCATACTCTAATAAACAGTCGCCTTGCTCTAAACGTTATTATAAGGTGGGCAGCAAAGGAAAAACAATTTGAATCTAAATCATAAATTAAATATAATAGCTTAATGTTGTATTATGATGACGATAAATTAAATATGTGAATGACTCAACATTCATTTTAACTATGTGTACATTCACTCTGTTTCAGGGGCAGAAAAAGCGAGAAAAGCGCATGCTATTTCCGACTAAATATGAGACAACATGTGTATACAACCGCTTAACCGTGACGCAGGTTCCATGGTGTAATGGTTAGCACTCTGGACTCTGAATCCAGCGATCCGAGTTCAAGTCTCGGTGGAACCTTAGTTTTTCGACATTTTTACATGTAAATGAAATTCATTTACTTTGCTTCTGTGGATTGAATTGTTTAAGATCAAATCTATTATTTTAGCTAATACAAGAATATATTTATCCATTGTATTATATTCTTGCCAAGTGTCGTTTTCATCTGCATGCATAGGAATAGCTTAAAACGCGTGGATATGAATTTAGGCAAAAGTCCAACTATTTACAATGTTCACATTTCACCTATAAGAATATGCCGTTTGCTCACTTGTCTCTTATATTACTCTAATTCTAACCTAACTATGCGTAATATATACTTGCATGTTAGTTTTCTAAGAACATAAATATGTTTCGATTTATTGTTTTACAAACGGCTGCCAGCATAGGTTCCATGGTGTAATGGTTAGCACTCTGGACTTTGAATCCAGCGATCCGAGTTCAAGTCTCGGTGGAACCTACTTTTTTTTGCATGTATATTGTGTTGTTTTTTTTTGTTGTTTTTTTTAAATTCAGCAATGTTTCCCCGCCAAGTTTGAAAGTTTTCCGTGTGCTGGATATGCTGCAATGAATGATGAATAATTTATTAGTTTATGAAAGTAATGGGATTGATAAAAATCAAATATATACACACACACAAAAACAGAAATCTGTAAATAAGTGTGTGTTACCGTAAAATAAAATTCCAAACTTTCTATGTAACCATTAGCGAATTTTACTTGCCCGATAACGCGCGATCAGTTTTTTCGTTGGAATTATTCCCCCTGATCTCGAACGATCGAACTTCAATCATACCAGCCGCCGCCGCCGCCGACTTTCGTGACCTGCGGTCAGTTGTGAATGAGAGTTACCTACCCATGTTTTTTTATCGAATGATTTCTTTGATCAGCGACCATTGTTGTCCTTGCCGCCGGTGTCCTTTGTCGGTACATCACAGAACCGTATGTGAATTACTAATTGAACGCAAATGTGGAGAAGCTACCTGGGTAACTTGTGTGGGCTATATTAGCTGGTTAGTTTTACGAGATCGCTGTCATTCTGACTCGATCTATAGTTTAATACAGATCTAAAAAAATCTTAAACTTATTTTCCCAACAACATATACAAGTCTTCAAATTTTCGACATGGCCGAATCGATGGCACCACACACTGCTTTACTGCTGGACTTGGATGAAGATTATTTTGATCGGTTTCAACTGAAGCGTGGTCCGGTCATCGGCAAGGGCATGAGCGGCCAAGTTATTCTCGCAACGTCTAAAACTCGGAAATACAGGCTGGCAGTGAAAATGTTCTCAATGCTCAACCAAGACGACGACAGGAATAAACAGCTGCATGAGCAGGAGGTCAAGGCCATGTGGGGAGTGGACCATCCAAACATCATCAAGCTCATATCGGCCGTACGATGCCCACACTACTGGGCAATAACCACGCCTTACTGTAGAAACGGAACGCTGTCTCAGAGACTTTCAGAACTCACCCCTCAGCACCTTGCACTTTACATGATACAGCTGTCTTGTGCTGTGCGTTACCTCAACAAGAAAAGAATCGTCCATGCAGACATCAAACCAGCCAACGTCTTCTTAGATGATAAGCGACACGCAGTCCTAGCAGACTTTGGGCTCTCCTTTGTGGTAGAAAAAGCCAAAGACCACAGTGCAAAGATTGGCGGCACTCCGGCCTTCATGGCACCAGAACTGCACGGTAACGGAAAAATTGACCCTTTTAAACTGGACGTCTACTCACTTGGTGCTGTCGTCTGGTGTATGCTGTTTCGAGTGGAACCAAACTCCATGACAGAATACAATTACCTGGATGAGCTGAATATTTCCCCGGATGTTCCTCACATTTATAGTTACCGTGCTTTCGGACTGTTTCTTTTTTTAAATTTGCATGTTGCATGAGTAGAATCCATTGTTTTTAGTTAACAGCAAAATATTTGATCTACATTAGCTATTAAGTTTTTACTTTTGAGAATTAATTTATTTTGTATGTACTCTAATTTGATTTAGAAATAAAATGTATTTTTCAGGTATATTTTGACGGCCATGCTGCAACAGGAACCAGAGGCAAGGATTGATATCATCACCATGCTGGAGAAAGTAAAAGAGATGAACTTCCACGTGGAATGGATAAATGCACTTTGATTGGTCAATATCGCTTATGGTAATTGCTTGTAAGATCCAGGTACTCTTGAGGTTTTGAAATTAGACACACAAAAATGTAAGTCAATATTTATTTGCACTTTTTATTTACCGTTAATCTTTTCTGCACTTTAATTCTTTTTTGCTATTAGATTTATCTAGCACTATATTTTGCAATTACAAGGTAAAATATTTAGAAACATAGAAATGAATTGTTACCCTTCACTTTAGTAAATAATGACTTTAAATACTTTTCTGCTTATTAATTATATTGTTTTTTTTTTCTCTCTCTTTCATCTTGCGAGACATCTGGTTGCAAAGGTATGAACGAGTGGGGGAGACAGTAAATGACCAACACTGTCTTCCATATTTTTAATCAGGCCACACGGTACTATGTACTCTGTGACGGTCCCCAGCCCGTGTAAACTGAGAGGGAAAATAGAAGACAAGTGAAAAAGCAATCGTCTATGTCTTGTTTCTAAATAAACGGAGCAGGTGTGAAGTTGTACGAGGGCTAGAAAAATTAAATGGAAGACAATGTCAAATAATGATTGACTCTGCTAGCATTTCTTTCTTTAACAGAGCATATGAAAAAAAAATTATTTAATGATGGTAATGACAAACTATCATCCGATGAACTTAATTGTTTATTTACTAGTAAGACTACCTTCAACTTTGTCATACTCTAATCAACAGTCGCCATGCTCTAAACGTTATTATAAGGTGGGCAGCAAAGGAAAAACAATTTGAATCTAAATCAGAAATTAAATATAATAGCCTAATGTTGTATTACGATGACGATAAATTAAATATGTGAAAGACTCAACATTCATTTTAACTATGTGTACATTCACTCTTTTTTTGGGGCAGAAAAAGCGAGAAAAGCGCATGCTATTTCCGACTAAATTTGACACAACATGTGTATACACTCGCTTAACCGTGACGCAGGTTCCATCGTGTAATGGTTAGCACTCTGGACTCTGAATCCAGCGATCCGAGTTCAAGTTTGCAACTTTGAAAATGGAATCTTTTATTTTAGTTAATACAAGCATTATATGTATCCACTGTTATACATTCATAACAAGTGTCGCTCTCATCTGCATGCCAAGAATAGCATACAACATTTAATTTATTTAGGCCAATCTCAAGTCAAACTATCTAAAATTTCCATATTTCACATATATGATTACCATGTATGAATACTACTCACATGTCTCTTATATTACCTTAAGTCTAACCTCACTTTACATAATATGCCGAGGTCTCTGAATCAGAAGAACTTTACTTCATCTTCCCCATATGTCATGTGCAGGAACGTGAACTAATGATGGTGATGATGATGATGATAAATTGGAATAGTTCAAACCCATTTCATTTGTATTTTAAAATGACATATCCAACGGTTAACGATTTGGACAAATTGATTTTCTGTTCAACATTTACACATAAATTGTAAACTTTGTTTATAATCAGTCACTATTTCGGAATATATTGTATTGTTTAACCTGCAGTTGAGAACAATGCTATGAATCGATTACCTTAACGGTTAATCGTACAATACAATAGACGAGATATCGATTAATATCGATATTTTTGGGTACTCTTTACGTACTTGTTTAAAAGAACTTTGACACAGAAAACTGACCAGGATAAGGGATAAAGAGGATAAAGGGGAATAAGAAAGATAATCCTTAACACGAGCACAGACCTGATGATTTTATAGAAGAGTCAGATTTCAAGTTTTATATAATTTTTACTTCAGTAATGGTGTCTAAAATAATACTAAATCAATGATCGTCCTCAAAGTAGGTCATGGGAGGTCATGTGCCCAACCCTTCTCCGAAACTGAAAAAGAAATTACCTCTTATGGGAAGAAAGTGGCAAGCATCGTGTTGAGTAACACCCCCTCCACTTCCGCTTGTATGAAAACCCCAACTGGTTTGCAATACTACATAAATTGCGAGTGATCTACCCCATAAAGTGGCTAGTATTTTCATATATAAAGAAAGGGGGTGTCTCTCAATTAGTCTCAATTTGGCTATTGATTTATAGAAGTTTGTAACAAAGCGATCCTATTTTTTATATTTTTTTTTTGAGAAGTGTTTATTAGAACATGATTTTTTTTTTTAAATTATCTTTTTAAGATGTTTTAGAAAACAGAAATAGACACCAATTTCCTGCTCTGTTCTACACACTTTAAATATAACATTATTACCTAGAAAAAAATAATTGCACTTCAAAAGAGATATTCTAATGGTCTTGTTTTTAGAACACGGAAATGGTTTAAAGTACTACATCCGGTCACCGGAAATCACTCAAAATTTTGAACGGATTAAGAGAACAGGATCTTATTTAATATAATTTCGTTCAACTAACTTAGATGGTACTCATGTTTTTGGATTTTTAACAACCGAAAATAGAGTAAGTACCACTTCCGGTTACCGGAAATCGCCCATAATTTGATAGAAAATTTCAGATTCGATAGAATACTTTTTAAAGAAATTTTTCAACATCACTTTAAAGGCACTTAAGTTTCGTGTGCACTGACAAACACACTGACATACAGAACAATATTGCAAAACTAAGCTATTCCATCTCAAGGAGATTTCAAAATCTTGATTTCCATTTTCTTGCGATTACTATACTTCCTCTATATTTCTTCTACGAGAAAAAAAAACTGTCCCTTTAAATCTGAAAGTTACGCTTACCAGGAAAAAAAAATATATGAATGAATGTATCATCTTTTTGCGGGTGCTTTTTCCCTCCCCTGACCCCCCCCCCCCCCCTATAAATTAAGAAAAAAAAACAACTGAAATATAAGTAGGCACCCTCAGGTCTTGTAAAGAAAAGGTACCTTACACTCCTTATTGTAAATGTTTTTACACTATCGATCCCAGACATATGTTCGGGAGATCATTGACTGATAAGGTCAGCGGCTCATGGGATGGGGAGCCAGCTAACGGTTATGATACGTGCGTGGGAGATAGATTGACCACGTATCTGTTATCTGAGGCCGTACGTGCAGATAGTTTGCTCACCCTCCTGCCAGGTTATTGCAGGAATATTTTGATTGTCTAAGCATCTTGTCCAAAATCTCAACCTACACCATCTTAACTTAACCTACCTCACGCATACCTCAGTTTTCCTTATCTTACCTCGACTCATCTACTCTTACCGCATCTTACCTCACTTTTAACTCAACATTAAGTAATTTTAATATTAACACTATTGTAAATTTCCTCAAATCCTCCCTTCCACCACTTATTTCTCTGTGTGTGTTTGTGTGTGTGAGTGTGTGTGTGTGTGTGTGTGTGTCGCGTAGTGTAAATTATACTTGTTTAATTTATTAACCCGAATGTAATATACTTTTTACTTTCTCGTATACAAAATATAGAGGAAGTATTGTAATCGTGCACATTTTTTTTTCACAAATCTCGACGTTTTACACCTCTCTGAGTCGGAAAAACATAGTTTTGCAATTTTGTCCGTATGTCTGTGTGTGTGTGTACGTATGTGTGAGTATGTGTGTTTGTGAACACGGTAACTTGAGTAAAGTTACAGCTAGGTTGATGAAATGTTGTATACAAGTATATCAAATTTGTTGTTTTGTATCAACTTTTCAAATATTTCCGGTAACCGGAAGTGGAACTTATTCTATTTTTTGATCTTTCAAAAGCTTATAACTTGAGTACTGTTTAAAATAGATAAACAAATTCACATAAACGTAAAAGAATCAAATTTTTGAGTAATTTCTATTGAATTGATGTAGTAATTTACGCTATTTCCGATTTCTCAAAAAACTAATATGAATTTATAAAGTACTAATATTCCGCACTATTATACATATATTGTTTGCCGTTCACTTGGAGTGCAATTCTTTTTTCTACGAGATTCTATTATATTTTTTAAAGTTGAAGTAATTAAAAATGTAATTAAATCATCCCGAGTTGCCACCACCCCCCCCCCCCCCCCCCCCCGAAGTGTTAAAAGAGAATATTCGAGCGAGAAAGTTTAGGGGAGATCACTCCCGGTTTTGTTAGTGATACAAATGAAACGCGAATTAAATTTAAAAAGAGAGCATTCAAACATTTTAGCGTACCCGTTACAGTTGGAAAATGTAAGTGTGGGGCGGGGGGGGGGGGGGTTGTACGTTCCCCATCTACCTTACGTGGAGAGTTTAACACTAAATCAGACTAGATATTTATTTTCTCAATCAGATAAATTAACGATTTAGTGGTGACTGGTTTCACCGTGAACCAATACAGGGGACGTTACTGTACTAAGTTCTATAGCAAAGTACGGCATGGATGATTTAAAGCTTTATGACATATCTTCCACGCTATCTAAGCATTCATTTCTGTTAAGCGATAAACGAAATAAAGAGCTATGTGTTATTTGTTGACATTAATTTAACACACACGAAAATTAACATTTTTCGAAAACACATGCTAAAACGTTTAAGACTGCTATAGTTATACAAGAAGTGCTATCAGGAAGAATTAATTATATTCTAAATTGCATCGTTTTGCATTATGGAATTTTAATCCTTTCTTCCAACTCATCTCTTTTACCTATACACACACAGTGTTTCTTTTAGATTTTTTTTTCTCTGGGGGAGGAGGGGGGCATTTAAAAATATCGTGGGGATAGGGGATGGTGGACTAAATTTTCCGGATGGTCGAACACTGTTAAATGTATACATTTACTATATACAATCTATTTTGTTCGGGGTGAGGATGGGATGGTGCGGTGGACGTGCTTCGGTGCACCCCCCCCCCCCCCAGAAGAGACCCCAGAAAGAAAACAAACAGTGGACCTAAATCATGTAAAGATTGTACTAAATCTGTTACGGATCTGCAGGTAACAGGTAACAAGACAAAGTATGAAAGCATCAACTGTTAAATTTGGTATCACATCTACTGTTCACCTATTCTGTTTGATTATTTATTTAATTTTTAATGAAAAATAACACAGATTTTTCAAACAAAATCTTTTATTAACTAAAACAAAGGCAACAAAAAAAATTCTACACAGGAATAAAAATTAAATTACGTTTTTTAACTTAAGAAAAAAACAACCTTTATCTTGTTTTGTTATGCTTTTGAGAAAATTGTCTTTAATTTGAAAAAGTGGAAACATTTATTTATTTTGGAAATAGCATGATCAGATTGATGAGAAATCGGCAAGACGTAATAAAGTGCAGTAACTCCTGTTTCATTGTTTGTAGTCTATTCGAAAGTGTGCACGCCGATAACAGTGTTTATTAGTGACTTTTGCATCAAGTCAACGCAAAGACGCATTAGCATGGGGCTGGAATTTTTTTTTTTTACTTAAAAATAAATAGGTTTTTATTTTTTTTCATAATGCTTAAAAATATTATTTAGACATTAGACCCTCGCGACGCCTCTGCCTACATGTAAAACACTAAATAAATTTACTAAATACAGCATTGTTTATCGGTTAACTTTTTAATAAAATTATTAACAGCACGAAAATATTTTCATGGTTGTGTCCCTTCCCCCTACATCGCTTTAACACTACAAAATATAAATTGTGACGCATACGGTGCACCATAGTTCTTCTGAAACAGGACGTAGAAAAGTTCGCGTCGACCAATGAGCGACTCGCCGAGTTTTCGCGCGATCACCCAGAGACCTTACGTCTGCTACCTGCTTCAGTCAGTATATTCGCGTTTCTCTTAGCGAAGAATAAAAAAAAACATCAGGGGACTGTTAAAATGACTGAGTTCGACTTGAATTAAAGAGGGATCTAGACTATTGTGACTGGTGTTTTTGTGAGTTTTCGTGTCTGAACATGGCGAAAATATCAGTGTACTTTCTTGGATTTAATTTTCTGATTTGTTTCGTATGGATAAGTCGAGCAGCGCTGATCAATCATTCAGTGGAAGTCAAAGGATACAGCGATGGAAAAGGTAAGTCACACATCAGAAGTCACTTAACTTTTAAGTTTCTAAAAAAATTGGATCAAGATTAAGATCTAGTTTAAAAAAAAAATAAACCACACACTTGGCTCGCCCGTAACACACCAACACACAACACACTTGTACCCAGTACACGTCTATCCCACATGTGACTAATGTTTACCCTGATATCAGCGCAGTGTTTGAACTGTCACATTGCGCAGCTGAACACTGTAGACGACAGACACTGGTACAGTGAATAGATCTAGTTGATCTAGATTTAGATTCTAGGGTAGATTTAAGCTGCGCCATTTTTTGTCTGCGAACTGTCACCTACTTAACACTTAAAACACCTACTGATAACCCTAGGTACTAGATTTTTAGATCTAGATGTATATCTAGATCTAGACTAGATCTAGAAATGTAGTGTGTTGTAGTTGTAGATATCTAGGATCTATAATCAGATATAAAATCTATATAGATCTAGATCTACTTCAAAGTATATTATGTTATTAATATTAATAGGTCTATAAAGACTATAACAGTTAAGTGACTTATGTAGGCCTACAATAAACAATTAATCGATTTTTTTAAAAGACATTATTTTTCTGATCTTACACTATAACTTAAACTATAACAAATCTTGTCTTTGAACTAAAATCAGATAAATCAGTACGCTGCAATAAATAGACTCAATAAGTCTTTACACTAAAAGACGTACCAAACTATTTTGTGTTTTAACGAGAAAATCAATTTTAAAAAATTCAATGAACTTGTGTATAATGTATAGATCTAGATCTAGACCTGATCTAGATCTAGAATCTAGATCTAGATTAGATCCATTAACCTTTACGCGCGTGATCTAAATTTTTCTGTCATTATCCAACCCCTTCACTAATCTTTTAATCTGATCACGTTAATTATTAATAAGTCAATTTATGTAATTTCAAGGCTGGTTTCATCATAAAGTATAAACTAGACTAGATTTAGACCAGACTATATCAGTTTCATCATGGTAGCGTTCAAAGTCCTTACAAGAAAAAAAAATTCTTATCCTCGTCTTAAAGAGTTTAGCTTTCTTGTGTGTGTGTGTGTGTGATAAACACTTAAAAAAATAACTTCGGTGCGATTTTTAACCGTCGATATCGATTGGTATTGAGTTCAGTTAGTTGCTTCTTACAAATTTATAATCATTTCCAATTGCCATTACAAATACGCCGGAACAATGTATAATCTATTATTATTATATACACACTTATACATATCAGCTTACATTAATTATTTAAAAAAATATTACAACTTTTAAAAAAAAAATGTTAGACAGCTAGCAACAACAAAATAAAATAATCTTTAAAAATGCGAATTTGTAGACGGACCATAGCTATATATTCATACAGCGCCGTTGAAATAAGACGCGCAATATTTCCACTGCCGCACGTGGCTATAGGATCAAAGAACAAAACACAAAGCCTAGATGCACAGGTTACCGTAATCAAAGCATAAAGCCTATGGGAACTGGGGACTACGGTACCTACAATAGTCTGAGGGGGTGGGAACTGGGAGCTACGGTACCTACCATGTTCTGATGTGGATCATGTTTCTAAATGTTACCTCACCACTGAGGTGTTTTATGTACCTCACCACTGAGGTGTTTAATGTAGCTTCCTGAATGCTGAGGTGTTTAAGGTACCTCATCACTGTGTAACTTTATTAACTCACCACTGAGGTGTTTGATGTAGCCTACCTGAACGCTGAGGTGTTTAATGTATCTCACCATGAGGTGTATTATGTAGCCTACCTCACCACTGAGATATTTCCTGTACCTCACAAATAAGGTGTTCTATGTGCCTCACCATTAGACAATTTTATAGGTACACCTATCCAAACACTCCTCTCCTCTTATT
Organism: Physella acuta; assembly: GCF_028476545.2. Taxonomy (NCBI): domain Eukaryota; kingdom Metazoa; phylum Mollusca; class Gastropoda; family Physidae; genus Physella; species Physella acuta. Next base: position 282,093 of record NW_026731761.1, on the reverse strand, counting down.
AAAATTACAATAGTTTCAAACATAGCCCATAGCATTATGAATACTAGCCATACGCCACGAGGTAGCGTTTTCGTTACTTCTATAAAACTCTACTGCTAAGTTACATTCAAAAAATAAATTACACCCAGGTCGCCCCGCTCCGTAACACCCCCACACACGTACACACATACACATCCCTGATTGCTACCTGAAATGAACACACCTGTTGTCATACCGTTCTGTAAAATACTAAGTCCCACTTGCATGTTAGCCCGTGAACGAGTTAGGTCGGCCTATCCGCTGTACTGGGTTTACCCGTTGCAATAAAACTGTACTAGAACATCCGTGTGATAACAAAATATTTTTTTTTTTTTAAAACTACACCAAGTTTTTGAGGATTGTTTTCTTGTAAAATATGCTGTCTTCACAATCTTCTACCTTATATTCACAACATTCTTTTTAATATGCCAAAGTAGATTCTGATTTATATTAATTTTTAAAAGAAGTGATTCTAATTAATTGATCATCATACTATGTTATATTAGTTGTCTATGTAGATTTTTATTTTAACTTTAGTTAGAACAATTAGTTAATATTAATATTATATTACTTTACCGATTTGTGGGTTAAGGCCTTAAGGTCTAGTCTAGCTCTAGGCCATAAATAAATGACAATATTTGCATCTAACTTTTTTCTTGTCTGTGGTGTCATTTTAAAGATCTTTTATTGGGTGAAGGTTGCAATAAGTTATAAGGGTAATCATATACACAGGGCAGAGATATTTGTTTTAAACATCGCGAGGTGATTTGTTTTCGCTTAGGACGCTTACATAAACAGTAGTCTAACGGGGGTTTCTTTTTTTTTTTTTAAAGGAGTCGTTTTTAAACTGTATCGGTGAAAGAGAAATGGGGGAAGATGAAGTTATCGCCCATACGTTTATTTATTTAAAAACAATTTCAACACCCGCGGTGGCTTTAAGTAAATACCGACCTCGAGGGTAAATAAATACAATGTCACTAATTTAAACCCACACATACCGCGAATTTTTGACGCTGTTAGCACTTTGTAAAAAAAAAAAAGTCTACAGAACGTTAAGGAAATCTAATACATTTGCGCGCCTCGATCCAGAATCTAGATCTACACAATGCAATGTTCTAGTGATCAAATTTTACACTTGAAAACAAAATATATTTTGACCTATAAAATTTCGTATCTAGATCTATATCGATATATTGTATTATTTATTCGTCTATATGTTTGCGTAGGATGTTGGAGTAGTTGTTAACCTTGAGCTACTTACACCCGACTCGTGCAAATTTTGGTGTCAAAAATTTTCCTCTCATTGTCTCTTGAACTGCCTGACACGTGGTCGCGATGCTATGTTCACGAACGTGACGTATGCAAGGAGAGGGTTGAAGGGTGATGATGACACCTCAATGTCAAGGATAGACGCCTTTATTATCACATTAATTATTTTTTTTTTACTTTTATATAAAAAAACAACCTAATTTTACTGGAATTTGCATAATATTGAATAGTAATGTATGTTTGGCTAAACGGCAATGTCTGATTTTTTTTTTTCCAGTTCGATAAAATACAATAGCACTTTACTAGATTATGACCTACGCCACGAGAGGTTCTATATTTAGCCTGTACATTTCTCAACGTCATTCCACCCAGCCATTTCCACGTCACTATCACAATAATTATATGATTGATGTATCGCTAGGTTGCCGAGAAAGCGGGGTGGGGGAGGGGGGGGGGGGGTTGACCTGTCTGACGACATGTTTTCGTGCGGTCAGGCTGTACTGATCACTGGGGTTAACCGTACCGAACTAACCTAACGGCTGGTATCGTTAATGAAGAAAGATAGCTTTAGGATTTAAAGTATCAAATTGCAAATTCCAGAGATGCGATTACACAATTATATTCATCTTTACGATTACACAATTGTATTCATCGTTACGATTAAAAATTGTATTCATGGTTACGGTTACAAATTGTATTTATAGTTACGATTACAAATTGTATTCATAATTACGATTACAAATTGTATTCATAATTACGATTACAAATTGTATTCTTAGTTACGATTACAAATTGTATTCGCAGTCCCCAAGCACCCTTGCTATAGATTAAAAACAAATTTTTGTAACTGTTGTTTTTATTTCGAAATAAAACAACAACAAATCCGTTACAAAAAGGAAACAAATGTATTTGCTGTTGAGCTGTACTTATCATGTATATTTTAAAACGTGAGGCGAGACTTACAACACGAATGCTAATTTTTTTTTTAACCACGTTGAATGAGGTTAATGACAGGTCAAGTGCCGGCTGATATGAAACTTTAAAAAAAAATTTGACCGTTTGAAAAAATAAGGAAACCGTTGGTTTAGAAAGTTTTTAAAAAGCTTTTATATTTTTTATAGTTTAAAAAAAAAGGACGTTTAAATAAATAAGGAAACAGTTGGATTAAAATTTTTTTTAAAAATCCTTATATATTTTTTAGTGTTTTAAGTTAGAATAAACAAAAATAATAAAAGAAAAGAAATTCACAAGAATTACTAGCTTTGGTTGAGGTCGGACGATTTAAGGGGTCTAACATTCATGTTAAAAAATATTAAATCAGCGTCAAAACTTTGATAATTTAAATATCGTGTGGAAGTTGTGTTTCTGATAGTATTGTTCTTCTAACGCTTGCTATTGGCCGCCAAACCACGTCCTGATAGTATTGCTATTCTCACGCTAATACAGGAATCGAATAATATGCCTCGATTCGATCCTGTCATGCTGTCGATTCGATCCTGTCCTGCGGTGGATTCGATCCTGTCATACGCTCGACTCGATGCTGTCATGCTTAAGTTTTTACTCGAAGCACGAACCGCTTACACATGTGGTGAATTTCTGTGCTGCTTGGTCCCGCTATTTTGTACTATAACAGCATCTGCTTAGACAGACGTCTGCGAGGTGCTATTGTGTTTGACCTTGGGGAAAAGTTTCCTGGTTTCAGTGCCAGTGGGTCAGGGAGTGTAGCCTCTAACCACCTGTTTTGTTTATAGTAGAACACCCCCCGCCCACACGCCCTTACCTTTCTTTTTTTCCCCTCACCGTACTTTCGCTTATGATTTTTGATAAGGGGAATGAATGGTATGTGGGGCCTGGGGCAATAATTAACTAGCTAGTAGTGGTGGTGGGGGGGGGGGGGCGGGGTTTCGGGAGAGGGCGGTGGGGATGGGAGCAAGAACGAGGCGTGGGGTAAAAAAGGTGTGATGTTTGGTGCTCAGTACAAGTAATTAGCACTGATGAAATATATATATATATATATATATATATATATATATATATATATATATATATATATATATATATATATATATATATATATATATATATATATATATATATATATATATATATATGAAATAACATCAGTGTCGTGGCTCACAGTTAATCATATTTTGCTTCCTGATAATATCTAGATGGGGGAATTCGATACAGTTGTTTCCGGAAGTATTTAAAACGTTTCCGTTTTTTATTTCTGAAGTGGGCTTGTTTAATATGAAGTGGGCTTGTTATAATAAGTCTGGTAGGAACTCAGTCGTGTTTTCAGTCGCCCTACTTCGTAATAGATAGTTTCTGGCGTGTTCGCCACAAATTTAACAACACAATCCCACCTATCCACAAATTAAACCTTTATATATATATATATATATATATATATATATATATATATATATATATATATATATATATATATATATATATATATATATAATTTACCTCAGCTATACATAATCTGCACCGAAAGACACAGGGCCTTTATGCCGCTACCTAGCTAGCCCATTCGTCAGACCGGCATTGTGTGTCGTTGATAGACAGGCGCCGCAAATTTTCCCCACGAACACTCAGTGCATCGGGGACACGTAGGTCCACCGTACCACTTTCAATATTTTGACACGGGCCAAAGTAAACAAACACGGCCATTTGACAGCCATGCTAAAGCCAAAACCAATCGAATGTCAGATTGACCCCGCCGCGAAAAGCTCTAGTGTTGAGAAACAGTTAATTAATTAATTAATTGTTATGTCGCGTCACTGTTAAGTTAGACATGAACTTTTTAAAAAAATTACAGTGTAAACCTTCATATTAAGGGTGCTAATTATGTCGTGGTATTTAAGCAATTCGCACTGTCTATGCAAGCCACAAGCGATCTGTAATCATAACTGCTTTTTAAAAAAAACTATGGAACACTGAATTGTTAAGTATTGCTTTTTTTTAAAAAATGTTTAATATTATATTCGTAATATTAAGATCGGATTCTTAAAAAAAAATGATATTAATTAACAAGTCTGATTGGTTGTAAAATAATACTAATTAACAAGTCTGATTGGTTGTAAAATAATATTAATTAACAAATCTGCTTTGTTTGGTGCTGTCTGGCGCTTTTCTCTTTGAAGTTCGTGACGAATACTTTTTTTTAGAGGTGGTAGAATGGTAATGGCGGTCCCAGCAGGCACAGTGAGCCAAGGTGACGCACGGGACACGTGCATGACTCACCCTTGTTCTATCGCCAGCTGGGGCTAAAAATAGTCATTAGCGAGGGTCGTTAATGAGACCAAGACGGGAGGTCGGTGACTGATGTACTGAGATTCGCACCTGGGGGTCAAGTCGGTGTCCGTGGATTTTCGATGTCCGTTACGTGGTCATCTTGTAATCGTTTGGTGCGAAAACAAGTTGTAGTTATTCATTTGATATGATAAGGTGGTTATTAATCTGAATGAAACTTATATTAAAATCTTCCTAACATCTCCCCAAATAGATCACATAAAGAGCTCGATTATCTTCCTAAAATCTCCCCATATAGATAATTTAAAGAGCTCGAATATCTTCATAACATCTCCCCAAATAGATCATATAAATAGGTCGACTATCTTCATAGAATCTCTTCACGTAGATAATTTAAAGAGTTCGAAAATCTTCATAAAATCTCCCCATATAGATCATACAAAGAGTTCGAAAATCTCCCCAACATCTCCCCCCCCCCCCCCCCGAATAAACCAAAACCAGTCAACCACGTGACCAGATCGCACCAAACCATCAACGCCGCCGTTTCTGAAAGACTTTGGAACAACAACTCCCCCCAAATCGATATGCAGAAAACAAAGTGACTTTCTGAAATTATAATCGAAGCAAATGTCACACTCGGGTGATTTTTTTCTCCCGCTCGACCGTCGGTCCAGTGAGCAGTTTGATAATAGCATTTTGTCGTGAGCCACGGTACTGGGGTCTGAGCCGATTTGTGTTTGTCCGGACAAGCGAGACCCCGGGGGGTGGGGGGGGGGGTGCGTATATTTTTAGCTTTATGATGTTTGTATGTAAATATGTTGTTTCTAGATATATTATTCAAAAGTTAAAAGTAGTTCACTTACAACAATAACAACAAAAATTGAAATTCATCATGGTAGGATTAAATTAAAAATGTAGCCTAAACGGTGTTCCATATCTTGTAGTTCTTTTTTATGCTAATACGAAAGTTATGATGTGAGATCAAGTTCTTTAAAATCACAAATATCTTTGTTTGGGGTTCGAATTCTTGCCAGGAGAAACTTGATGGATGAGACTTAACTCTTCATGCGGTGATTTAAATAACCCCAACGGGATTTGAACTCGACACGTATTTTACATCTTGTCGCGCGAGTGCTAGTAGCCGTGCGTATAACCAGGAACTAATACACCGAGACCCACTTAGCCCCCGCTTCCCACGGCTGCTCACTACAGTAGATTGACACTTCACATGACGATTTTTGTGTTATATAATTGTTCTTTTAGTTAGATCACACATTTATATAATGCATTACGATGCTGATATGTGGTGCGAGAGTGGTATGGATATCTCAATAACCCATCGTCTGGTCTGTCACGTAGTTCACACGATATTGTAGGGAAAATGGTTAGGAGTGAAGAATAGTGGACTACGATTAAAGGAAACTTGGCGCCTTATTATTTTGGAAAAAGGGAATCGGATTAGCAGTGGAGACGAGAGTAGGAAGGCGTGGCCCAGCGGTAGAGCTAACCCTAAAGACAAAGTTCGAGTCCAGGTTTAAATCAGTACAGCGTCCCTGAGTCCACCCAGCTCTGATGGGTACCTAACTCACGTTTGGGGAAAATGGCGGTTGGGCATAGTGATGACCACACTATCCCTTCACCAATTTGTCTTGGGCGCGAATGGGAAAAGATGATTATGCGTAGAAACGACTACATCAACATAGTATATCAAGTATAGAGGTAGAAAAAAAAACGTGTCAATGAAATCTACTTCAATGCATCGCGATTATACCATTATCTTTGTTAAAAAAACCCAAATAGGCCTACTTAGTGTAACATAAACTTTACCCTCTAAACCCATTTAATTTTGTATTTATTAGTTCGTCGATAAGGGTGTGTTCGAAGCTTATTTTATTTTTTTGCTAATATCGCTACTATTCATCTAATCCTAATCCTTCTGCTGACCCTTACGGCTATTCCGGCAAAAAAAAAAAAGTTACTTTGATAGATCTACTAAACGTTACATTTTTTAAAACGACTCTCGAATCCAACCCTGATCGATGACATCACTGTAGGCGAAGCACCTCTCCACCCCCCCCCCCCCCTCCTGTCCCCTCAGGGTCGGCGGATTAACGCCATCACGCACCTACCGTGTTACCACGATTTGTTCTCATGCGTCTTAAGTGCCCGGGCGAAATGATCTGTTTGCTTAATTCATCCCACATTACCTCCCCTTAAAACGAACTCGCATCCCTTAAAAATAACTTGCGTCCCCTTTAAAAATAACTTACCTCCCCTTTAAAATAATTCACCCCCCTTTAAAAAAAAAAGGAACCTTTTGCTTACTTCACATTGATGCTAGAATCACCTGTCTGTCGTAAAGCTAGTTGGCCACAATCTCCGCATGAACAACTTCGGAGCACCCCCCCCCCCCCCCACCCATCCATGTGTTGTGTCTGCGAAAAGGAGTTCACTACTTAAAAATGCATTATCTATCGCAGTGAAATTCCTTTCATACTGGCATACTTGTCATATCTAAGCTTTTTTCTGTGAAATATCTTTTTTTTTCTTCGTTCATTAAAGCTGATCGCTCAACCTTTCCATGACACTTCCTGTCTTCAACCTCTCTGCTTCACTCTCCTCTGACTTTTCCCCTTACCTTCCCTGCCTGTTTCTGTTTTCTCTCTCTCTCTTTCCCGTAACACATTTTCTTTACTCTCATTGCCTTCTTCCACCCCATTCCCCTTACCCATTCTTTTTGCCTCCCCCAATCCCTACCTCTTTTCTACTCCCCCCCCCCCCCATCTGCCCCCACCCCCAACAGTTACCCCCAGCCTTTCCCCATCTTCCCTGTCCCTTTCCCCACCCTTTCTACCCTTTAGACCCCCTCTTTCCTCCACAAAGTTAATCCCCTTCCCCTCCACCACAGTCTATCCTCCCGCTCCCTTGCACAGTCTATCCTACCCCCCCACGTCTACCCTACCCCCCCCCTTCCCCAACCAGTCTACCTTACCCCCTCCCCACAGTCTACCCTACCCCCCACCAGTCGACCTTACTCCCTCCCCATAAAGTCTACCCTACCTCCCCCCCCCCACCAGTCTACCTTACCCCCTCCCACCCAATCGCTACCCTTCCCCTCACCCATCGACCTCTTTCCCACCTCCCCACTTAAACCATAAAAGCACTGTCTCACCGATTGTGAGAAAATCTCGACAATGACTAAGTGTGGTAATCAACAGCTCATTAGAACAATCCGCACGAAAGGACACCGACATTTCTGCAAGCTAAGAATGTCTCGGCAGGTGGTTTGTTTTAAAAAAAAATGTGATGTAATTTTAAAAGTTAGATCAACATTCTGTGCTGTTGTCGTCTGCTAAGGTCAAGGGGTCATTGACACCAGAACTCCAGGCTTGTCCGTGCGGTTATGGTTAGGTTTAGGACAGTTTAGGTCAATGTCCGGTAGAGCCTCGAGATCAATCATAACTAGGATTAGTTTGGGAAAATATATATGTTACTCTTCTGAAAATAGCTTGTGTTTTTTTTTTAAGAAATAAGAATCAAGTTATGTGCGGGATTACCGTTAGGCTATTGATGTTTTAAAAACCGGGTTAATTGTTTTTCAGTTTTATATAAGACTTAAAAAGAAAGTGGATTAGGTGAGCTATGTTGTTTTTATAGGCAATCTAAAGACATAAAAATAAAATATAAAAAAACTTCAACTATAAAATCACACAACGTATGACGTAACATCCTTGAATCCACGCCAACTATTCTTTTATTTTATATCTTTAAAATTTTTCCACACACCATAGGAATGTATTAACGATTGTCTGTTTTCTTACCAAGTGATTAGCTAAACACGAGAAACTTCTGGGCCCAGTGCAGGATAAAGGCAAAGGCTAACCAGGCTGATGACTGGGGCCCCAAATTTTTACGGGCCCCCAAATGACTCACTGCTCAAACAATACAAAATAGTAATTTTGCGAGAGTATCCTAGTCGCCAACACCCCCCCTCCATCTGCCAAACAAGCTTCGGCCATATTAAAATAAAAGCCACTTTTAATATTCATAGTTACCCGACAAAGTAACCTTTCGTGGTGTGTGGGGGGTGGGGGTGAAAGAAGCTGGCAATAACAAATAGTTTTTATGCACCTACTTATCCCCCACCACCCACCCCAACTCCGTTTATTCTGATATTTTTTATATTTAAAAAAACATTATGTTATGAAATAATTAATAACAAACAGAGGTAATTGTTATAAAAGCATACTTTAACTTTCTAAATCATGCTTTTATTAATTAAATTATTAAATTTTTAATGTCCACATAATGGGGTTAATTTTGTTTAAATCTTTAAATCTACAATTTTATAATAACTTCAAGTTAATAATTCATTCTTCGCCATAAAATATGCACTATCTGCGTGGTTTGTAATTTTGCCAAAATAATTGCTTCACTTTTATTTTTATTTTATTTAGAAAAGTAGGTAAATGTTTTAAGTCAGTTCTTTGCAAACTAGGAGCGCCTAAAACAAGCAACAGGGGGTGGGGGAGAGGTGATCAGGCGCCACTGACTAGTATCATTTAAGCGTACACAAATATTTTGCGTCAATTACGTTTTAGTAACCGCGATATGTTCGCCTTTTGTTTGAAAGAGGAGACGCAAATAACAGCCACAAGACGAATGGTCTCGATGTTGCTTTAATCAGGCGGTGTACTTTATGACGTATTGTTTGTTTTTAAGTATGTTGAATACTTTATGAATAGTTAAAACTAATCCTCTTAAAGAACGTTATATATAAACTTATATTTTATTCAACTAGTTTTGATTTTAATTCCGCAATAAATAATTAAATTATCCGAAATTATCCGTATATATATATATATATATATATATATATATATATATATATATATATATATATATATATATATATATATATATATATATATATATATATATATATATATATATATATATATATATATATATATATATATATATATATATATATATATATATACACATATTTACAGACAGACAGATAGATAAACACAACCACCAAAATGACTATCTATGACCAGGTAAAAGCTAACGGCGACACTACCTGTTGGGTGTTACCTGTACCAAAATATTCCCGCGTCACCTACAGCCCACATTCCACAGCCGCTGTGGTGTTATTTTTAGATCGTGACCGCCGAATTACGGGCTGAAAAGGGACGCGCCAACTGGGTTTTTTTATTGGGTTATATGGGGACATCGGGGGGGGGGGGGGGGGCTAATGGGGGGTGCATGGACATTCTTTACGTCCATATTTAACAATATAGTTCATCAATGTCTAGCATAGAATGTCTCATCTGTCATCGTTCACAGGAGTGATTACTAATATTCACGTGTTCTCATATATATATATATATATATATATATATATATATATATATATATATATATATATACATACATATATGAACATTAAGATAATAGCCATTAAAATATATTTGTGCTTTTAAAGGAACAACTATTCTCTAAATAGTAGATCTACCATTTACTGCGTTCATCGCAAGAGGATTGGTATGACATATGAAGAACAGTTAGACCTGTAGTCAGTATGGTCACTGGTCATCTAGATCTCTAGACAAGTGCTTTATATAAATTTTTTAGAACTTAAACCGTTAAGTAATCGATGGTTATCTAACATTTCCATTTATACTGACAACGACACCAATCCTTCTGTTTTGTGCGTTCGCTACGATGGCCTACTGCTGATTAGAGAAACGCTCTTCGGGTAATGATTTAATACATTGGGACGAATGGTCGAATGGTCGGCTGCTGGCCCGTATGTCGCGTGGTTGGACGTGTGACTGTACTTGGGTATACCCAGCCCTTTACATTTATGATGGGGGGGGGTGGGGGAGGCGGCTGGGCTTAGTGCTAACCCATTATTCCCTTGTATGCCGAGGTTATTGAAACAGATGAACTCTACTTCATCTTCCCCAAGTGTCTTAGTGCTTGCCACATTATTCCCTTGTATGCCGCGGTTGTTGAAACAGAGGAACTCTACTTTATCTTCTCATTAAATTAGTGCTGACCTCATTATTCCTTCGTATGCCGAGGTCATTGATACAGATGAACTCTACTTCATCTTCCCTAAGCAGGAAACAAAAACCTCTTCTATTAACTTAAGTTCCCTTGACGTGTGTATTCTTTTCTCTGCTCTCTCCCAACACGTTAAATATTCCAAGCTTTTTTTGATTTTACTCGTGCCTTTTATTCGTCCATGTTTTTAAAGAAATATAATTCCATTGTCTGAACCTTAATCCAGACTCTTTCAAAAACATAAATGACCATTACGGGCTTTCAAAGAAAAACTATTAAAGGCAATTACGGCAATCTCAGCCCTCCATCACCGCGTTATCTCCGGGGGAATAAGGTAATTTCTTGATTTATTAAAATTAATTGCCGCATAAACAGGATGCGCACCTGTAGAGACAGGTGTCAAAACAACTGCTCTATACCTGTAGACAATTCATCGAAGGGGGTGAGTAATTAAGGCCTGATTTATGTTGCAATTAATTTATTTTAATGAGCTAGGGTTGGAGGTGTTTGGTGGATTTGTTTACGAAACGGCGCAGACGTTGTGACAGATGTAGGAAGTCGTTTTGACGTATTGCGACTTTCTTGATGAATAATTATCCATCCGCATCGGTATACGGAAACGGATTCGTTTTACTTGTCTCGCTATTACGTGTGATTTGTTAGATAAAATTAATTAATTAATTAACACGTGATATAGTCAGCACACGTTGTAGTTTAGACCAAATTTATTTTTGTTTTGTTAAAAAAAAACTTTAAAAATTCAATTTTTTTAAAACTCGTATCGGATTGAGATTCTGTAATATCCCAGCTCTAAAGAGTACCTGACTTAAGTTAGGTTAGCAAAGTTGGTTGGTCATAGTACTGACCACACTATCCCCTTTAATCTCGAAGTCATTGAAACAGATACTCCACTTCATCTGCCTCATGTGTCTTGGGCACGAACGGGAAAAGATGATGGTGTTGATCAGATTGAAATTGAGGTGTTGATTGTTTAAAGTTTTAAAATATATTTTTTTAGTATACAGACACCTGTTTTGTCTGTCATATTGCAATCGCTGAATCTCACTCCCCCCCCTCATCCCTACCCCACTCCAACCCCCTCCTAATCACTCCCTATTACACTTGCCCAACGAATAACTTGTACGCATTTCTTTCACTCAAAAATACACCCTGCAGTGATCTAAATCTTTTCTTTAAGATACTCATCTCAGATCACTTTGTCTCTCTGTAAATAAATGTACTAAGATGCATGTTTTCTTAATAGGTTATGAACAGACACGCGAAGGAAATGTCACATTCTTATGTCCCCTGACGCCAGGTACCTCCCCGTCCCCATACACGCATACAAACAGTCCCTACCCACACCATTATTTAACTCGCGTACACCTTGTTTGTTTGTTCTGTGCTTATTTTATCAACAGGTTCGTATTGTAGTACAATACTCGGTTGGCGGGAAAAAACCCAGGCGAATACGGAATGGTTTTAAAGTGGGGAAGGGGGGGGGGGAGTCACCCGCGGAGGGGTACATTAATGCCTAGCGTGCCGATTGTCCGTGCTTTCTCCTACGTCCGCTGTCACCGGTGTGGGTAACAATAACAGTTTATAACGGGAGAGTGGGGCGGATATTTACACCTCCGTGGCTCAGGAATGTTGCAGTTGGGGATCTTCTTTTGGTCGGCGGCGTGTTGTTAGGGACTTGCCTTTTAATTACACATACAAGGGGCTCATATATACATATATATATATATATATATATATATATATATATATATATATATATATATATATATATATATAATATATATATATATATATATATATATATATATATATATATATATATATATATATATATATATATGTATGTATGTATGTATATATGTATATATGTATATATGTATATATATATATAATATACATCTAAATACACACACATGTGGAACTTCGATTCGTGATATGAACCATCCTATTTTTCACTGGAAAAAAATATTCAATCTCACAAACACACACATATACTGAAGAATGTAGGACTTTATAAGAACCTAAGTCCTGTGGTTTGTAATTAAGTCACGGTTCAGTGAAGCGGAACTGCAAAAGCCTTTTCTTGGCTCTGGTTCCACGCTACATTGCCAGCAAGCTTAAGACCCATATCGGTTTCAGGGCGCTCGTAGTAGTTTTATAGTTCGGTTGATTAAAAGTACGGAACACTGAAATGTCATTTGTTTTATTTTACACGCAGTACTGGAATTCGATAGAGAATCGCAATGGGTGGTAAAACAAATGGGTGGGGGGGGGGGGGGGGTCGACATACCAAGTCGTACGTATTTTTATCATCCACTTCATATCCTGTTAAAAAAAATGTATCACTTTTTTTTTTATTCTTGAGAAATCACTCAAGCGGAACGTAGCCTGAATTTACGTGCTTACTGTTGGCTGTCTAAAAATAGCCTGCCGCGCCGCAGTCCCGGGTTATGTCGTAGTAGATCTATGTAGGAACGAACATATCCTGTTACACGGTGATGGGTGGTAGGGGGGTAGTTGGGGGGGGGGGGGGGCATAGGGCTCGTCATTTCACAAACGACACGATCTGACACAGTGCTGGAAAAAGGGGTGGGGGGGGGGGGGGGGTAAAGGGAATTAGGAATAATCTAGATCTCACATGGTAGTTGATGAAAGGTTGGGTGGGGTGGTGGCAGCATCCGACTAGACTTGTAATAACCCAGTTAGGACGTGTTCTATATATATATATATAGATGTGTATATATATATATATATATATATATATATATATATATATATATATATATATATATATATATATATATATATATATATATATATATGGGCACGTACCACCAATTATCCAAAGTCCCACATCAGCACCAAACCGACTTACCGTAAAGCACTCAAGTTGCCCCAAGCTCCGTAGAGAACTGAAATACCAGTCACAATTGTCAGATATCGACCTTTGCTAACGAGCCTTATTGGGTGTATAGACATTGTCACTCTCATACACCGTATAGCTTTTACTGTGGGTTTATCCTCCTGTAATGATGTTTTATGTAAGGATGGGATGTGTTTTTATAATGAGGGGGTGTATTCTGTTACCAGAGTGTATTATGTAATGAGGGGGTGTATTATGTTATGAGCGAGTGTATTCTGTAATAGGGGTGTATTATGTAATGAGGGGTGTATTTTGTATTGAGGGTTGTATTCTGTAATGAGGGGTGTATTTTGTAATAGGGGCTAGGGGTGTAGTCTGTAATGAGGGAGTGTATTCTGTAATGAGGGAGTGTATTCTGTAATGAGGGAGTGTATTCTGTAATGAGGGGTGTGTAAGGTCTGATGACAACTATGGTAGGTCAAGTAGACTTGGACTTTCATATTTGAAACATTTGTGGACATTTCAGTCTTGTTTCAAAAAGTACTATCTACTAAAGGGGTTAAATACTAAACTTTCACCCCCAAGGGAGCTAAGTGGGACAAAAGTAAAATTTAAAAACCTACAAACTGCTAAGTACATACACAGTAGTTGTTATTCCCCTTTATAGTACATGCCATAAAGATAATTTTTGTACTAATAGAAATTTAAAAAAAAAAGAAACTATTGATTATAGTGTAGTAACTCTGAAGTAAGGGTACAATATTTGCCATGCTTCGTGTAGAGTGTTAGCATTTTTAAAATTCACACGATTCTGTAATAATCGAACAAATAAAGCATAAATAAATTATCGATTCCATGTTATCGACAGTATCGATTACCAGCATCTCAGGTTTACCCTATCGATTTCGATCCCCGGATAGATCCTGGCCATCGAATCCGTTTTATGCGAGGAAATAGAACGAGCTTAAGAAATCAAAATTATCAATAAAATATTCAAAGGGGGCCTCGTGCATGTTCCATTGTGTGGTCTCACGACAACACGAGCGTGTGGAGACGTGAGTATCGAACGAGCGGGTCGGCGAGTACAAAAAGACTTAGGCGAGTGGCTCAAACTTTTTTTTCTTGTTGCTAACCATTTTGAAAATAGGTTTACATACACATATATATGATACATTTATGTGTGTTTGTATTATATAAATCAATGTGTATATGATTACACATAAATAATTCATAGGTATATATATATATATATATATATATATATATATATATATATATATATATATATATATATATGTATATGTATATATATATATGTATATATATATATATATATATATATATATATATATATAGAGAGAGAGATAGATATAGATGTAGATATAGGTATAGATATAGATATAGATATAGGTATAGATATAGATATAGATATAGATATAGATATAGATATAGATATAGATATAGATATAGATATAGATATAGATATAGATATAGATATAGATATAGATATAGATATAGATATAGATTTCTATATATCTATATATCTATATATCTATATATCTATATATTTATATAACTATCTATATATCTATGTATATACATATATATATATATATATATATATATATATATATATATATATATATATATATATATATATATATATATATATATATATATATATATATATATATATATACATATACATATACACATTATATAAGTACACACATGAGCACGACTACGGCATGCATGGCAACATGCCTTGACTTCACGTGAGAATATCACGTGTCACGCACAGTGTGTTTGCATGAGAGTG
This sequence comes from Physella acuta, assembly GCF_028476545.2. NCBI lineage: Eukaryota > Metazoa > Mollusca > Gastropoda > Physidae > Physella > Physella acuta. The sequence goes on along the minus strand of NW_026731761.1, from coordinate 266,770 downwards.
TGTGTGTGTGAGTCATTTGACGAGGGTGAAATGTAGCCAGATGGTGTGTGACGTATGGCGTACTCACGTCGAGAGGGATTATAAAAAAAATGGTGTGAAAAAAATGGTTTTATCATATCATGTTACTCTACACTCATCCATATGGATACATGCACAAAATTTGTATGTGTGCGGCTCATATTCACGGCTTATACTGTTTAACTTTAATTCTATTTATTCTAGTTTATTATAATTTATTCAAAATTATTTTAGTGTGTAGAGGCGACAGTACTTTTGGTCCATAACTCATTATACGGCAAGCCTCAGTATTCTGATGGTGTATTGTGGTTATTAGTTACGTGCTTTACTGACTTTACTTTATGAATTGAAATAAGATAACCCATCAGAGCTGGTTGGACTCAACGTTAGGTACCCATTTAAGCTAAATTAATTCAGGAACATCGGACCGAATCGCTAGGTACGCGTAAGAGCTGAGCTGACTCGGAAACGCCGGGTACCTATTAGAGCTGGGTTGACTCAGTGAGCCCAAACATGTAATATATCAAACATAATACCTCGGACAGTATGTATATGTATATGTATATGTATATGTATATGTATATGTATATGTATATGTATATGTATATGTATATGTATATGTATATGTATATGTATATGTATATGTATATGTATATGTATATGTATATGTATATGTATATGTATATGTATATGTATATGTATATGTATATGTATATGTATATGTATATGTATATGTATATGTATATGTATATGTAAATGTATATGTATATGTATATGTATATGTATATGTATATGTATATGTATATGTATATGTATATGTATATGTATATGTATATGTATATGTATATGTATATAGTAGATGTAGATGTAGATGTAGATGTAGATGTAGATGTAGATGTGTAGATGTGTAGATGTGTAGATGTGTAGATGTGTACATGTGTACATGTGTACATGTGTACATGTGTACATGTGTACATGTGTACATGTGTACATGTGTACATGTGTACATGTGTACATGTGTACATGTGTACATATATACATATATATATATATATATATATATATATATATATATATATATATATATATATATATATATACAGACATTTAGTATAATGTGTATATACTTACACACGTACAGTATAATATATATATATATATATATATATATATATATATATATATATATATATATATATATGTATATATATATACGTATATATATACGTATAAATATACGTATATATTTATATATATATATATATATATATATATATATATATATATATATATATATATATATATATATATATATATATATATATATATATTCACTCAAATATATATATACACACATATAGTATAATGTGTGGGACGTGTGTAAATTATAACTCTTGATTGAAGTGCCCGTAGTTGCTGGTGTTTGCGTCATCTGTTTCCTGACTTTCGTCGTCACGCTTAACTGGCGCTCCGTCACCTGTGTCCGATACCGCCACTTGTTTATTCTTATCGACAGCTCGTATCTGATCCGGGCTCCAGTGTGGGAGTACGATGAGGGTGGTGGGTGGGGGAAAGCGCGGGGGTGGGGGCGATGCATTTTTCACAATATTTGTATTTTTTTTTAATGTTGATTAAGACGTTTAATATATCTAAAAAAAACATTTGAAAATGAAATATATTTTTTTGATGTACACAAGCATTAATGAAGTGTGTATGTTAATAGTAGTTTTTTACGGTTCGTTGAACACACGGAGTACTCACTCCCACATGTACATTAAACTCAACTTCCCCCACGCCCAGGCCGTGTCTTTATTCATGAACTCGACATTATATATTCTATTTATGTTTAGATAGGGATCATGTGAAACACGTTTAACTGTGTGGGAGATGGGAGTATAAGAGTGGGTAACATGTAATCTATGAGTAGTCATACATACATACATACACGTGTACACACATACGTACACAAATACACTCTATACATACAAACACGAGACGGTGTGGTCGGTACGGCCGTTGCTAATTTCAAAAGTTCTCAGTTCGAACCCCCGGGGAGATGAGGCTTGTTTGGACAGCAACCCTTCTAGGAGAGAATACTCTACATTAAAAAAACTACTACAGCCTTGAAGATTTATCGTAAGTGAGCAAACGGCTACAGAAGCTATTCCATAAAGAAAAATATGCTAAAGTCGCGAGTCAACGAGCCTTTTATGGCTCATAACATGCTGACACGTAATGCTTATATGTTTCAGGACCCCCCTCCCCCGCATATATATATATATATATATATATATATATATATATATATATATATATATATATATGCCTAAATATAAGTAAGTATATAGATATAGATACAGATACAGATACAGATTCAGATTCAGATACAGATATATATCGCTGCATTTCTTGTGTGCGCCACTTAAATTGACCCAGACCAAACGTATCCAATTTGAAGCGTAAACGTGTCAGAAGCAGTGAGTGGCGCCACTCCTCTCGCGTCCTAACACTACCATCCGTCGCACGTGTTGCATAATGGCGGCAACAGCCGGCGCTGATCTTGGACAATGGGTTTGATCTAATTACACAATCGGGGCTATTTTTAAACTGCCGTGACGGTTTTTCAGTTGTGTTGGTGGGTATCGTGCCCAGAGCCACGCTGTGTTGTGTGAATTTTTCAAAAACTTAGTCTGGCCTTGAGCATCGTTATTCTTGCAGCTTTTTAGCGCAATTCCTTACAGGAATTGCGATTATTAACTTGTCATTTCTGGATGGATGGATGGATGGATGGATGTGTGTCCGCAGCTTTAAGTCGTATCTCCGCCTCAACGAAGCAATATCGAGGACTAGTTCCAAAAGCAAATATGTTAAGCAAGTTCCGAGGATGATTGTGGGCCAAAAAAATTCCCGGAATTCCTTCCTGGATTTCCCGGAAAAGCCAAAAAACCTCGAAAAAAATGCAGTTTTTGGTCCATATCTCGGCAACCAGACCACTTAGCGACTTGAAACATTTACCAATCGATTCCTGCCATAATTTAGAACAATATTGCCGTAGAAAGTTTTCAAAAATATCCTTTCGTTCGGTCACAAAAAATTAATTAAGGAAATTGCGCTTAAATTGTCACTAGACTTTTTATTAACTTTTTTTTTAAATGTATAAATTATATCCTTGTATATATGTGCATCTATTTGTTTCTACATATTATATACGGATAACTTTATACACGTGAATAAATGTATGTTTATCTATGCAGTACATGTAACCTATACCCTTCCTCTACTACATACCGCCCACCATCCCCATGCGCACCCTGAATTCTCCACACCGCCTTGCACATGTTTTGAACGCGCACGGCATTCAGTGTTGAAACGGCCTCGGTTTTCACAACGCACTCCGAAACAAACAACACGGATTTGAACCTAGTTGTAGACTTGTTAGTAAATAATGCTAAACAACTTTCTGTTTTCGGCGGAAGGGGGGTTTCTTTATCGGGACTTTCCCATGAGCAACGCATGCAATACAAGTTTACCTAAGTCTACGATTAAAGGTCAAGGGCATGGGTTTGCAGGTTCTTAATAAAGAATCGTCGACAGAATAAAACAGTATGGAATTTTTGTTTTTGTTAATGAATACATTGTTGTTAGGGTTAATTTTTTGAATTAGTGATAGGTTTATGTTAAGTGCCAATACTACGATCGTCATTTTACTCTTTATTGGGTAGTTTTACTAGTAAAATAGCCTCGCATGTGTCGGTTAGGCTTAGAATTAAGGCTAAAGTAAAGACTATTGGTTATGGTTAGGAAAAAAATAGCTGCCGTATGCCCTTAAAGCAAATGCACTGGTGGCAGGGTGTGATCTGAATTATTAAATTTAAGACTATTCTATAAAAGATAAAATTGTGATACACATACAATCTTTATTGACACATTTTATTGCAATAGTAAACATCAGTATTTAATAAGAATAAAATTAAGATATTTTTGTATTGTCATCGGAGATACCGTAACCTGCCAACGCCTGTCTAGAAATTTGTCTCTATTGAGTTTATAGATTGTACTAGACAAAACCGGACAGACTTAAGTTAAACTAAAAAAAAGTAGTATCAGTTTATCAGCTAGCCTCGTTCTAAGTCATCGATGCATTAATTCCTCACGTGGCGCCCCTAGTGTCAGTCCTTCCATCGATTTATCGAGCCGCCAAAGACGACAGTGTTCTGTTCTAATTGGTATCCACACAAAGCTGATGGAGCGACCGGGCTACAGTACTCATCTCACCCATGCACTCGGGGTTTCTTTCTTTTTTTTCTGCATGCACGTGCATTAGGTATTGAACGCTCGCAAGTCAATGGTGTGTTGTTGTTTGATTTAGATGAGTGTGAGTGGATGGTAAGGAACAGTTGGAGGTTGTTGATGGAGGTGGTGTGGGGTTTGTGTTTGTGTGTGGTGGTGAGGAAAAGGGGGGGGGGTACACTCAGATCACCGGAAAGAAAATATACTTTGTCTAAATAATTTCGTTTTAAGCCCGATTCGAAAGTGGGGTTTGGCCTGTGTTTTGGCTTTTGTTAAGACCAATAACACATGCGAGACCAAGAACCGCTAGTCATCTCCATTGCCTACACTCTAAAAAGCCCGAGAACCGCAAGTCACATCCACAGCCCACACTCTCGAAAACCCTAGAACCGCAAGTCACCTACATTGCCCACACTCTCGAAAACCCGAGAACCGCAAGTCACCTACATTGCCCACATTCTCAAAAACCCTAGAACCGCAAGTCACCTCCATTGCCCACATTCTCAAAAACCCGAGAACCGCAAGTCACCTCCATTGACCACATTCTCAAAAACCCTAGAACCGCAAGTCACCTCCATTGCCCACATTCTCAAAAACCCTAGAACCGCAAGTCACCTACATTGCCCACATTCTCAAAAACCCGAGAACCGCAAGTCACCTCCATTGACCACATTCTCAAAAACCCTAGAACCGCAAGTCACCTACATTGCCCACATTCTCAAAAACCCGAGAACCGCAAGGCAACTCCATTGCCCACACTCTGGAAGTCGCCCTTTAGAAAATGTCACTGCACTCTCTCCTCTCTCCAAAGGAGCTTAATGGACTCCCCTGTGAACCAGAGGCACATGAAAGAATTTGTGGCTGCCTGAAGTAGTTTAAAAAGATTTTAAACTATTTTTAAAAGTTAAAGAGAAAGGTATCCAACTGGGGATTTAAAAAATCGTTACAAGTAAGCTTTCATGCTAGTGAATTCCTTGTAAGGAAGATCAATAATTCTTTTCAAAATGTTGTCAATTAGTTTTAATTATTTACTGGAAATTAACTTAACTATCGTATTGTTAAAAAATAGAGTAGTGATTTCCAGTTTTTTTTTTTTTTTAAACCGTAAGTTTAGACCATTTGTATGTGTATAAAAACAGAAATCGGTTTATAAAAAAAAAATATTATTAAGCCCGTTTGTGACGTCATGTTATAATGTCACGTGATCAAATGAACACGCAATTAGCCTCAACGTTTTTTGGGCCGTGCGACTTAAGGTGCCTTAAGACCTCCATTCCGAACAGCACCCATTTTTTACATAACAGACTCAAGGTCGCATAAAAAAAGAAGTCACAAAAGTAAAGTGTATTATAGTTGGAAAGCATAATAAACAACCTTTCTTATTATTGCATACCATTGCTATTACCATACAATTGTGCAAAATGTTTATTTAAAAAACGACAACTTCAAAACGGGTTATTTTCTCTACAAACGTGTTGTAAGTAAGTAGAACTTCTTTCAATTATGCTAAAAAATAATTATTTATTACTTCCCATCATGGGTTTAAGTATAATAATGGTCTCCCTTTATTTGGAAATTCGATGCTTTCGTGGACCTGCATGTTTCTACATTAATTTAGACAACAACGTCTTTACTGATTAGCGATTGTACCACATTCTTACCTTTTGTCCCCTCCCCACATGTAGATATACTGTACCATAGCCCACCAAATGAAATCTACTTCACCTACCATCTGATTCGTTTTATCTTGAAACTAACCCGATTTTTACTCGACCTAAATCCATGTCAATAAAGAAAATCTTTTTCCCCTGTTTATTTCATGTCTAGGCCTCCACACCTCATAATCTTTAGACGATCCACCCCCTCCCCCGTATCTGTCAACACCCCCTAACTCCGCCATCTTAATCAGCCAATATTGGACCATCCATTGTGGTTGTATGGATTTAACTATCATCCCCACAGCTACTGACAGCTTGGGTTGTTGTTGTTTTTTTTTTAAAGTAATTTACTAAATTATAAAATTCGCACTTTAGACGTGTGTACACAACAGATTTCAGTTCGATAACGGTCGATTAAGATTCTCAGTTGGTTCATTGTGTGGAGATTTCTGTTGGTCTAGCCATGGTCTACGGTTGACCAGCCCCACACTAGTCCACCCCTCTCCTAGCTTACTCCACCACGTCTTCCCCTAATAACTCCCTTCTCTCTATAACCCCCACCCCCTTCTCTCCATAATCCCCACCCCCTCTCTCCATAATCCCCACCCCCCTTCTCTCCATAATCCACACCCCCCCTTCTCTCCATAATCCCCACCCCCCTTCTCTCTAAAACCCCCACCCCCTTCTCTCCATAATCCCCCCTTCTCTCCATAACCCCCACCCCCTTCTCTCTATAATCTCCACCCCCTTCTCTCCATAATCCCCACCCCCTTTTCTCCCCCCACCCTCTGGCTTATATACCCCCCCCCCCCCCCCACGTCTCGTTCTAACAGCTGTCACCCCACCATCAGGCGCGGAGATGTATTAATCTAACGTAAAATAATTGTATTGTTAGGGTGACATCTTTTAGTATCCCCGCCCCCCTCTCCCCATGGTAAACCGAAAATTTCCCTATACCTTTTGTTGTTTACAACTCAAAGGAAGTCGATCAGAATACAAGCAATATTTTTCAACATTTTGTTCCGGTTCGAAATTTTTACATAGTACTAGCCGTCCCGGCCAGGCCCTGCTCTGGCTTTTGTGAAAAACCTTTCTGTTAAAGACCATTACCTGTGTGTTTAGTAACCATCATAAACCCGGCATTGCCCAACCAAACCACAACCAACCAAAACCAAAACAACAAAACGCAAACATAACGCTAACACAATTACAAATACAAACGAAAACAAAAACTTACAACAAACCAACCACAACCACAAACACCAATACGAACACAAAGAAAAAAGCAAACGAAAACAAACCAAATCCAAACACAAAACCAACCACAAACACAAACACAAACCCAAAGAAAAAAAACAAACGAAAAAGCAAACGAAAACAAACCAAATACAAACGCAAAACCAACCACAAACCCAAAGAAAAAAAAACACAAAAGAAAAACAAACGAAAACAAACCAAATCCAAACGCAAAACCAACCTCAAACACAAATACAAACACAAACCCAATGAAAATAAAACACAAACGAAAACGAAAAAAGAAAGAACAAAAACGAACCAAATCAAAACGCAACCACTAACGCAAACCCAACCTAAACACAAAGAAAACACTAACGCGAATATAAACGCAAAGTGCTCACGGGGCTGAATCGCCTACTTCAACTTAATAAACGACTATAGTACCCCAACTTATTCATAGTCTTTTGCACTCACTTTAATGAACGTAGGCGCGAAACCGAACACGGGAGGCCCGGGACCCCAAAAAGCACCCTGTCTGGGCGCCAGAGGACGCACCATGACGTCACCGCCTGATTGAACTTAGTAAACGCCTATAGTGCATAACTTATTTATAGTCTTTTGAACTCACGCGAACGTAGATACCATAGCGTACACCGGAAGGCCCGGGGCGCCAAATAGCACCCTGTCGGGGTGCCGGAGGACGCCCGGATTTGATTCACTTAAAGACTATAGTAACCTTTCTTATCCATAGTCTATCGCACTGTTTAAAACAAAATTATGCAGCATAGCGCTCACATGATAGCTGAGGGTGCCAAATCAAACCGTGCAGGGGCGCCGGCGGACGCGCCTGTTTCAATTTAGTGAACAAAAATGATAATACTCCAAGCTTATCCGTAAATGGAAAGAAATAAACGTATATGATTTGTAGGACCTGGCTTATTAAATGTTATTGATTTTAAAAAAAATAATAATTATTGAACAGTATGTTCAGTGTATAGAATAAATAAAAGGCAGTGTTAAAAATACCTAACGACATTGCACTTAATCAATCCCCGCTAATTGTGTAATTATTTTTTTTTTCTTAACACCAAAAACAAAGTAATAAAATGTTAATTCTCTCTTCTTAAGGATTTATTTTTCATTAAAGGGAAGTAACTTTGCAGTCAATACATTTTCGACACAATTTTAGAAATTTTATAAACGTCGATACACTTTTTAAAAATTTTATGTCGCGTTCATAATTGAAAATTATTCTTCTAAGTAAATAGAATGAAAATTGTTTTTAAAGACTTTCAATGGTAATTTTTTGACTCGTAAATTTAGACTTTGAGCACGATAAAAAATCTAACACTTAAATCCGTAGAAGTGTCAACGACAAACTTTTTTGTTTTTTGCCACACGTTACAGAACTGAGCTTTATATATTAGATGCGTTGTGTAAACTATAACACTTTTACTAATAAAATTATTCTTAGAAATTTCAGCTGCATATTTCTGAAATTCTTTTGTATATTAATTGATAATTTTTTTTAGCTAAATGTTCATGCTCACTGTTTTTAACCCCCCCCCCCCCTGGGGTCACACACCACCTTTTGTCCACGATGTAGGTCACGCGTCCTATCGCCGTAGACCTGGTACCTACAGGTCCCTGCGTGTTATCGTGCGCGGAAGTGGGTCAACACTCTACCTGTTGGGTCGCCAGCTGAGACGGTTGTAGCGTCTTGTCACTGGTAGGGTCGTTCCAACATGTGTCACCCCCCCCCCCCCTTTTCCACCCCCTCCCCCCACTCCACGAACAGCTGGCCCGACCGCGGTCTCTATACCGATTCTTATTTTCTCGCTGTGTGTGGGGGTGGGGGTGGAATAGATAATGTATTTGGGAGAGAGAATAGTATTTTTTGAACATAATATAAGATCCAGTTCCCTATATCTATCTTTTCAAAAAAGCTAACAGGGAGAAGAAATTGGGGGGGGGGGGGGTGAACCGGAGTCTAAACACGAACCAGAAGATTAAGGAAAACATGTTTTTTTTTTTTTTTTTTTTTTTTTTTTTTTTTTTTTTTGTTATTTTAATACGTAAATATAGTCACGAAAATATTTACTGGTAAAGTATTATCGTCTAAATATACCGATTATTTAGTACCGGTTGATGGATTTATCGGACTAAACTACGAATATGAGCAAATATTAAAAAAAAATATTGTATATAAATCGCCGAGAACCGGCAAATATTAGCAAAAATAAAATAAATTGATTGAAAATTATCCAAACCAGGTTTTAGATTTTACCGTCTATTTTCAGCTCAAGATAAACCTTTCCTTATATTTATGGGCCTCTGTTATTGTTATTATTGAGAGAGAAAAAAATACAAGCAAGCAAATTGCTGCACTAATTACGCCCTGCATTCATTTAACTTGGACAAAAACGGGCGTTTGTTTATGGGGGGTGAGGTGGGGGTTGTAGCCGGTGTTCAGTTGTTCTAGCTAGATAAATAAAGAACAGTGGGAGGGGGGGGGGGATAACATAGCCTGTTTAGCAGGAAGGAACTGAGCGTTATCAGGACGATGCAACATGCATTACTTAATTACCCACTGAAAAGCGTTTCAACAAAATGGCCAGTATAAACATGTTTTTAAAAATAGATTTTCAGCTTAATTCGCTTAGAAATATAAAATGCATCTGCGAATTAGAGATAATCTCTCCTATAAAGTTAATGGCAAAATTTAACGACCGAAATTGAAATTTTTGTTCTAAAAATAAATTCTCGCTTGTTAAGCAGTTAATCCGATCAACGTCAATAGAACCATATGCGGGGAGAAAAGGGGGGGAGGAGGGGGCACATGGGACCTGGAGGCTCAAGACTTGAGGGGAGGGGGCGACTTAGAATCGTGTGAACTTATTGAACCCGACACCATTAGCCATGCCAGGGTCAAGTGTCAAGTATCACAATAAACAAAAACTTGTCAAACACATTGACTAGTAGGGGTTGAGGGTGATTTTCTCCATGTTGAGGGGCGAGGTGAAGATTGGTGTTAGGAGGTAGATCTAGTGTCAGTAGACAGGACTAGGGTTCGAATCCTTTCGAGTACCACTCACAGTCTCAAATGAGTAGAAGATTGGTGTTAGGAAGTAGATCTAGTGTTAGTAGACAGGACTAGGGTTCGAATCCTTTCGAGTACCACTCACAGTCTCAAAAGATGGGTGTTAGGAAGTAGATGTAGTGTCAGTAGACAGGACTAGGGTTCGAATCCTTTCGAGTACCACTCACAGTCTCAAAAGATGGGTGTTAGGAAGTAGATGTAGTGTCAGTAGACAGGACTAGGGTTAGGATCCTTTCGAGTGCCAATTACAAAACAGCCTCAAACGAGTAATACTAACGTTCTAATATGAACAATTTATTGTTTATCACGAACATCTGTAAATATTTCCATATAAAAACACACGGATTGTTAATATGCGAAGAAAAAGAAGTTAATATGCGCAATGTATTGTTTATCACAAACATACAAATATGTGTAAACACCCCCCCCCCCCCACACACACACACACTTACACACTGATTGTTAATATGCGCAATGTATTGTTTATCACGATCATACCAACATGTGTAAACATTTCCCCCACACACGCTGATTGTAATGTTTACCCCCGGCTATAAAAAATCACAATTCCACCCGGCCCCTTGTAACGAAACAATCCTATTAGTTCTAAGCCCTCGTATCACACCGTGCTGTATTGGTGCGCACCTACTGACCCGTAGGTTCAAGGTACACCTCATTTATTTTCATTCTGCCTCGTGATTGCTTTCAATGACGCGGGCAGGTCATGTTATTAAATAGACTGATCCCTCCTATCCTCACCCCACCCCCCCCCCCCACCCCACATAAACACACATGCAATAGATCTTATGGAAAAAAAATATTTTAATTATTTTCAGATTTTTAATTAATAAAAGCACCTTGGTTGTTGTTTTACGCTGTTTGTGAATATCTTTAATGATTTTTATTTAACACGACGCAATTTAAAAAAAAATAATTATTTAATTTAAAATGTTCACCTCCAAAACCTTAAACAAAAAAAAAATTCAAGTTAGCGCTACTGAAGAATTTGAAATTTTAAACTTATTTCAGTTTTTTTTTTAAAACCGAACCTTGATCGTGAACTAAGTTAAAAAAAATAATGTGACTCATTCTTAAGACATCACGTTTGAGATAAACAACAGTTTTTTGGGTGGAATAGTTTCGTTTAAAAACCAGGCTAGGAAACACACACATATATGCGCAAACACACAGACACATACATTCAGACGAACACACAGACACATGCAAGTACACTAACTCACAGACACATATATGCAGACGAACACACACGAACACACAGACATATACATGCACACGAACACACAGACACATGACACATACATGCACACGAACACACAGACACTTACATCCACACGAACACACATACGTACAAACACAAGCAGACAACAAACGCAGTTGTATACCTGTAGAGCTTAGAGCATATCATCCAATGCACTAAGAAACACGGTGATGGGTCTTTCAGTGCGTTTCAACTCTTATAAAATCAGCCCTTAATCTTTGCGTTATCAGTAATTAGAAATTATCAGTCTGGTGTAATAAAAAAAAAGATAAAACTGTACCCAGCGCAGTGGAAGACAATTTGTCGAAACAAGTGGAAGAATTGCAAGAAATTAGCTGCAGACAATCCCTATTGACATTTTGTGCTGAGTTTTAATCTAGACTTGAACTTTAGGTTGATTTCGTCTCAAGGCCAAGTCGAGCTCAATACAGTGCGTTGTAATGTGTCTTCGTTGTTGTCGGCGATACACTACTGAAGAACGTTTTTTCACATGGGACCAGATATTACCCGGGGGGGGGGGGGGTGTTGATGGAGGTGGGGATGGGGTAATTGTAAGGAAGGGGGTGGGGAAAAAAGAATCCTTATTTGACCTAGCATTGGGTAGATGAAGTAGAATTCATGTTTCTTGACCTCGGCATATAAAAGGGAGGCGTGATCAGCACTTTCCCTAACGTGAGTTGGGTGGAAAAGTGAGGTTCTACTGACTTGAACCCGGATTCGAACTCGAGATTTCAGGTTAGCAGCCTAGGGTTCTACCCCTTAGGCTACGCCTTAACCATATAAAGTATGTGTGTGCGTGCGTGTGTGTGTGTGTAAATGCTCAATGTTTGTATGAGATAGTCTGTATATATATATATATATATATATATATATATATATATATATATATATATATATATATATATATATATATATATGCAGACAGCCTTTTCCCTGAATGATACCATCACGTTCTCGCCTAAAGTGCACCAAACAGCTTACAAGAAATTACGACGCCATCCATTAAACCAGTCACTCTATTGAGAGACCCGTCTGTGACCCAACACACAACCCCTGCTTATAACCCCCTACATTGAATTGCTTATAACCCCCTACATTGAATTGCTTATAACCCCCTACATCGAATTGCTTATAACCTCCTACGTTAGATTGCTTGTGATGATTTCTTTGATTTCCTGCTTTTTTTTCACATTTTTTTGGGCAGCGCTTAAGCTTTGATAAATCGTTTCACAGTGGCAAAGAAATGATGTTGTAGATTGCAATGTTTTTTTTAAATAGTAGTGTTGATAGGCGAAACAAAAATCCATCAGGGGTTCTAATTATTTCGTTCAATGAACCAGTAATCAAACTGCAACCAAAAGCGTAACATCAAGAAGTCTTCTAGCTTCCCCCCCCCCCCCCCCCCCAAAGGGGTTGGTACATTCTTATCTTGAGAACCGTTGATAAAAAATGATGAACACAATTTCGTGAAATACAGGAAGGGAAATTCATCATGTGTTGATGACACAGATAGTATCTTTCAACAAAAAATTATCATTATAACAACTAAGCCATACACTTTAATCACGATCACGATGTCTTAACGATGAGTAGGTGATTAGGTCTCTCAGACCGATTTGAGAGCATGGTCTGTATACTGAATAGGTCCCTCATACTGACCTTAGATAATATCTTAACTGTGAGTAAATCTCTCAGACTAAAAGCTTTATGTCTGATGAATGCATACGTCCCTAACACTGATTGTGTCTTAACGGGGAGTAGGTCCCTCATACAGATCTTAAACCTTGATGTCTTTACAATCAATAGGTCCCTCTAACTAAGCTTATACCCTGATTTCTGAGCAATGAATAGGTCCCTAATACTGATAGCGTCTTAACGGTGAGTAATGATCTTATAACAGGTCTAATTTCATTGAGACTTGATACAATTTTTTCATTATCCTTCCACAGCAGTTTACAATGTTTGAATAATTTGAACGTCTTTGAAAATAACTTCTATTTTTGCCCACAATTTAAAAAAAAAAACCAACACGACGATCTGAGATACAATTAAGATAAATGACGATTATTTTAAGATTAAAAATTCCAAGAAATAGAATTAGAGCTGTTTTCGGCCTCCATTGGGTTAAAAACAAACAAAAAATATGTAAAAAAAAAAAGTCTTCTGTCTAGATTTGGAATGTCTTAGAACTCCTGTCTAAATCGAATTTTCTCCGTCCTGAACCTTTTTGTTTTTGTGGCGTTGTCATTCAGTGATCTCTAACATTTACTCGCTGCTAAAATAAAACTTCTGAAACAAAAGCACCTGTTACGTGGATCACCCCCCCCCTCCACACACACACACTCTCCCCACCGCTCTACTTGTGCTCACTCTTAAACGCACCTGTTGTCAGGATCCCCACCCCCACCCCAACCCCACGGCCAGCAACTGTAAAAAAAAATGGTTGAAAGCGGGGGTGGGTTGTCAATTAGAACCCACTACGATTCGCCACTTTTACCCCAAAAATAAATAAAAAATTGCTACTCCGAAACGTGTGCATCGCTTCCATCAAACGACGGTGAAATTTTTTTTAAAAATTTTTTTTCTGTTTTGTTTTGTATATCCGCAATAAAAATACACAGTGCCAAAATTAGCAGCTAAACATTGGCGTCAGGCTCAATGTCTTGCTCCTTCTACCGTGTGACAGGTTTATCTTTCCTTTATTTATATTTTGGGTATAGGCCGTTTCCTGTGAAAGAACTAATTATAAATACAAAAAAAAAAAGAGAGGAAAAGGTTATTTCCCTTGTTATTACCTCCCCTAGTTTGCTATACATTTCTGTTACCAAATCAGCTACAGTGTCTTTTTGTGTGTGTGCCCTTTTGGGTTTATGTTGAATGAATTTATTCGTCCAACGTTTTACATGTACCTGTGTGTTAATTTTATCATACGTGTAAGTAAAATATTGAAGTCTAAGAACACTGAAAAAAAAAATTTAATGTAGAAACCTAAACATTAATTCTACCTTAGATTATTTGCTTTTCTGGGTTTTTTTTTTTTCCTATTCCAAAGCTATGACATGCGTATTGGGTTGGTTATATTAAAAAATGGAAAATCCCGATCTTCGAACTTCTCATGCCATCGTGCGCCTCTTCTGGATGTACTCAAAGTGGGATTTTAGCTGGAAGGGAAACTGAATTTGGTCTGTGATCATCCTTTGAAGCTTGTGTGACACATAGAAGAGGTTTGGGTTTAGAACTCCGCTATGTTGGTACAGTTGAGAGACGAGCTCCCCCTGGGGTTAAGTTACATAGTCCTACTTTGCCGGCAAGTTTACTGAAGTAGGATATATTTTTACTACAAAATGTTACAACATTGTAAAAGCTGCAACATAGCAACGACATTGCAAATCCTGGAATATTTCAAAATTTGCAACATTGCTGAAGTTTCACTCTGTAAACATGGCAATATTGTAAAATTGCTGTCGCTCTCGGAAACCAACCCCCCAACATTTGCTCGTCTTCTACGTCACTCTCGAGAGAGTTCCACCGCGTCAATAAACACGCCCATTCACGAGCATTTATTATGGAACATTTTTTTCATGAATATTCATGTTCTACATTCGCACATCACGTGATTAATATAAATAATGTCCACTTTTTAATGCAAATGTGAGAATATTTCACAGTTACATGCTCAGTTAGATTTACTTATCTTTTATTCCATATTCTGGTTCCGTACTTTTTTTTTTATAAAATATAAATTTTCAATCTAGTTTTACTGTACCTAAAAAAACTAAGGTTGAAGTAACACGAAGGTAAGGGGAGTAGATGGGGTGGGGGGTGTGCTCCAGTTACGTAATGTAAACACGACCGTAGGTGTAGACCGCCCGCCCGGGAGATGAAATATCCATGCCCTCGTCCCTCCTTCGGTCCTAGGGCTAATTAGAACTCTCGCTGTAAAGATAATCAACCAGGCTAATTTCAGCAGCCCGTGGGAGTAGCGGGCACTCGTTGTCAGACGTGTCAAGGTTGTCTGGCATCACATTTCCTTACTGGATATACATACACACACTATATATATATATATATATATATATATATATATATATATATATATATATATATATATATATATATATATATATATATATATACAAAAGGTGTAACTTAAAGTAAGACGGTTGTCATTTTGGGGGTCTGTAAGGGAAAGGGGAAGAATTCTAACCCACCACCCACCCCCCCCCCCCCCCCCCCTTAAAAAAAACCCACCCCCTGCCTACGCCACTGGCAATGAATACCGGTTTAGCTTTTATAGGGGTTATACCAGTAGCGACCACTCACAATTTTGTATAACTTACAACGCAGTGATTTTTACGTGCAACGTTTAGATATTTTCGATGCTACAACCTAATAGCTGTTTCTAATAATACCTCATATGCACAGCGCTGGGGGGGGGGGGGATATCTATCGCTATGCCGCATTAAAGGATCGTTTACGTCCATCAACATTGTGTGCACCGTGCGAATACGATACCAAATGCGTGATTACCGCTCATATCACATAAAAGTAATCGATCCTGCGGGGCCAATCTAATCCCGTTTCATTTTTATACGACGCTGGGCCTATTAACTTTTCATAAAGGGATTCTCCTTTGTGAGAAGGTAGAGAAAAAAAATGTGAAGACATTTTGATTGGTTTTCGTTCACTTTGTGGCGCGAATTTATATGCTAGTGCTCAAGCAGTTGTCTTAAAAATAAATGGTTCAAAGTAATTGTGATTGGATGCTAATTACTTATTGTTCGTAATAATAATTTTTTTTTCTTCTTTTTTTTTTTTTTTGGCTTAACAAATCAAGTTTTGTATCTTCATTGTCTGAGTGATAGTATGTTACTTGTATTTAAAAATGTGTTAGTTTTTATACAGGTAATAAATTGTGAATGCATTTTTTTTTCGCCTCAGACGAGTAATTTATAGCGTGAGTTGTGTGTTCGCTTTAGTATTACAGTTTTCATCATCGGCTTGTGATGACTGATACAGATTTACAATAGTAATATTTCTTTCTTACTTGTAGCCTGCTTTCATTCATTTAAGATGGTTTACTTATACATAGATCTAATACAAAACGTCTAAATATAAAGAAAAATTAAAAATTAAAGATAAAATATCTATATTGAATAGATAATGAAATTAATATAATTTATGACAACAAGTCTACTTTAAAAATCATAGTGAATGATATTTGTTTAAAATTGTAACTGAAAGCACTCTCTATAATAATTTATAATTGACCTGGTATTAGTATAAATGGATATTTATAACAACTGTTGTATACAATGTTTAGCATACAAGGGAGATGCCTCTGCCCCAAAAACCAGTCGGACACATTGCGTCATGAAATCAGCCCACGTGTTTTTGTTAGCTCCCCTTAACATCGACAGACAAATGGCAATCAGACATGAGAATTCGCCCCGAGGCAGACGTGTCACGTGGGAAGTTTTCTGCGCACTCATTGCCCCCCCCCCCCTCCCCCCCCCTCCTCTCGTACTCCCTTTCTCAACTTACACGATTACCTCCCCGTTATCGTATACATTTTAAATTACATCTTCTCAAATTCATCACCGTTTATTAATTTTCCCCCCTTTAAAAAAAAAAAAAAAAAAAAAAAAAAAAAAACTAAAATGTATAAAATATCCGCTAATTGGAATTCCAGTTTTTTAATCACCCTGCTTTAATAGCATAAATAATGTTTCGCGTCGTGGTTTAGAAAAACAATGTCTCTACGTGGCGAAAGCAATTGCCGGTTAAGAATTTAAAAAAACAAAGGATTCATTTCAGCCTGACGCAAGACTGTGACGTAATTAGCGTCATAAGGGGCAAATAACTCTAATTGATTATCGATTTCGGCGCGTAATTACTTAAAAATTGATTAACTTCTATCGCTGAAGTTGAAGGTTTTTTATTTTTAACTTATTGCACAACAAAAAATCGTAATGCTTTATTTTTTTACATTGGGGCGGCTACTCTTGGGTTTGCCGTACCATGCACTGTTTTCTATTGATACGTTTTAATTTAGAGAATTGAGATAGGGGGGGGGGGGGGGTTACAAAGTCATCCAGTTCAACTATTGGACATGTCCTTAGGACAACAGTAATACATGGTCTTTACTAATGGCGGGTCCGGTTAGTATGTCTACATTGATATTAAATTAACCTTAAGTTCTCTTGTACTTAACAGGTTTGTAATACATTAACCTCGGGGTTCACATAATATATACTATCACGGATGGTCAATTAAACTAACTGCTATCACTACACTGTGAATTTAGTAAGTAGCCTTAGGGTTCACTTATATACTATCACTACATTGATAGTTAATTAACCTAAGATATAGTTTCAATCTCCACTTTTGTAATAAATTAGCCTAAAGGGTTCACCAATATACTACTACCTCACTGGTACATTATATTTATTAACCTAAGATACATTTGCAATCACCACATTGAGATTTAATTAAGCAAGTAGCCTAAGGTTCACTTATATACTGTCAACACACTGATATAAAATTAATTAAAGTTTCACTTATATACTATAGCTGCATTGATAATTAATGAACCTAGGATACCCTTACATATTAGACTATCAAATTCTCAGCTTCACCGGGTTTTAAAGCAGCCAACTTAAACCTCCGATTCCACATAGAGTCGGGTTAAAGTAAGGTTAGGGTCACGTTACCGTTTGTTGAAATCCAATGATGTAATTCCCCAGACGTTTTACTGTCTCATGTAAGCTGATATTCCCTTACATATTTTATCATGTCTGTTTTTTTTCCACGGTCAAAATTTGACTCAACATTTTGTGTGTGTGTGTGAGCGTCTCAAGATTGCTCGCACGTGAGGGCCAGATCACGCGCATGTAGGTTAGTTGGACCAGGAACGTGATGGACGCCCCTCGCCCACGTGACAATCCCCTAGCATCTAGGACCCCCTACCCCCACCCCTCCCGTTAAACATTACTCCCCACCCTAACATCATAACTCAACACTTATACAGCATACGTCAGTAACATATGAAACGTTTACAATATTTTTGTGTGTTCAGAGTCTCTTTCAGGCATCTCTTCGAAGGGGCAGAGCCCCCTCCCCTCCACCTCCCCCCCACCCCCCTTTGAAGAATGTCTACACCCTAGAACGATATAGAATTTATATAGAAATAATAAAATAATATACTTTTACTAGAGTCATCGTCCGTCCCCCCACCCATCCCCGGAAAATTTAGTCCGCACCCCCGAAAACGCCTGGAAAGCTCTTGTCAGTGGCCTATGTCCCAGAAGGGACTAAAGGCAAACCTAACCTAACCCACCCACCTCCACACACCTCATACCCGCACGCTATACCCCCCACATCACACACGCACTCAATGAATTAAAGGTAACCCCCACCCCATCTCCACACACCACGTACCCGCACGCTATACCCCCACATCACACACGCACTCATTAAATTAAAAGTAACCCCCACGCCACCTCCACACACCTCATACCCGCACGCTATACCCCCACATCATACACGCACTCATCCAATAATAAGCGCCCTCTCAATAAAATGACAACTACATTTTTTTGGTTCACTAATTGGTGTAATTATCCTGTCCTGTTATGTGTGACAGCAATTAACTTATTCAACTTTTATATTTTATACTCCGAGTCACAATAAGTTAAAAAAAAAAACACAAACACACATACACAATCAATTCAGAACCTCCCCCCCCTTACCCTCTTTTTTAATGTCCCCACCCCTGCCCATTTTCAGTTAGGTTCTAACGACTAATTATTTATGACAGGTGAATTGGCAAAAAGAAAAAACTTTTTTTTTTCAAATAGGCTGATAACTTTTGTTTTTGATAATTACTTTAGGTCGTGTTGTTTTAAGGCTTGTTTTTATATCAGTAAGTCCTGAGCAGTGTTTTATGGAAGCTCGCTTCTGTCATTTTAGACTAAATTTATCGTTTATTTATATATAGGCCTATATAATATATATATATATATATATATATATATATATATATATATATATTTGGCATTTTTAGCCTGTTCAACATGCCTAAGAATAAAGTTTTAAGCGTTCGAATTATGTTTGACAAATCTTAATACAAATTTAGACCTACTACTTACACAAACTTAAAGATAATTTTTGTTAAACAATTCGACAAAAAAACAAAACATTTTCTCTAACCAATAAGACGAAGGAATTGTCATGTACATGTGGCTCAATATAAAACACCATCTTCTGTGTACTTTTTATTTCTTTTCTCGTTTGTGCCCAAGACCCATGGGGTAGATAAAGTAGAGTTCATCTGTTTCAGTGATCTCGGCATACAAGGGGGATAATGTGGTCAGCACTATGCCCAGCCGACTTTGTTTCCCTAACGTGAGTTACATGCCCATCAAAGCTGGGTGGACGCAAGGGCGTTCTACAAATTTGAACCCGGATTCGAACTCGAGACTTTCGGGTTGGTAGTCTAGCGCTCTACCGCTAGACCACGCCGTTCCATTGTGTGTACTTTTATCGCTGTAATGAGCGAGAGTAGCCTTGACAGTCCTCTAGTGAGTAACCGTGTCGTGCAGTTCATAAAAAAATCATGCATGACCGCTCACCTTTCTTTGTAACACGTGCATCTTTTTTTTTTCTTCTGTTCTTTCATACCGTCAAATTCGTCATAGGTGACCTTTCACCTCAAGGTCACATCCAGATAAAGAAGGTGGCTAGGGTGTGGGGGGACACAAGTGCGTAGTCGTCTTTAATGGCACGATGTTTGGTTGGTTGGGGAGGGGAGCGAGTCGTCACAATCGAAGGTGTCGCTCACAGCGTGACGCCATGCTCGAGGATTACTCACCTAGGTGTGCGCGCGCATGTGTTTACACCTTTATTGTCGGCGTCACAAAGCGTGGAGCGGGGGAAAGTTTATCGACCCGCGCCTATCCGAATATGAGTGCTCACCTATAAAAAATAATTGAAGGTCACTGTCGAAAAAGTAGAGAATACCTTACTCACCCCCCACCCCCCACAGCCAGGAGTAATAAACATGTTGTACACGGTCTAATCGCAGTATAGCCGTTGTAATTATTTTAATGTAACACCCCCATTATTCAACCCAAAAGGTTCTTTATATACTACATAATTATGATGACGATTTTTCTGTTCTTTTTACATGGAAACTTTCTTTACTTTAATGTATTCTGATTAGCCGTTCCGACAAGGCGTTGTTCGAGATTTTACCAAATTTACGTTTACAACACTTAAGTATATTAAACATAGCTAATTTAACTGTGTAGAGATAAACATATATATCTAGCTATGTAGTATTGTATATTATTTTTAATTCTCATTTATTTTTAATATTATCCATGTATTAATTGTATTCATATTCTTTAAATGTTAGCCATGTTATCTTATTTTTATCCAGGGTGTACTTTCGAGTGTTATATTTTGTGTCATTATGAGTGTTATACCTTTTGTCTTTATTTTCATCATTATTTTAATGAATTACATTACCATTACTACCTTCTAAAGAGTATAGCTGTCAATCTGCGAATTCCTCCCTCCTCCCCCACCCCGACTGTCACGCGGGGGGAACACAGTACTACAGCCTTATTAAAAAACAAAACCTGACATATATCATATTGCCCCAGACCTAGCCTCGCCCCAGCCCCCACCCCCCCCCCTCCACCCTTTTCCTCATGTAATCCCAGCCAAGGATCAGTTTACCGGAAGTCCTGTTATTCCCACCATGAACAAATAAACGATTGATAGCGCTTTACAAAGGAATAGCAGAAACACTTGTAAAAGAAGAAACCCATGCTATTTGTTTTATAATATTTTATATGAAGGGCCTACATCTACGTACATGTACATATATATTTATATTGGTATATTCATATATATATAAATATATAGTATAGGCCTATATATATATATATATATATATATATATATATATATATATATATATATATATATATATATATAGGCCTATACTATATATTTATATATATAATGTATATATATAATGTATATATGTATATATATATATATATATATATATATATATATATATATATATATATATATATATATATATATATATATATATATATATATATATATATATATATATATATATATATAACTGGTATCTTGGTATGACGTTTTATCTGTCCTCGCCCCCACCCCTCACCCATCTCTTGTTATCGATACCCATTAACATGTAATGGACACCTGGGTTGCCCTCCCCTCCGCTCCCCCCTCTCCGAACCGACGTAGGACGACGATAATGGAATGAGCAATATTTGATTCCTGAGTGTTATGGTGAAATACTCACTCACACTCTTGCTCAATTCTTGTACTATCGCACGTGCTGTTTCGCTCGTCATTGATGACATGCGCAGTCACATTTGTTTTTTTTTATTAACACTGAATTATCTATTTGCTTCTATTTTTGGAATAACTGAAACCTGGTATTTCTATCGTGAGCTTACGGTATTGATCAACCCTGATTGTGGGAAGGGCGAGTAGAACAACGAGGGGGGGGGGGGGTGGAAATGGAATATCAAATACAAAAAAAAATATTCGTGGTCTAAATGGAGGGAAAAATATGATTTAGCATCTGCTATAGAAAGATGATTTATGATTTACTATAGAAACATGATTTATGATCTACCCGAGTTATTATCGACGTATGATCTATACGTCTCTGTACTATACCGTCCGTTTTTTTGTTTTGTTTTTCCTCATATTATTGGAGAAAAATGTTGGCTTTTTAGTCTCTTCTAGATGGTGAGCCGATGTCGTGTGTGTTTACTAGGTATTGTGAAGTGAGCTAACACCATATACTCAGTGTTTCTTCCAGACTTTTTTCTCCGGGGGGGGGGGGGGGGCACTTGAAATTTTCGGGGGGGGGGGGGGCGGTAGACTTTCTTCGGGGGGGGGGGGGGGCGGACACTGTTAAAAGTATATATTTTCTATATAAATTATATAAATTTCTTTTCGTTCGGGGGGGGGGGGGGCGGGGGGCAAAAAGTTTTCGGGGGGGGGGGGCTTCGCACCCCCGAAGAGATGTCTAGAAGAAACTCTGCATATACTGAGGTCTAATATTAACTCTACTTCATCTGTGTGATTTGCGGTGTTTCACACACATGTGAGCATACTCCACATTGTTGACTATACTTTACTACTCAGACATATCTCTCTCCCTCTTTCACACACACACACACACACTCACACACACACCATCACCCTCACATACCCACTCTCGATAACTCTATCAGTAGTGTGTCCAGTCTTTTAATGTATTGAAACTGGTGAAACACTAAAGTGTTTTTTCAAAGAAGCGATACTAAAGTTGTATTTTTTATGTGCTTGAATTAAAATCTAACTGGGTTTAGTTAATCAAACAGCGGTTAATGAGTATTTTGTGATAATACTATAGAAAAAAAAAGGATCAAGTGATGGCTTAAAGGGCAGTCTATCTATTAGATTGAATTACAAATGCCTGATCTGATTAGGTGGTGTTTCAGTACGGGACTATTAACAATGCGCGGTTTTTTTTTTTAATGTAGGCTAATGAGGTTGTGCATTTGCAAAAACCAAAACACCAAAGCAATGGACGTAACGAGATTTAGATTTATTCCACTCTACAACCAGGGGAGACTACCTAGTTGCATGCAACTGTCGTGTCTAGCCTTTCAATATGTACCCTGCGCACTCCCCTTCACTAAGCCCTGTCTTTAAAGAAAGAAAAAAAATACACACCCTTGAAGATTAAATTTATTCTAAACTGTAAAGTGACAACCCACCCCACCCTCCCTCCCCACCACCACCACCCCTCCTATTGCAAGGTTTCTTACCTGTGTGCCAACCGTAGCGTAACTGTCTCTTCGTCTGCCAACAAAACCTACGCTAGGGGCGCCGTGGCACACTTAAATCACGCACTACTTTTTCCCCCCTTTACAACCGAAACTTGACGTAAAAAAAAAACGTTATGGGTGACCTTTCTAATTGGGATATTTGGCGGGATTTGTAGGCCCTCAAGGTCACAACTCGTGCACGGGTTTCTTCCATTGCCTACAGCTGTTGAGCTTATTTTCATAATCGGCTTATGCTACTTTTAATAAAACTTTGCGATTCCCGAACGCGCCCGGGCCTTACAACTAGTATATAAAAAGCACTAGACTAGTATTTTTTCTCTCTCTCTCCATATGGTGTAGTGGAATATAGAAGAAGATTAGTTCATCTAGATGGAGATGAGTGTGGTTCGTTTTTTTAAGATTGGGTATTTGTGTATTGAGTGTCCTGATGGCTGTGTCACCACCTGTGTCACCATCCTGATATATGTGTCACCATCTGATATCTGGGTCACCACCTGATATCTGTGTCACCACCTGATATGTCACCATCTGATATGTGTCACCATCTGATATCTGTGTCACCACCTGATATGTCACCATCTGATATGTGTCACCATCTGATATCTGTGTCACCACCTGATATGTCACCATCTGATATCTGTCACCACCTGATATGTCACCACCTGATATCTGTGTCACTACCTGATATCTGTGTCACCACCTGATATCTGTGTCACCACCTGATATCTGTGTCACCACCTGATATCTGTGTCACCATCCTGTCATCTTTATCACCATCTTGTCAAAACAATTCATCAGAAATTGGTACTTCGTGTCACCTCCCTGTGAGAGTCTGTATCACCAGTCTGTAGTAGTCTGTATCATGTATCACCTCCCTATGAGATTCTGTATCACCAGTCTATTATAGTCTGTATCATCATTACGATTTTCTATTTTGCAAAAGGAAATTTTTTTTCTAATTAGTATTTATAACAAAAAGATTTTTTTTGTACAAAATTCTAAATAATTGTTTATCAACAGCACCTTAACCATATGAGCTTCCATTTATCCGTATTATATCTAAATGCTACTGGCTGTAAAGTATGTGGTTCGAATCTCCTAGGGAATCTTAGTTGTTGTTTTTCAAATCACCAAGGCCATTACTTTGGCTTAAGGACACCACATAGGAAAAAAACAAAACTATCACACTTCACAGACATTACATGAATCATACGTGAACAGAATATGATTACAGCGGCTGAAATAAATTATAACAACCAAAATCAATAACTCTATTTATAACATTCACATAGGAACAGGTAAAAACGGAAAATCACGTGATGGATATTAAGATATGCAGAGGTATAAAATTGAGGCAACAGCACAGATGGCCGTGTAGTCTTTTTTTTACAGCTGGTTATATAGGTGACAAAAGGCGCACCTGTTTCCTCAGGTGTGTCTGCTGCTGTTGGTTGTCGCGTGGTACGTGTGTCTGTGTGTGTACACATGCGTGTTGGTTTATAAACGGTACTGGGTGTTGCTACTTATATAAATGTGCGTGTGTTGGTTTATAAACGGTACTGGGTGTTGCTACTTATATAAATGTGCGTGTGTTGGTTTATAAACGGTACTGGCTGTTACTTATATAAATGTGCGTGTGTTGGTTTATAAACGGTACTGGCTGTTGCTACTTATATAAATGTACGTGTATGTTGGTTTATAAACGGTACTGGGTGTTGCTACTTATATAAATGTGCGTGTGTTGGTTTATAAACGGTACTGGCTGTTGCTACTTATATAAATGTGCGTGTGTATGTGTGTTGGTTTATAAACGGCACTAGCTGCTACTTATTTAAATGTGCGTGTGTATGTATGTATTTTAAAAAATTGTATTGGTTTGATGTTATGTGTTTTTGTGTTTATTTGTGTGTAGGTGTATATTTCAAGTGTCACCTGTTTGCTCGTGTATGTTTATGTGTGTTTAACTGTATGTCTAGGTTGAAGATTTTTCTACAATTTTTTGTTTAGTTTAACAGGTATGTTAAAATGTGTTTTGTGTGTTATTTTTTAATAGCCAAGCGGCTTATTATGTTTATAAGAGTATGTGTGCATGTGTAGGCTATATATATGTATATATATATATATATATATATATATATATATATATATATATATATATATATATATATATATATATATATATATATATATATATATATATATATATATATATATATATATATATATATATATATATATATATATATATATATATATATATATATATATATGTTTGTTTGGGTATAGACTGGGTTACGCAAGTAGTACACACTTCGTTAGATTCGTCTCCTCCGCCACTCCCCCCTCCCACTTTAAATCTTTCTTTCGTTAGTCGCGAGTTCGGATCTGATTGAGAATAAGCCTTGATGGTAGCGAACTGCTGTAGGGTCCAACCCATGAACGGCGTTACTTAAAGGTCTAATAACCCACTTAACCAAAACAGGATGTATTATTGACATACCCCCCCCCCCTTTTAAAAAAAAAATATGATTCTTTAGAAAGTCGTAGAGGGCCATACGTTGCTACTTCGAGGCTACGAGCAGGGTTAAGGTTTGGTTTGGGGTTGGATTCAAGTTTAGGTTTAAGTTAAGATCATGGATAAAATTTTCTAAAAAAAAAAAAAAAAACTACTCTACATGCCTTAGAGCGGTCTTGGGAGTAACGCTTGACAAATTACCCCGTGTTTTTTTTTTACTCCACTCCTGCGTTGGAACTGAAACCGGATGTTTGCATGCCTTGCTTAAAAATTCAGAAACCCTAAGGTCACCGTGTCCCAGTATCCCATTGAACCCCAAGACAACGACTTCCTCTCCCCTGATTTTTTTTGTCTAGACTCCCATTAGGACGACACTCCAAGGGTAATTTACTAGCAACAGGTGTGTGTGGAGGGCGCATGCTCTATACTAAATCATTCTTATACATACTTTTCTATTAAAGTAAACATCAAACACCTGTTGTTTAACTAAGAATTAAATGCTGCATCACCACCCCCACCCCCCCGGGTCGCTTATCGACTTTTTTTTTCTTGCAAAACATTATGTAATATTCTAATAGAACACCTAATTTTTTTCGAAATCTTTCTTTAAAGTTCCAGTAAACTTTCGAAATACTTGCCACTTGGTGTTTGTTGCCAGTTTGCAGGCTTTTGTGTCTCGTACCTGGCCACCCTTGACCTTACCCCTGACCCTATCCCAGACCCCTATATATGACCCTAGCCCTGACCCTATCCCTATCCTTGAAGCTATACACCTTCAACAAAGAAAACATCATTTACAAACCTCACTCAATCTACACTCTCATATGAGCCATAAATATGACCGATATTTCTCTAAAATATACAGTAGACACCATTTTAAACCGCCGTACTCTTGGCTTTATCTGCAAGTAAAAAAACAACCCCAACAACACAAATTTAACCGCCTGTACTTTAGTTTATTTAAACGATCATGGTGTTGTTTGGCGTGTCCCGATAAGTAGGTCTCCATTTCTGCTCGGTTATGGCATGTTAAGAGTAACAGGTAGTTAAAACACAGGAAATTATTCGCAGGTGGCCGCTATGAAACGGACACCTTTCCCTTCCATTACACCCTTGTTACGCTATTAACCCTTCAGGGCAGTGTACTCCATCAAGGGTTAACGCTTGGCGTAAATTCCCCCACCTCACCTACCTCCACCTCTCCTTCTTACCCAGCAGGTCGCGTATGTTTAATGTCAACAAATATTTCCCGCGCTTACTGCACTGAAGCAGACGAGAGAGAAAAAAAGGTACCATTCGTTGCAATGTCGTCTGTCAATTCTATTTATTCCCGCTGTTTCATTCTACACACCTCGATGTTTTCTTTCAAAACATCGTTTAAAAAAAATAAGATGAAAATAAACAGAAAACAAGTTGGGTTTAAGATATTTTTTCTGAGTGTCTTCTTGTACGTTCGCTCATTCTAGTCGTACCAACTATACGGTTGGCGAAAAAACAAAACACATGCGTTTGTTCTGTCTAAGCGTTTGGCTTGCATTCACGGCACGTTTTGAAATTTGCTTTAGTGTTTGTCCGCCTCGCACTGAAAACAGCGGCTGGTCTGTTAAAAGGGTTTTTGTTTATGTAGATAGATTTGGCTAGTGACTTACTGAGGAAGTGGCCTAAAACGGCTTAGGTGCCTTTTGCAGGAGTGAACTAAAATTGGCGCGATCCAGAGGAGTTTTGGTAGCGTTCAGAAATATATAGGGTCTAAGTTATTTAAAGACAGATGATTTTAGAGAGGGTTTTACTTCTATAATCTTTTATTGAAAACCGAGGATTTATTGAATCTTGGAGTACTTCAACATAGTGATCAGAAAACTTGCACAAAGAAAGTTGCGCAACGGTAAATTGCACACAAAACAGTGCAGATAATAAATTTGTTTCAAATCGAAAATTCAAAAGACTTTGGTATAGAACGGCCACATGTAAAAATTTAGGATTATAAAACATCTTTCCACGTAATTAACAAAATGAAACGGTGTCAGTATAATGTTTGCGCAATTTTTGTTTGCGCATTTTTTTCCTGGAACTCTTTAACATATTAACCGATCGTATTTCTAGTTTTAGTCCAACCCCCCACCCCCCACCCCCCCCCCCCCCTCCAAAAAGATTCCCAAAATGGCAGTTGGTTATTATCTTTGTAGGCAGATTAATGGATTTATTGCTGCTCGAAGTCTGCTACCAAGAGCCTGACTTTAATTTCAAAATCACATAACTTGAACATTGCTGGATTTTATGAAGGCAGCCATCGCATTGCTTTGAATAGTGTTGAATGAGTACTCGAGTTAGAAATTTGATTAGGAAAAAAATGTTTTTTTTTTATTCATTTCTAAGAAAATTAATAGTTTGTCAATCATTTTCACATACTTAAATGATGCAAAAGCATTTATGTTTTTGTGGGTGTTTTTTTACCTATCTAGTCTTCTTTAATTTACGGATATTTCATCCATCAACTTTATTTAAAATTAAATAACGATTTCATATCTTTAAAATTGAATTAAACCGTGCATATTTTCTAAATCAGTTGAGTTCGGCGCGCACGGTAAGTGTAAGGGGTGATGGGGAAGGAGGGGGGGGGTCTGCACCTGATCACGTCTGTCCATAAGCTACTCATTACCGCGACATAATCCATAAATCTGAGACCACGTGATCACCTACCAACATGCCTCATGTCCATTCCTCACACCCAAAACTTCCAACCTGGATTGGTAGTCTACAAATGTATCAAATAATCTTGATTTAATTTCACCAAACCCCAGTCACCCCCTTCCGTTCCCCCCACCCCCTCAGCCTAAAACATTTCTTACAAATGTTTTCAATTTATAAAACACGCAGTAGATACATCATCCTTATATTTTTTTTTTACTAATTTAAGCAAATAAATTTTATTTAAAATAATACTTAACCTCGTGTGCGTAAGCATCGTACGGTTAGAAATTTTTAAAGACTTACCTTACAGAGGAAATGTATCACTAAATTAAAGTGTGTTTTCTTTTACTGAACGGAAAGTCGTATGTTTTTGTTTTCAACCCGAAATCTATTAAAATATTCAGCTGAGGCGAGCTTCAAAATTAAAATAAACACATTTTTTATTGCGTTGCTTTTCTGAAAACTCAGGTTTATCTGCGTTTAGATTGGTAACGTTTAGAGAGCTTATACGAATAACACCCTGATATATTTACAATATATATCTACACTGAGCTCGCTTTAATATAGCTGATCGTTTATAAAGATAGGTAAGTTCAGGTAAAGTATCTTTTTTTTTAAATTTAAAATTTCAAAGTGCAGATGAAGTAGAGTTTATTTCTTTGACATGTGCATCGAAAAGGATAGCTATATGCACTAATGTCAATATCTCTTGACACCGAATTTTGAGAAATTAAAATTCTTACAAACTGATTTTACCAATATAAGTAAATCGATGAATATATAACTCATCTCTCAAATAGTTCCCAAATGGATGGTATTGATGATGAAAGTGTAATAGTTTATGTGCGAACATATATTATAGAAAATCTCAGGTTGTATGGATGTTGCGATATTTACTTGTCAGTAGTCAGTGCTATCTGTATGTGGTCAGTGCTATCTGTATGTGGTTAGCGCTATCTGTATGTGGTTAGTGCTATCTGTATGTGGTCAGTGCTATCTGTATGTGGTCAGTGCTATCTGTATGTGGTCAGTGCTATCTGTATGTGGTCAGTGCTATCTGTATGTGGTCAGTGCTATCTGTACGTTATCCGTGCTATCTGTATGTAGTCATTTATATTTGCATGTACATGAAATTTCATAAATAAAAACTTCGATGCACATTTTAACATACATGCATCTTATAATTGTCAAAGGCAACTATCAGTACTTAAATGCTGCCTTCTTGATAGTAAAATCCAACTTTCCCACTCATTTTTCTGAGGCAACTGACAGTAAAAACGACCCGACGTAAAAGCGACATACAGTCAACTTTATCATTGTCTTCCCTATTTAAATTCTCCGACAGCAGACAGTCAACATCAAACATTGCCTACCCCCGTCGTTGTCTTAAGGCGCCAATAGTAAACACTGAGATTTGACCTCTCGCTGGTAAACTTTAACATTTTCTGCCCTGGTAAAATGTCAGGGTTTGTCGTCTGCGGCCTATTAAAATTATATTCTACACATGCCACCCCGTGGAAGACGGCAGACGTAAAAAAAAAAAACCCGTCAGACTTTTTGGATAAGTGTATATCTTCCTGCTTGGTGTGGGTAGGGGAGGTGGCGGGGTTGGGGGGGGGGGATCAAGACAGCTCGACGGTAAGGCTCCATCCCTCCCCTGCACTTTGTGTTAAAAGCTTCGAGCCATGTCAAACGTGTAATTATGATATTCAAACGTCGTCAGTAGGTCAGGGTGATCCAGGGGTAGGGGTTGTGTAATACATATATACCCCAGTAGGTTTGTGGCGGGATATAAATAAATATATACATTGTTTTATTATTATTCCCACGTTTTCTTTAACTTGCTTTCTCTGTTTGTTTGTCTTTCCAATCAAATCTTGCGATCGAAATTTCTGGCACTTCCCAGTTAGCTAGCGCGCTGAAATTTTCAGGGAAGCTTTCTTTTGGATGACCATTGAATATTCAATTGTTATTATTACTAAATTGATCAATGGAAACATTTTATTGAGCATTTTAGACCGCTATATAATCTATATATATAATTCTCCTCTGCTAGCGTTAGAAAAAAAACCAGCGACGCGTACCTCGCGCGCAGTGAAGCGAACGATCACATGCCGCCACAGGCTTAGGGGCAGAGAATTTAGCTTGAACCGAGTTTAAACTTACAGGAGGTAGGCCAGTTTGGGGGAGACGATATGGTCGAGTGGTTGGGCACACGATTGCTATCCCACTCGACACGGGTTCAAATCTATGTGTTCTAGTCAGTAACGTATTCAAACAACGTGTTTTTTACGAGTTGTCTTTTTACGAGTTGTCTTTTTACGAGTTGTCTTCGTTTACCCAAAAAAAGTGAAAAGATAAAATCGATAGCAAGATTTTAATGCAAACAAACAGACAAAGACTAAAAAGTAGAAAATAATAATCATTAAAAAAGTTTTAAAAAACCCACGTTTTCTGATTGAACTAAAAAGTAGAAAATAAATGCTATAGGCCCTACATCACAATAATGCAAGCGATCACTCTACTATAAGCGAGCAAAAACGTGGGGCGCCGTGATTTTCTTACAGTTTCTAATACTGTTGACTCTCTACAAGCTCCCTAATAAAAGTCAATAGTATTATCTAATCAATAGTAATATAACTTTTACTTCGGCGCCCCACGTTTTTGCTCGCTTATAGTAGAGTGATCGCTTGCATTATTGTGATGTAGGGCCTATAGCATTTATTTTCTACTTTTTAGTTCAATCAGAAAACGTGGGTTTTTTAAAACTTTTTTAATGATTATTATTTTAAAATTAATTTTAAAATGTCAATACATGTGTAAAGTACAAATAAAAAGAAGTTTAGAATTTGAGAGTGATTTCCCTTGAGAGTGTTGTTGTGAGGGGGACGACGTGACGTCACCGACTAGACAACAAGAGCGAGACTACGAGTACTGAGTTGAATCTTGAGACACAAAATTTACGACACGACACACTACAGTGTGACGTCTGTGCGTACACCGTAACCTTGTAGTGACCTTGACACGCCACCTAGTTTTTCGCTGTTGATCTGGAGGTGGCAGTCGAACCGTGGCGACCAACACACCCGTTTTTTTTTTGTAATCAGAGCGGATGAATACATTTCGCAGAATAAATACAAGTTAATTTTTTAAATATTTTAATTTTTTTCTAGCGACCGACTTAGACATTTCTGGCAGATGTTTTCGGGTTTAGGGTTAGTCCGTCTCTCCAGCGAGGTTAATCCGTATGGTTCCTCCTGAATTAATCAGGCTTAATTGACGACACCTTAATTTAATTCACGAATGGTTAATAGGTAACTACAGCTCCATGAATCTTAATGTTGTTTTGTTTTTAATGGTAACCTCTATTTGACTTTCTTTGGGAATTAGTTAGGACCTTACTCTGTGCCTACTATGTCGTTATTTGGGACTTAATTTTGGGACCTTATTTGGGATTACTTTAGGACTTACTTTTAAGATACAATTTGGGACTCTCTTTTGGACTTACTTTAGAATATACTTTAGGACCTATTTTTGTTACCGAACTAAATTCAACAACAGTGTGGACAAAAACAACCGAAGCCCTAAATCCGAGATTTATGGTTTAATTGCCAAATCACTTTCCTTTACAGCGCGTCTTATCCGAACTTGTACAGGTGCAGTTGCGGTATTCGATTCTCATTTATTCTTACCTTGTGACATAATAACATTATCATTTCGAGTATCGCTGTAATGTGGGTAAAAGTTAGTGTCATGGTATCGATTCCAATAAAAGATTCGATAATAGAATGCTGGAAAACTAAGCAGCAACCTATGTAGTAAAAAATTATAATGTTGTTTTCACCATAAAACTAGAAAGTGTTTTTGTTTACAGATAATGGACTCTTCTAAAGTAGGTGTGTTAGGTTGTTCGCAGAAATAGTAGTCTCATTTAAGAGTGTTATGGTTATCATTTTAGTTATAGCTATAGCAGGACTTAGTATATTGTTAAGACTAGGAATAATATAAGCATTGACATTATTAATTAAGATTTAATAATATAAATCTGGCAATCTGACACCCCCTTTTCTTAGACGATTCCATTCTAGACGGCATTATAAGACACTAGTACAAACACGCCAATTTAAAAAAAAACCGGATCAACCTCGCGCTACGATTTCTGTGCAGACGACATACACTTGTGTCGTAGCACGTGACTCGTGACCTCATCCAGGTCTTGCACCTGTTGCACAAGTTTTGCAGCTAGTTCGCTGCGCCCTGGTTAAATCACTCCGCCAGTCTTTTACACGACAGTCACCCCCTCCCTTAAACCTCCCCCCTCCCTGAAAGGATTTCCTGGCCTAAGTTTTAGGAGCAGTGACGCTACTTTTGGAGCATTATGTAACGTGATATTGGGGGCATACGTCGATAGACGTAATGGGGCGTCCTCGAATTAATAACAGGGAGTGTAGAGTTAGAAGGCTGGCACCTATCGCTGGGTCAGGGGTAGGAGAGGCTTTGTTGGGATTCACAGTCACATGTGACAGTCGCTTGTATAGAGTCACAGAGGGTATATAATTTTACAGGAGTCAGAGTCGTATGGAGGAGTCAGGAGGAGTTGCATGTAAGAGTCACAGAAGGTATAATCTTACATGCGTCAGAGTCTTATGGAAGGATATATTTTACAGGAGAAGGAGTTGCATGTTAGAGTCTCAGAAGATATCGTTTTACAAGAGTCTTAGTCTCAGCGTTGCCTCACAGAGAAGATATTTTTATAGGAGTCGAAGTTGTATGTAGGAGTCTCGGAATATATGTTTTTACTGGAGTCATTGTCGTATCTAACAATCATAAGATTTATGTTTACATTTTTAACACGTTTTTATTAACTCAGCTTCGCGTTTGTGTGTTTGTTGTTAAAATTGACATCGAAAATTAGCCCACTTCTGATTGTTCTATAGTTCTGAAATTTGGCATGCAGGCTACTTTCGCCTAACAATTTCAGATGCAATCATAAAAACTAGCAATTAGAGACCGTAATTAGCTTAATTTAATTACGCCCAAAGGACCATAAAATTGAGGACATGATTTCTAAAGATACCGACAAGACTGGAGGCTTATTGACACAGTTACTTCGGCCCCAATCGATGTGAGCGCGCTGGCCGTGATCGTATAGTGGTTAGTACTTCGCGTTGTGGCCGCGACAACCCAGGTTCGAATCCTGGTCGCTCAAGATTTTTTTAGTCCGTGTATTTATAAACACTTAGTCAATTCATACTTAATCAAGTCATTAGATAAAGTAGAAAATAAACTATATAAAAAAACTTTTTTAAAAACCACGTTTTTCATGTGTAGCAACGGACTAAAAAGGAGAAAATAAAATACTTAAAAAAAAACTTTTTAAAAAACCACGTTTTTCTTGTGGACTAAAAAGTAGAAAATAACTATTTACATACATTTGATGACAAAAAACGTGGGTCGGGCAGATGGGTCGGGAAATTTGATGGTGAACGTACCCACGTTTTTTGTCATCAAATGTATGTAAATAGTTATTTTCTACTTTTTAGTCCACAAGAAAAACGTGGTTTTTTTAAAAGTTTTTTTTAAGTATTTTATTAGCTAAATCTTCTGAGTCCGTGTATGTGTGTAATTCTTACTGTCACATACATGTTGAATCTCATATGTGACTCGACATTACCTATTCAAATACCCCAACACAAAAATGTCCCTAAATAATTCGATTCTATATCTAAATTTATATATTTATTACGTCACAACCAAACAATCAAAACACAGCCCTTTAAAGGCCGGGGTTTTTAAATAGTCAGAATTCGAAGTCAAAATACTGAGAAGACGAAGTCAAAATAGTCAGTTGTTTAAGTGGAATTAGTGAGTAGTTTAAGTGGAATTAGTGAGTAGTTTAAGTGGAATTAGTCAGTAGTTTAAGTGGAAATAGACAGCAGTCGAAGTCGAAATAGTCAGTAGTTAAAATGGATGTATTCGTTTAGCTAACCTCTATTCAATCCTATGCCCCGATTTTAAAATAAGGAAGAGCAAGGATTGAAGGGGGGGGGGGGGGTGAGGTTTTGCGCTTTTTTTCCACATAGCAGTAGAATAAGTTCTGCGTTCGCCCTCGTTTTACTTACCCCTCGAGTTGTCAGACCACACTTACGTCCAATATGTTATTTCTGCAGGGTTTATAAAAATAACCGGCAGCATATAAAACGCATGCATACAATTTGATGGGAAATTCTCTTATAAGCACGCAAGTGTCTGGTATAAAACCCCTCGTCTCCACCTCGTTTTACGCCGCCATACATTTTATCCCGCACACAAAGACACCCATCACTTATCATAGACCTCAGCGGGTGCACGGACGGAAATCACAGTCTGCGCATGACCAAGTGCGCATCTTTGGCCAAGTTATCGTTCTGTACTCCCCCCTTTCCATTCCCTCTCGCCATCTTTTCTGTTATTTATATTAGGTCACAAGTGCTCTAGTTTTGTATAAACAAGACTAAGATAAGTTTTTGAAGATCGTACCTGTCTCTGTCTATATTGAGTGAATACCTCAGTGTTATTATTATAGTAAGGGAAAAAAAGTGTTAAAACCCGGGGGGTGGTGGGGGGGGGGGGGGGGGGAGTAGCAAGCTTAACCTGGTTACCATACACATGATATGTTATATGTGCATTCACGTATGCTCTTGTGTGTGTGTGTGTGTGTGTGTGTGTGTGTGTGCATGAACGTATGTTTATTCAAGAAACCCAGAATTTAAATACACTTTGCCAAGAGCGAGAAAACACTAAAGGTGGTGATAAGATTAGTCCTGAGCTCAAGATACGCTCCGTGTAGATGAGGGATTCAGCTGTTGCAACGAGGCCATATATATATATATATATATATATATATATATATATATATATATATATATATATATATATATATATATATATATATATATATATATATATATATATATATATATATATATATATATACATATATATATATATATATATACATAAGTCCAATCCTAAAATCTCAGATGCCAACATTATTATGTAGATACACTGGTGTGGTTTTTATCAAAGTTAAATGAATGAACCCGTTTGGCTGTAACGAATGTATCCCGTATTCTCCATTGCACGAATCGCAGATTTGATGCCGTCTAATGAATGCACTATCACACATGTGAATCATCACATCACTCCTGTGTTGTTGTGTGTTTTTTTCTCTAGTAGATGTAGAGTAGGGAAGGGATGGGTCGCTTGGAATAATCTTTCTTTTCATTTACACCATATCGAATGGAGTTTTCATTTTTTAACGTCCCGTAGCTTGAGCCCGGGCACGCTGCTAGTAACGACGGGCACACAGCCCTGAATATTTATTTAGCAGGTAAAACACAGGGGTAGAAGGGCTCACATTTTTATCCTACGACGCTTTGATCTATCTATAGTATTTTATCTGTAAACATTTGGATCTTATTGCAGCTTTCCCGGGTTACTACGGTTTTTTAAAAAGTTGAGAATTTTTTTTTTAAATGTAAAGGTTATTAGGGTCAGATGGAGTATAGTTTATGTAAAATCATTGCTTTATAGATCTCTCCAGCATAAAGTAACAAACACAATTTATAAAGGGTCACTCTTCTAGTCATGAAATTCAGAGATTTAACAGTTAATGCTTAATATTAATTAGAGCAAGCGGCTGCTAACTAGAAAAGTTTGAGATCTCTCGCTTGAGCCCAAATGATGTCACATGGTCCACAAAGCTTTAATGGGTACTAGCCTTAAGTCAAGTAAAGCCACATCCGCTTGGTATAGTTCTATCAGCAAATTGTACCCAGATTTTATTGAAACTCTAACCTCAGTTGAATCAGAAAGAATGCAGCATATCCTTCATAGTGGGATAGCGTGGCCTAGCGGTAGAGAGGTAGTTTACTAACCCGAAAGTCTCGCGCTCGAATCCGGGTTCAATGTCCATGAGTCCACCCTGCTCTGATAAGTAACTTCTTCACGTTAGGAGATAGTGCTGACCACACCCTTCTTATGCCGAGGTCTTTGAAGCAGATCAACTCTACTCCGTCTGCCCCATGGGTCTTAGACACGAACGAGAAAAGATTATGATGATGATGGTAATGAAATCCTTCATAGATACACTCCCCACCTAACACAGGCATTCATTTTCCCTATACTAACCCAAACCCAACCAAATATTATAACTCCCTCCTCTAATCTACACTAAACCAAACCAAAACTAACCACTTTCCCAGCACCCATCCCAACCTAATCTAATTCCTTTCCCTGCACAAAACTAAACCCATCCCAACCTAATCTAATTCCTTTCCCTGCACAAAACTAAACCCATCCCAACCTAATCTAATTCCTTTCCCTGCACAAAACTAAACCCATCCCAACCTAATCTAACCATTTCCTCCCCTACACTAAACTAAACCAAACCTAATCTAATCACCCACTAAACTAAACCAATAACCTTTAAGTGTATTCATCCACCCTGCCTTTATTGTGCTATTATCGTTGTATAGCCTGCCAAATGATTTCAGTTTATTGCCGCTTAGGCTATTTTACATTTGCTATCGGGAAAACCCAACACTCCTTTTACTTTTGTTTTTGTTCCCCCCCCCCCTTTTTTTTTTTATCTTTATCGATATAGATATTACATTATACTGGATATTTTGATCTTGACAATATCTGCAAAAAAGATCTACTTTCTACTTTAATATATATGCCAATATATTCTTCTTAATATCAATAAGAATATAATAATATGAGTTTTTGTCTGTTTATGCAAATTCAACCCCCCCCCCCCCATCTCACCCATGAAAAAGTTGTAAATTTGCGTCCAGGAAATGTGACAAAAAATAATAATGTAATCTCTACTATTTAACCTCCTCAAATTTAACCTCAAAATCATTAACCTCGACAAATTCTACCTCCTTAAACTAAATATCCACAAAGATTACCTTCTCAAACTAAACATCCACACATTTTTACCTCCACTAAAAATCCATAAATTTTTACCTCCTAAAACTAAACATCCACAAATTTTACTTCCTGAAACTGAACTTCCAAAAATGTTACCCCCGTACATTTAACCTCCCAGTTCTAAAGTTCGATATTCTTCTACGGTTTTTCTGAAGGTGAACATTTGTAGACGCGGTAATTGATCCGACCGCTGTAAATCTTATTTCTTGACTAACATTTTCAGCGATGCAGGGGAAATCAGAAATCGCAGGGTAATCAAGCTAATTACTGTCTATACAGGTTGATAAGCTGACCTTTTCTTGGGAGACCGAGCCGAGTGTGAGGGCGGGCTTACAAACGAGTCATGGCAGAATTTAATTATTATTTTTTTAATGCGCTTAATAAATAAACCTTCTGCTACTGTGCAACCGCTGAGCGATCGTAATTTTTTCAGACTTTTTCCTAAAACTTGTGAAAGGGTGGGGTGGAGGGGGGGGGGGGTGATCGCTCAATAAATGAGCTTTTTTAGAACATTATGGTAGACATACCCGTTTTTTTTTTTTAAATAAGCACAACATATAATTGAATTATCGTTTTAATTGACAGCTATTGACAAATTCACCTTATATTTCAACGAACTAAAAAAAAAATTTTCGCACATTACAACCAACAGCGCCCCTGCCCCTCCCCCCTTTTTTTACACCCGACACCCTAGACAAAACCTCTAAAATGTCACCGCCGTCCCTCATGGGGCGGAAGTGTTATGCAAACCCAGACATGCGCACTTGCGTGGCCGTGGCTGGCCTACTCCGATATTGACGGCCATTGTTAAGGCCAACTGGCAATCCATTAAAATATTGAGCATATCTCCCAGCATTCACCGCGGGGCAGTGCCGGTGTTCCATTAAACCCGCTGACTCGTACAGGGGGCTGACTGACAGCGACGTGTGAATAGCCGCCCTAACACAGTCTGCGACGTGTGAATAGCCGATGTGAAGCTGTCTGTACGCACCGTGTGAATAGCCGAATTCAAACTGCCGTGCTACTAGACAGTGATATAGTTTACAGTAAAGCTGATCAGTTATAATAATAAAACTCAATTT
This sequence comes from Physella acuta, assembly GCF_028476545.2. Lineage (NCBI taxonomy): Eukaryota > Metazoa > Mollusca > Gastropoda > Physidae > Physella > Physella acuta. The sequence goes on along the minus strand of NW_026731761.1, from coordinate 228,019 downwards.
CTGTTGCACACACATGTATTTATTTATAGTATATTTATATAGGGACATGGTTTTAAATATGTACTTACAATTGAACATCCCCTCTTTACATCGCCCCTCCCCCCACAAGATGCCCCAGGAATAAAAGTAATCACCCTAAGCTCATCATGAACGTAATCTACACAGCACGTGCCGTCAATTATTAATGAAACCAGAAATCAAATTTCACTTCTCTAATTGCTTGCTAGTAGATCACGTGGTGAGGTCTCAAATTGTGGTGGGAGGGGGGGGGGTGGAAGAGAGAGCAGGGGCACTTTAGGGCGTGACTTTTAAAAATACTTTTTTTGGGCTTTATTCAGTTTTGGCTGATGATGCAAATGAAGCGTGTTCTATATAAAAAAAAATTTGACCTGTTTTGTCCGTTTTGATGCGCACAGTTCAAGTAATATTAAATAGGCAGATGATGTAAGAAACCTTACATATTTCGAGGATTGTTAAGGACGTTTCCACCCAAGGTCTATTTGTAAAAGAACTAGGGATTAAAAACTTTACTTCAAAGTTTTCAAATTTCTTGTATAGAGTAACTATACCTATGAATTAATGTGTTTGTTTTTTTTAAATCAAAATATATATAATTTTAAAGGTCTTTCGTAAAAGTAAATAGTGAAAGCCCTAATATTCAAACTTAAGTATATTTCTTTAATTCTACGCCCCTTGTACCGGGATATTAACCTAATTTTCTAACTGAATCACCATTCATTAACCCATTTTAATATCGCTTACCATCTTCCTACTCACAGTTTAGCCGCCCCCTTCCTCCTCCTCCCCCCCCCCCCCCACACACACACAAATGTTCATACACATCCGCAACACATAATGACACATACAACATCCGTTGATTAATACCCCCTGATCCCGTTTTATGAAAATTTCCGACTCACAAAACTAGACGGATAATCTTCCTGTTTCTTCCCCTCCCCCTTCTTCCCCAGCCGCCCCCGGCACATATTTAAGCAAACTATAATCCGCTTCACTGAAATGTGTGCTAATATCCCATTGCGTGTATCGTTGAAACTCTCCCTATAGCCCGAGGTTGTCCTGTCGTATCTTGTCCGTAGATTACTTGTCTAATGTTTATTAAATTTAAGTACAGAAGCGCAAAAGGCTTTATGGGTTTGGCGATGTGTTTTTAATGTTTAAACTGTAATTATAGCAATAATTGTTGATGAGCTGGTTTTATAATCATGTATGATATATATATATATATATATATATATATATATATATATATATATATATATATATATATATATATATATATATATGCGTGTGTGCGTGTGTGTGTACTTTAATTGCTACATTTTTTATGTGTGAATAGTATAGTATGTTGGTGTTTATCTTTTCACTGACACTGTCATTCTGACACTGACACTGTCATCTTGACACTGACACAGACACTGACTTCGAACCTCTGACACGATCAGGGATCACTGACACCCCCGGGGTCACAGACACTAACAGGGGTCACCATAGTCATCCCTACTACCACAACGTAACGGGACTATGTACATGGGATAGGCTTTGATTCATTGCCCAGATTAAATTTCGAAACTCTTGCATATATTATGCTAATCCGTTTTTTAAATCTCGACTTCGGGCGATGAGTGCGGATTAATTTTTTTTATGGAGGACTAAGCTTTACGTTATATGTTTTGTATTCAGTTCAGTACTAGCTCTCTCTCTTTCTCTCTTTCTCTCTCTCCCTCTTTCTCTCTCTCTCTTCTCTCTCACTCTCTTTATCTCTCTCTCTCTAAAGATATATATATATATATATATATATATATATATATATATATATATATATATATATATATATATATATATATAAACCTTCTTTAACCATATACATATAAAAACCAATTACATACACACAAACATTAAAGATATGCCACATAAAAATAGAAAAAAAACTACTTCTTTTTTTAACCGTGTATTTAATACTATTTTGTATGCATGATTTTTAATTATTTGCTTTATAGAAATAAAAAGAATTTAATTATACATTATAATTGAAATTTTAAAAAGCACTCAAATTACGTTATCTGATCATTAAACGTCTCTTTTCCTCAACCCAGTTTTTTTTTTACAATTGTTTAAAAATATTCGTCTTGAAAACAAACCAATCCAAAACCTTTGATGTGACATTTGACCTCAACATATTTCTCTTTTCTAAATTAAATTTAAAAAAAAAAAAATCATGTTTTAATTTGAAATATGTTCAGATCGTATTACCTTTCTATTTTTTTTTAATTGAATAAAATTCTTGACAGATTTAAAAAAAAAGAATTAAAGAAAACAAAACAGGTTTTATATAATTCACCCCCCCCCCCCCTCCCTACACACATAATTATCATGCACTCTCCCCTCCACCTTTCCCCTTTAAAACCCTATTTTTTTTACGTCTTTTGTTCTTACTATTATCCCCCTTTATTCTATTTGTTTACCTAGTCCTTTGTTCTCATGTGTTCATTAAACCTTCCTTTAAAAAAAAACATGCTTAATAAAATCTCTTTTACCTTTGTCATTAAAATAGTAATTAACGAACGGTAAAAAAAAAGAAAATATTGTGCATGCTTATTGGCTATTGTTTTCTGTGATTATATTTAATTAGGATAGTTTATGTATTCCCATGCAGGTGAGATACATAACGATGTGTGGAACTAATGAGTTGTTTTCTTTTTAAATTTATTGCTTATATTAAGGTGAGATAATAAGGTGTGGCGTCAAAGAGTTATCTTCCTTTATGTTATTGTTACTGGGCTTTATAAATGTCATGTTTACTTGGCTATTTCCGATAAATTGAATAATTAATTTAAACCTAACCCTAACGTTTACCCGAGTAACCGAAAGCGGAATTGAAGCTTTTTTTTTTTTTTTTTTGGTATCGCTACTATAATCCTTGGCCTAGTGTGAGGGTACGAAAAGATCTTTGTTTGAAATTCTTGTTGTTGCACCAGATGTGAGGGTGGGGATTTTAAAGATGGCGGAACGAATGAATCCAATAACACACAGTTCAGTTCCAATACAAGTTCTTTATTCAAATGTATATAATCAAGTTTCTACCCAACTAGCCTATTCTATACTCTCTCTGTTTACTACTACTACTGCTAACTGTTCACTATACTACTAACTACGCACTCCCGTGATCAATCCTAACACTAACTAACTGTTCTCTAGCTCTGCAAATTACAACCGTCTCTAACCACTACCTAACACCTTCTCTACTCTTCGCTAGCTACCTATCAACTGCTGGCCTATCTCTCTACTGACCCACGCCTCAGTGGTCAGCTGACCGTCCCACGTGACCGGTCAGCCCTGTGCGCCCATTGGCCTCTCTAACCAACCAACTAGGCCTATAGTCTGTTTCTGCTAAACTATATCTGCTAAACATGTCTGACGTAATCTTGCGGTCATCACACCTAGTCTAATCTTAATTACATCCTGGTCCTTCTTAATCCTGATCCGCGCTTGACAATCACTTGAATGATATTGATTTTTTTTTTTTTTTACTTTTCCAAAACTATTTATTTTTGTTCATTGTGAGCAACAAAATGATTGTTGTTAATGCAATAAAAAAAAAAAACAGAAACGAAAATTAAATATTTGTCTTAGATAGAATTTGTCATTTATACTACAGAAATAAATTAGCTTAACTCTAATTATTTAAAAGCAGACAAAAGTCTTTTGTAAAACACTCCTAAATTGGGCTTATATCTCAAACGGGATTCGAACCCGCGTCATACTGTGAAGAGAAACCCCCAGACAAACAAGCACAGGAAGAAGCTGCTGCAATATTTTCGAGACTTCGCGTTTATGAAAGCAAGCGAAAGTCAAGCAGCTCTTTGACGTGGGGGGGGGGGGGGAGTCGTCTGCAGTTGTGTCCGTCTGTCGTGAGCGTTTGTATAGGTGTGCAAGGTGAAAGGCGCGTGGGTTGAAGAGTGGTAATTGTGGTGGTTAATTGCCGTGAGGTGGTTCTTTTGTTAAGTGGGTTTTTTAGTCACTTGAAGGGTGGTAAATGTGGTGGTTAATTGCCGTGAGGTGGTTCTTTTGTTAAGTGGGTTTTTTAGTCACTTGAAGGGTGGTAAATGTGGTGGTTAATTGCCGTGAGGTGGTTCTTTTGTTAAGTGGGTTTTTAGTCACTTAAAGGGTGGTAATTGTGGTGGTTAATTGCCGAGAGGTGGTTCTTGTCAAGTGGGTTTTTTAGTCACTTGAAGGGTGGTAATTGTGGTGGTTAATTGCCGTGAGGTGGTTCTTTTGTTAAGTGGGTTTTCAGTCACTTGACGGGTGGTTATTATAATGGTTAATTGCTGTGAAGTTGTAAAAGTGGGATTTCAGTGGGTCAATGGGTACTATTAAGTTGGGTAGTTTACGTAAGGTGAGTTTTTCTGTATTTCTATCTTGTTATTGTGCTCTAAGCCCCAGCCTCCACCACCAAACAACATTCTCACCCCCCCCCCCTCCAGCTACAACCCCACCCCCAGATTTACCATCAAAGAAGCTAATTATTATTTCTTAAACTCCGCATAAAATACAATGCCTTTATAACAAAGGAAATTACGTACACATAATAAAACACATACAATTCATCATTTCTTTGAGTTTACTATACTCAAAATTAAACTTAACAAATATTACCTTTTTGTTAAAAATATAAATCTAATAGCGTATCAGGTTGTAAATGTCAGCTTCATCGAGTTGCATCCTTGAGAGAGTCTATGTTGTACATGAAACTTATAATAGCTGTCTGCGCTTTATCTTAATGGTAGTAAAATTGACGAGAATACCACTGAGATTTCCATTCTTTAAGACCCGAATCTCACCTTTTAGGTAGACCATGGTCTATGAATAGATATCTTGTGGGATTAGAGTGGCTATTAGTTTTATATACAGCACTTGGTTCAATTGAAATGGATAGAAACAATCTTTTGTAGTTCGGGGGTGGGGAGAGATTTGCGGTGGTTAGGTTGTTTTTTGGTGATATCTTTTTAGTGGGACATTGTAATTTTGGTGTTGGCGAATATTGCTCCTGTGGAGATAATGTCGTTTTTGTGGCGGGAATGTCGTTTTATGTGGTGATGAGGTTTTGGTGTTGGTAATGTCGCGTATGAGGTGATATCTTTTTAGTGGGGCAATGTTATTTTGGTGTTGGCAAATGTAGTTTCTGTCGTGAAAATGTCGTTTTGGTTTCGGTGATGTCGTTTTATGTGGTGATGTCGTTTTGGTATTGGTGTTGTCGCGTATAAAATGATAATGTCGTTTCGGTCTCGGGGATGTCGTTTCTCTTGTGATGACATCGTTTCTGTGACGGTCATGTTTTTTGTTGATAATGTCTTTAGGACGTAGGACATTAAATGTCGCGAGTCAAATGTTTGATAACTACTTATTGTTATTACATGATCGGGCATATATTTCAAACGAAATATCTCCGAACCAAATATCCTAGACAATCAGCTCACCAAGTAGGTAACAAAAGACGATTATCGTTATTGTTTTAACAAGCTACAAGGAAAGAGAAGAAACGTCCATTTAGATAGATTGAAAGCTCAGATTTAAATATGTTTGTTTTCGTTTCAACTTTTGTTACATCATTTAGAAAACAAATTTGAAAAAAAAACAGATATAAATTGGGTAGTTATTGTAATAAATATTGCTGCGGTTGATTTTAAATTGGGGGGCCTCTTTATATATAAAATATTGTTTCTTTGAATTTAAATTAAGTCGTTACTACATAAAACTGTTGCTATTTATTTAAAATTGTTATTACATAAATATTATTGCAACTTATTTTTGATGGGTTGGTTATTAAAATAAAAAAACGTTACAACTGATATTAAATTGGGGGGGGGGGGGTACTAAAATAAATAACGTTGCAACTGATATAAAATTTGGTCGTTATTATAAAAAAAATGTCGCAATCGACCAACAGCTGGTGTCGCCGCTACCAGTGCAACCCCCTCCCCGGGGTCTAATAAATTTGGATGGTAATCTAATGATCACCACATAGTTGTTTCATGCCAAGCTGTCCTGCCTTAGGCTGTTTCCGTTTGGATTCCTCGGAATATTTTTCTCAAATGATCGTTGGATTTGAAAATCTATTCTTTAGGGAAGCTAATTTTGCAAAAAAATAAATAAATAAATAAAAAGAAAAATTATTGCTTTTTTTTTAAATCCAAGATAAATGTACAAGCTTTTAATTGAATTACCCACATTCGCTTTGTTTTCGATTTTTAATTGTACGAAAATTATGTGCGTGAAAGCTCGCTGAAAAAAAGTTTGAAACCTTCTGCCGCGCGTCTGAAATGTTTGAAAATTCAACACTATTGATTGAAACAAAGTTTTTTTTTTGTTTTTTTTTAAATAGTAAAATACGGAAATTTCCGAAAAAAAAAACAACTAACGGAAATTTCCGGAAAAAAATCTCACCACCTCTGTCTATGCGTGTTGAGCGCTTTTCGTGTCGCGTGCGTCATTCAGAGTTGGCATGGCCCTCTGGTTTCCATGAATAATGGAATATAATTTTTTTACCAAGTGGCTCCTTGCCATGTATTCTTTAGTACCGTTGGTGAGGTGTATGTACCCCCCCCCCCCCTGATTTCCTAAGGGTAGGGGCGAAGGCTGGGTAGAAAGGGGTTGAGTACCCGATGATGGAGTGAACTATCTTCACGATTGATGCTGTGGGTTTTATGGAATGTCTGCTTGTTTGGACGCAGTGGCTCGTGTGAGTAAATAAGTTCAGTTCTATTGTGAGGTGTTGGTACTAAGCTCAGGTGTGTTGGGAGGTATCGATGTAGCGCTGATCAAAGGATGAAATGAAGTATCGATTTTTAAAAAAAAAATAAATCAATACTGTGATTTATAATTGTTTTAGTGGGTTTTTTTCCGGCTATTATAAAAAAAAACGGCAAGACAATACCTTGGGCCCATAGTTTCTACATATGTATTCTACCGATTTCACCTATAGGGATAGGACCAGGATTAAGTTTAATATATTCAGCCTAAGGTCAGGAATACGGTCAGCGTTTGGGCTAGTATTACGGTAAGGTTTAGGTTAGCAATTCTAAATGGAGAAAGTTAGCCTCTAATACTTTCTGCTAAAGTTAAAAATATTATGAACACTGTTCTAATCTTCTAAATAAATCAAACCTTCAAACATTAAGGGTTGTCAGTACACTTGCGAAGTACCCCAAAATGGCAGCACAAATTAGATCACATGATTTTGGTCACGTGTTTGGTAGAGTCTTATATAAAAATTTGTTACATTGCTATGCTTCAATTTCTCCATTTTTTTTTCTTTTCAAATTTGAAATCAATTACGCTTACTTATTTGATTTTCTTGGATCTATACATTTCGTATTTCACAAATTATTTTAAATGATAAAATGTTTGACTGCGGAATTTTTAAAAACTTCTCTTGTTTTGAGTCGTAACTTTGATAAACCCAAACGGACCACACGCACATAAACTAACATTTTGTTTGTTTATTTTGGTTGAAGATAAGTTCTACTCACCGCCGTGCATGTCCGGGGGTCACGACGCACGTGCGCCAGGAAAGGTCGTCACGCGCAGGAAATTGAAAAATTTGATTGGCTGGAAGGATATAATTACGTGCCGAGTTGCGGGCCCTTTGTTAACATTGGGTTTACGTCTATCTGACGGAGTTAGCATTTGTTGAGTGTTGGCGCATGTTTTTAACACTTGTGTGTGTTTACTAAGAGGTGAATGGTCGCTCCAGATAGCCCCGTTCTTATTACATAAATAATGGTTGGTTAAGGTTTGGTTTACAGATTAACGGTAAATTGACCTTCTCTGTATTTGGCATTTGTTTTTCAATGTATATATATATTTATTTTAGTTACCAGAAAAGTAATTAAGCAGAAGGTTTACAAGAAATGTGATGTTTTAATTCTACATTTTTATACAAAATAACCAAAAATTTTCTAAATGTGGTCTTCGTGTTGGGGGGGGGGGGGGGAATGGGTGTAGCTGGAACTATGCGACATGATTTTATGTGGGGGGAGAGGTGGGGTCGGCTTTTTTTTAGATGAAATTTTACGTTGTGAGGGTGGAGAGTAAGGCGAAGGTTCTCCAAAATAAACGAGTATAGTTGCGTCATTTAGTATGACCCTTTAATATTTAAACACGAGAAAAGTCTGTCTCCGCCATTCCCCCCCCCCCCTCTTCTTTCCCCCCATCTTCACCCAGTCCTACTTATCACAATGTTGATTGAATCGTTCGTCATCTTTTTTATTGTGAAACCCGTCAGTTATTGAAAATTTTCATTGATGTGTCCGAATGACGCGTTTTTAAAAACCTACAACATACACCATATCAAAATTGTACATCACAACTTAAAGCTTCCTACCTTACCTCCCCTCCTCCCATCCCCTGTTTGTATTTGCACACACTAAAACAAAAACAAAATACTGATTTTGTTCCTCTAATACTTGCTAGTCACTTTTGCGCATCTGCGTCAAATGACGTCATTGCTGCAGATCAACAATAATTATCCGGGGAGTCTCCAGTCATTGGGCAAACAGGTTATTGAATTAGAACTACCTGGGGAGGCACGTTAGCTGTGCGGGAGTGTTGATAATCGTACGGCTTCGGTACGGGCGTGGATCTTTTTCAGGAACGGGTCGATATCCGTGGTGATCGCCCCTTATAAATGATTGTTATATGGAATATTCGTCTGGCGTTTTTTTTTTAAAAAATAAAGACTTTCGTGTGCCAGTTGTCTAATCTTTATATTAAATAGAATACGGTTGTTGGAGGGCGTGACGTAATTGTGCGCAGAGTTGCGGGGCTTTGAAGTTGAAAGGTCAGGGGGTTATATATAACTGTGATAACATTGCAGACGATGATGATAGTGTGGTATGAGACGTTGGCTGGAGGCTAAGGCGTGGGGGGATGAGGCTCAGTGGGTGTGGGGGAGGGGGGTGGATAGGGTTTCATATCCCGGATTGTTGGGTTGGGGAGATATTCCATGGTGAGACAGATGTATGGGATATGTAAGCTATACAGTGGGAGGGGGGATCAACAAGTAGTACTGTATATTTCAATCTTGATTCTATAGTAAAAGTGTTTGGTTGAGTTATGGAAACTACAGTTAGAGAAAAATGGCTGAATTAAAATAAAACTGCTCTTTTTGAGATAAAAAAAATCTGGTTGCATTTTAAGAAAACGGGTTGATTTTGAAAACAAAACTAGTTTACAAAAGACGATGCCTTATGCTTAGGAGTATATTGATTGAGTCTTTAGAAAGCCTGTTGAGTTTTGAGAAAACAGGTTGAATTTCATTTTAAAAAACTGGTTTAATTGACAGAGTATATTGATTGAGTCTGTAGAAAGCCTGCTGAGTTTAGAGAAAACAGGTTGAATTTCATAAAAAAGCGGGTTGAGTCTAGTAGCATTTTGAACCTAAAAAGCAGTAAACAAAAAAAATTGTTGAATATAAAATGTGGGCTTCATGTTGTATATTAACACTACATACCTCTGAGTCATTTAAATATGCTTTGCGCAACTTGCAAATTGAAAAGGGAAGTAACCCTTCGACCAAAAACACAACTATAGCTAAGTGAAAAAAAATCAGATTTATAGTGTCATTAATACAATCACAGCAGATATGCTATTAATGCAAGGAACGAAATTTTATCTTGGAATTAATTATAAAATGGACATTTCACAGTGGGGTGCTAGACTGAGCTCGCCAGGTTTTTATGAAATGTAAGATTAATTTCCCGACTGAAAGAATATGAATGCGTTTTAGGAGGTGTTTAAATGAATGTAAGGCAGGGGTTCTCAAATGTGTAAAAAAAAAAAAAGATTAATTTTTTTATGCATAGATTAGCCATATTGAACTCAGTGTGATTGAATTAAAGATCCTGGTGTTAGATGTAGGATGAAGGTTACATTAGTTTTAGGTTTGGATGATTATTAAATAAAGTATCTCTTAGGATTTAACGACATGCAACGGCCCAACTGTTTTTTAAAAATGCTTGGTGTTTTTAAATATGTAACGGAATCGTGCCATTAAAATATATTTAGAGCCTTATATGAAACATACAAAGAACAAAGTTGCAATATTCTTAGTGAACTAAATGTACTGAACTAAGAATTAACCCCTTAGTGTCCATTTTCGATCTAAAGAATTAACCCCTTAATGGTCTGGGGGGAAAAGGAAAAAAACAACATTGACAGCATCAATTAAAGACTGGGGGGGGGGGGGGGACTAATCATGACAACATCAAACATCTTACCCACAGCGAATTAAAAGTCTTTAAATTTATTCCCGTCATCAATATTCACCCGGGCTATCCGACTACCAGACGGGATCGATGGCCGGTGTTCACCCGGTGATCATCCGGCGATTAGTACCGCAAGCAGGTACAGCCCACCGACTGTTCTGACGTCATTAAAGATGGCGGGCTCTGCTAATGTTATCAACATTAGTTGTACGACGGAAGTACGGGTCGGTCGTGTAATTTGATTCTTAACTTCTCATCAACCCACCCACCCGAACCCACCTCCGTATACTCCCCAGAACTTCTCGATGGTCAAAACCTTGTCTAAATCTTCGGATATATTTAGATCTGACAGTTTAGATGATTTTATTCTGACTTTTGGTGAACCTTGTCTAAACCTTCGGATATATTTAGGTATGACAGTTTAGATGATTCTATTTGGTGAATTTGGGTGATGACTTATGAGCACATTTCTCCTGACATTTGACACATTTCCTCATGGCATTTCGCCCTGACATTTGAGTACATTTCGCCCTGACATTGCAGTACATTTCACCCTGACATTTCAGTACATGTCACCCTGACATTTGAGTACATGTCACCCTGACATTTGCGATGACCACGATAAAACACAAGCCGCTCCGAACGGAACCAGCTCATCAAACTCTAAACAAAATATCTCCACAGTACTGAAGGAATATCTGACAGATTTCTATCGCGAGTTACCCGCATCAATCCATTGGGTAAAACAAAAGGCCTATTCACATCGCTCCGTTAGCTGGGTTCGTCGTAACACCTAGTACCTAAGGCAGTGGTTCTTAAACTTGAACGTTTAGGTCGCAGCGAACCCCACCAGTTTCACATGCTCATACATCAAACCCTTCGTTATATCGTCCGCACGGACAAAATCAGATATGATTCGAGTGTGTCTCTTGACCTTCACCGAACCCAGTAGCGTAGCGAGGGGGGGGGGGGGCGGGGGGGGGGACATATGTCCCCGGGCCTTAGGGGGCGCCAAAATGGGTTGGAAAAATAAATTGAAAGGTTGAGGGGGGTGCAAATCGAAAGCTTGAGGGGGGGGGGGTGCAAATCGAAAAGTTTGTCCCCGGGCGCCGGGAAGGGTCGCTACGCCTCTGACCGATCCCCTGAGACTGGCTCACCGAACCTCTGGAGTTGTATCGAACCCAGGTTAATAACCACTGACCTATTGCTTTGATTGTTGCTGAAAGTCTGGGGGGTTTTAAAACAATTAATTAAATGACTATTATAGAAACTATTAAAGCATAGGTGTGGATGAAGGGAGGGTTGGGAATATACAAGTCGATTTTCTTTCGAATTTTAATCGTATCGTCGCCGACGAAAAACGTTTAGTGGTTGCCATGGAAACCGTCGAGGATATTTTATGGTCTATTGAAGCTCCGGTGAAGTATCTGTTACGTCTCGCCCTTAAGATATGGATGGGCAGTATCTTATGTTCTTATAAAACATGTGTATGGTCTTCCCCAGTTGCTAAGCAACTCGTAAATCACAGCTAATTATATGAGGGATAGTTGGCCTCGGGCGATTTACCAGCCAAAATAACATCTTATGAGAAAGGAGGGAGGAAAAATGCTTTACTGCCATATTGCTGAAACTACTTTTAAGTAAAACGGGTTTATTAGCCTTGTATATTTTTTTGTGTAAACTGAGAAGCGCGGGCTACCAGTTTTAAGTCTACTCCACGCGTCTCTGGCTTTAGACATGTTAATTGTAATGACACGGGCTCGTCGTCTCGTGGGGCTAATTAAGGAACTGGCGGCGACATAATAGGTCAACGTGACCCGCGGGTTTACTTTAAACTCACCTGCAGGAGCACGTCTGCCACGGCTCCAGACTTGGTGCTCACCTTTATCTCTCTTTCTCTCTCAATCTACTCTCTCTCTCTCTTTCTCTCTCTACTCTCCGTGTTCACTCTACTGTCTCACCTTTCTCTCTCTACTCTCATCTTTCTCTCCATCTCTCTCTACTCTCTGTGTTCAGTCTACTGTCTCACCTTTATCTCTTTCCGTGTTCAACCACCCCCCCCATCTTACCTTTCTCTCTCTACTCTCCGTGTTCACTCTCATGTCTCACCTTTCTCGCTCTCTCTCTCTACTCTCCGTGTTCACTCTCCTGTCTAATCTTTCTCCGTCACCTCTCTCCTCCTTCTCTCCGTCTCTCTCTCTCTCTCATCCTTTCTTCACTTTACTGCTCTTACTCTTTTCTCCTTCCTCTTCGTGTCTTCTCTTCCTCCTGCCCCCCCCCCCCCCCACACACACACAATTGTATCATTAAGCTCAGCCCTTCTTTTTAGCGTACCGTGTTTGTTCCCAAAAATTTAAAAATGTCACTTCGCTTATTGCTTTAGTTTTATTTAGGGTGAATGGAACCGAGGGGATAATTGTTGTAGACGATGAAAGTTTATGGTCGAGCAGTAGAATACACACTTGCATACCTGAAAGTCTTTGTTCGATTCCGGGTTCCATAGTCTTTGACAGTAATATCAACTACCCCTAGTTCTGATCGGATGTTTTAATTAATCTGTCTAGTTTATAGATGGTTACTTTACTTCATTTTCCGAGATCACATAATCTATCTGAAATTACAGACTTAAAACGGTACCCCTAGTATGAATAATGTAGGGGTGTACGATCAAAGTGTGAGAATCACTGTTCACGTCTGCCACAATGTCTGTTCTTTCTCGGACGTTTGCGTCAAATATCGTCCTGGTCATTCATTATCTGCTGGCTAAAGTCCGCATTAAACAGGATGGACGCTGGTATTGTTTTAAAGTACAGATGTCTCCATTTATAATCGGGCATCCAAACAGAACACATAACTCAAGAGCAATCTTGTAATAAAAATCGTCTATGGATATCGTCTCGTCAATTTAGAGACCCCCAACCCAGCTCCGTGTGACATTTTACCCCCCCCCCCTCCCCTAGTCTCAAATACTCTACTACCACTACAGACAATTGCGCGTCACCTGGCCAACACACATTAACACGTGACTACCGTCTTAACTCTCTACCAACATCTTTTTTTCCTATTTCAAAAAAAAAATCTATTTTGTGTAATTATTTTTTTTCTCTTTTTATTTCTACAGGTAAGTCGCCATTTTGGTTTGACGTCATATCTCTCCTGCTATTGTTCCTGTGTGTAATTAAGCTCTGCTATAATTAAACTTAGTATCAAATAACAGGCGGCTTTCAAAATGGAAGGTTGGTATATGATATGTTCTAGAGAATACTTAATCTACCCCACGTCTCCCACCACGCTCACTCCATCTCCTCAACCCTACACCTGTCACGACCCATATTCATGCAACCCCTTCCCTCACACCCAGCCAACCCATTCCCTCACACCCAGCCAACCCCTTCCCTCACACCCAGCCAACCCATTCCCTCACACCCAGCCAACCCCTTCCCTCAAACCCAACCAACCCCTTCCCTCACACCCAACCAACCCCTTCCCTCACACCCAACCAACCCCTTCACTCACATTCAACCAACCCCTTTCCTCACACTCAACCAATCCCTTCCCTCACACCCAACCAACCCCTTCCCTCACACCCAGCCAACCCCTTTCCTCACACCCAGCCAACCCCTTTCCTCACACTCAACCAATCCCTTCCCTCACACCCAACCAACCCCTTCACTCACACTCAACCAACCCCTTCCCGCACACTCAACAAACCCACCATATAACCCACACAAAAAACCCTCACACTTCATTACCCCCACACACCTCACTGCGTGATCTCACATCACTACACCACGTCATCCTAACACAACACTAAACTACCCCCTACACACTCCCTCCCACACACGATACCGTCACCCTCTCCCACACATCGCTTCCCCCACCACACAAACACCATCACACATACCCACACACTTCTGCTTACCTAATTACCTGTTTACTAATTACATCACCGTGACCGTTTCTGCGGCATTACTTATCATTCTCTTTAATACTAATTAATTTCGACTTCATTAAGCTGATGATGAAGTCGTAATTAATTAAGCTGATGATATGGGACGGCGTGGCCTAGCGTTGGAGCGCTAGACTGCTAACTCGATAGTTTCGAGTTTGAATCCAAGTTCAAATTAGTAGAGCCTCCCTGAGTCATGTTAGAGAAGGTAAAGGTGGCTGGGCATAGAGACCTTACTAGCCCTTCATATGCCATAGTCACAAAAACAGGTGAACTCTACTTCCCCCATTGATTCGTCAGGTTCGAAAAAAAGAACTTTACTTTTACTACTATTTTGTTCAATTATTGAACAAAATATTGACAATAACTGTTGTGGTACAATACACTTTAGTTAGCACCGTAGCACCGTACAGTACACACAAATTATATGTGTATATATCTTATGTATGTGGACTTTGATTTCTAACCAGTATTTCTAAAAACAAATCAAATTGTTTTTTTTTTTCATCTCTTCATTGTCACTAACTTTAAGCCTGACTCACGAAACAGAATTAGCTTTGTTAGTAAACACCTTTGAAAAAAACAAACAACAACCTATCTGTGTATGCCTGCCACCTTGAACGCAATAGAACAACAAATCAAACGGTGCCCTCACCTGTTCACAGGCTCGGCATTGAGTTAGGAAGACAACTCCACAATATTCAAACCACGCCGCACAAATTACCGTTCTTGGCCAGGAAAATACCTGGTTCCGGCGCCCTCAATCTTACCCTCATCACGTGACTACATGCCGCCGATCTCGCAAATTAAATTACCATTTCCGCCCTGCTCTCCCTACCCCCCAACTATCCCCCTACCTCCCTTCTCTCTCTCTATTCTCCTGTAGATGAGCAGCTTGTTGCGGGTGCTCACGCCGCCAGCACACGTGCTCCAGGTAGCTCAGCGTGAGCATTGTCCGGGGCTACCTGCGGCTCACTCTCATTAAACAACCCTCTCCTCTGTTCAAACAAGCTAATAGACTCGGGCAGAGTATGGTATCCGATATCAAAGATGCCCCGGGAACATCGACTCACACACGCATGCACGCCCCCCACACCCCCCCCCCCCCCCCCCAGCCTGTTGCTGAGTTAATCAGTTTCTTGTTAAACCGTGCGGGGGTGGATGTTGTGAGCAGGTAGTCGCATGTAATCTACGCATACTGTATAATACATGTACATGCTGGTATATTCGCATGTAATTGGATACCTCTGTGTTTCAACTGTCTATACAAAATGATAATACAGGGGTTCCCAACCCCGTGCCCGCGGGCGCCATGGCGCCCGCCTAACGATTCGTATGTGCCCGCCTCTCACTATTCGACAGAGACATATTGTTTTTCATAAACATTATTGAAAGGTTGAAGGGGGTGCAAATCAAACGTTTGAGGTGGGGGGAGGTGCAAATCGAAAGTTTGAGGGGCGGTGTTAAATCGAAAGTTTGAGAGGGGGGTGCAAATCGAAAATTTGAAGGGGGGGGGGTGCAAATCGAATGTTTGAGGGGCGGTACAAATCGAAAGTTTGAGACGGGGGACGCAAATCGAAAGTTTTGTCCCCGGGTGACGGGAAGGGTCGCTACGCCTCTGGAAGGAGTTTGTCGATTTAAAATAAGTGGTGCCCCCCACCCTACCGATATTTTAGAATGTGCTCTAGAGTAAAAAAAGGTTGGGAACCCCTGTGATAATAAAAAAACTTTTTAATATTCTCAATAGTATACTGTACATGCACATTTATATAAAAAGGTATGTATAAGTATCTACATGTATAAATATGTGTGTGTGTATATATATATATATATACATACATACATACATACATACATACATACATACATACATACATACATACATACATACATACATACATACATACATACATACATACATACATACATACATACATACATACATACACACACACACACACACACGTACGTACGTACACACACACACACACACACACACACACATATACATACAAACATACATATATCTGTCACGTACGGAGTGTCACAAATGGCCAGCTATTTTACTGCTGTCAAGTGACCAGACAAGGTGACATTCGGAGTGTCAGAGACAGTGACAGCCATTCTCTCATGTCATGTCAACATGACCAATAACAGTCTGGCCCCAGGGCTACACGGCGCCTCTCCGCCCCCGCCCCCATCCGCCTCCCCCCGCCCCACTAATCAGCCGGGAGAAAATAAAACGAAGTGTTGTCATTACCTGGCCTGTTTGATGGCCCTATGGGGAAATATGCCTGAGTGTGGGGCGCTGGAACTGTGTGATCTCAGGGTAGCGATGCTGTCTACACACATACAGACACGTACACGCACACATACACATACACACACTCATATAAATACACGTGTACACGCACACATACACACACGCATATAAACACACGTACACACACACATGAACACACGTACACACATACAATCACGTACACACCCACACACACACACGCATGCAAACACATAAACACGCGTACGCACATAAACACACGTACACACATACATACACACATACATACACGTACACACTTGAACACACGTACAAACTTAAACACACGTACATACATAAACACACATACATACACATACACACACTTACAAACACACATTCACATGCACACACGCACTCACAACACACATACGCATACACACATTACACACATACACTCACACATACACTCGCGCATACACTTGTATACACATACACACAGGTATACACACACCTTCATATTGAATATATGATGTTTTGTTTCGTAAGTGTAGGTCTGATCTACCTGTCGTCTACTCTGGCCTTGTAAGAGATTCTGGTAGCGATGACAGTTCATCTGTCTTATGTGTAGTGATTATATTTTATTTCTCTTTGTCAAGTAGTATTAGTTAAGTTCTCTTTTGGTAGTACCGAAAGTTTAGTCGTCTTTGGCTACGATTCATATTTAAATTGACTGTTTGTAATGTTAATACTTTTAATTAAAGTCTTCCTTTCTAACCTGAAGGTCTACGGGGCAAGCGAAGTCGAGTTCACTTGTTTCTGTGACCTCGGCAGGGAAGGGATAGTCCAGCATACATATCATTTAATTTTTTAAATCTTTTTCTTTCATCAATATTCTACGGGTTTTCTTTCATCTTCTGTAATGTTGATATTTGGGTTTTTTTTTTTTTTTTTTTTTTTTTTTTTTTTTTTTGGATAGTTCATATTTTATCCCTCCCTTTAGACACTGTAGATATCTTCACAATGTATCGAAGCATCCCCATCGTCTTTCACCGTCAACCTGCAGATTTTATCACCACCCCTGACGTCATGTCTGAGCTCTCCAAATCTTACAGGTACCAGAGTACGCTGTACGTACCTGAGCCGAGTGTACCTGACAGTGTTTTCGTTCCTTCTTACTGAAACTTGTCAATCAGAAACCCTCGATTCGATAACGAAAACAATAACATTTGGGTATAAAGAGATAACGCTTGAAAAACTGGTGACGTTTTATTTTTTTCTTATCGTCCTAAGTGTAATGTAACTTTTTTTCGTAAGTGTGTCTCTGTTGTTAAGAATTCGATAACGAAGTATAAAGATATTTCAGTACTTTAAGAGTGTGCTATTTCGTAATTTTTTAAATTTCTTACATTTAAAAAATTAAAAAAAAAAGGCTTGAAACTGCTAGATATGAAGAAATTTCAGTACTTTAAAAGTGTCCTGTTTTGTAACTTTATAAATTTATGAAATTTAAAAAAAAAATTCAAGAAGAAGCTTGAAACTGCTAGTTATGAAGATAATTCAGTACTTTAAAAGCGTGCACTTTCATAAATTTATTACATTAAAAAAATAAATTCTAACAAAAGCTTGAAACTGAAAACCAAGGTTTAATTCTCAATAGGTCGCCTCTCTATTAGTGTAGCTATTTACAGGTATACAAAACTTTTAAAGTATAATTAGCCTGAGCGTTCGTTTTTTTCATCATTAAAATATTGTCTTACAAGAAATATTTTAGCTTTAAGTTAAAATGTAAAAAGAATAGAAGACATACCATTAATTAAACAGAAAAATAAGAAATTTATAATAGCTAATTAATATATTCTTTTGTTTTGTTTTATTTCGAAATGTAAACCTATTTTTAAAATGTATTAAGATTTTAGTCAAACTTTTTGCTATTGCTTTCAAATTCAGTGAAAGCGTTTGAAAAAAAAAATGGAAACTTAACGACACGTTTCTCCAACTGTTTGCGCGTTTCGCCCCTTTTTTGTTCATGCGCAGAATTTTTCACCGCTAGACTGTCACACATCAAACACACCTAACACTAACTTGTTGAAACAAGGCATCCATGTTTAAAAAAAAAAAAAAAAAAAAAAAAAAAACCAGGTCACAGGTAGACTCCGGCCGTGAGTCACACTCGACCGGCTGGGATCGCTCTAATTGTCACTGACGCGGGGCTGCTGCGTCACGGTGGCGTCACGAACGGTGATGGGCAACTTTTTTTTTTCCAACGGCTTTTAAAAAAAAAAAATTATCTTTCAATGTTTCACTATCACACTCCCCGGCTTCCCACCCCTCTTCCCCCCCCCCCCCCCCTGATAATCTTTTCCACATTTAAAAATACTCCATTGATACTAACTTGCTATTGCATCAACAAGATGCTATGTTTTTTCTCTCTCTACCCCCCCCTCCACACACACACACCATTTTAAATAGTTACCTATCCCACCATCTTCTCCTCTCCCATCAAAATCTTTGTTCGATACTTTCACACAACTGTAGAAACAAGTCATAACATTATTTTATGAACTTAAAACTTTAAAAAAAAACTGTTCTCCACAGCATTTTATGTTTGTCCCGCCTCCACCGCCCCTCCACAACATCCTATCTTAAAGTCTTTGTTAAAAATAATAATAAAAGACACCCCCAGACTTAAACTCAACCAAAAATAAACTAGGATACCCTTGTTGTCATAGTACCTACATTGGTCATCGGTATTTCTGTTTTACTCGTCGGGCCCATGGTTGTTTGCAAGTACTATCTATGTGGGCTTATAGATTTAAGTAACGCAAGTTTGAAATCAGATAGGAAAATATGCTTGATGAACCTACTTTGTTAATAAAAATTGTAAAGTTTGAGCTTTTTTTTTTTTTTTTTTTTTTTTTTTTGTTAATAAGACGCTAGTATACTTAAATTTTGTTGTTTTTGTCATTGCCAATTAAATTTTAACTTTTCTTTTTGCTGTTTTTACAACAATTACGTCTTTCTCTTCTGATTTACCTTTTTAGCCTAATAACACACATAAAGGACATTGTCATGTTTTACGGAACAGAAATGACCTCATTAGCATATACATGCACGAACTAAACCCAATGATTTCAAATGTGACAGACCGTATGCAACATGCGCGCCCATTGTGGGGCCACCCACTGGGGAGCGCCCGTGTGTCGGAAACAGCTGTTTTATGTCTCCATTTTTTTTTAAAAGTTGAATTTGCCAGGCAGAGTATTTTTTAACGAAACAATTTTTTAGGAAAAAATTTAACAAGGCGTAAGAGAGGGGAAACGGGGATTATATTTTGTGAAGTAGTTTGTTTATTACGTGTGTGATAACGTTATTCGATTTATTAAAGTTTTGAAAGAAAATAATTTGACGGTTTTTGAACTTACTTTTTTTTTCTAGAAATAACTTTTCCTGTTTTTGCTTTTAAAAATGGAAAAGCTTTGTATTAATTTTGTTGGACTTCCTCAAATAATAATTGCAATCAATATTTAGAATTTTGACCGAAATGGACATACCCATGGTCTTAACCACTCGAAGTAAACAATTTTAAACAAAGTATGAGAAAGTTTGGTTTTACATTTATGAACATTAATGGATATTCCTTAGCGGCAACTTTTCTTCTATACATTAAATTAAATTTCGAGCAAAAAAAAGAGCTATTTTTTACTCTCGCTTTACGATTTTTAAAATTACGGCTAAGACGCTAATTTTATAAATACAATGAGGTGTTTTTGTTTTTGCTCTAGTTACACGATCCCCCCCACCCCCTCACACTCTCCCCCCCCCCCATTAAGATCACCCAGGCAACGCCTTTGTTTCCCTGTGTTTGTTTTCCCAGATTTTGTGTTTACACGACAGGCAGGAGAGTCTGAAGACTCGGTTAATTAATTGTGTTGTTAAGACGCTAATTGCTTAATCCTCTACTACCGCGTGGAATACAATGATCTGTGTTTCGTTAATTGTGTTTTAATTAAAGTTCATCGTCCTGTGAATTTGTTCATGAAAAAAACTGAAATTTTTTAAATTATTTTTTTTTAACTATGAGCCCTTATCAGAATTAAGAAAAAAATTTAACAGTTAAATTTGGTATTAATGTATATTTCAAATTAAAAAAAAATGTATTGGTATACTTATTAAAATTGATATCTGTAAATAAACCATTCTTAACTTTTATAATGGTGTTTACTTTAAAAACTGTTTAACACTTATATGTCAGGTTAAGTAATAACGAGGCATCAAATATATTTACCCTATATCGTATTCAGATCAAGTAACATGAACTGTTCTTAATATAAAATACAATCTTGTTTTGTGGAATAACGTCATAAAAAATGCGTGTTTTATACGAGTGTGTAGTTCAAGGGTAACCTTACTACAAAGTAAAATACTATTATAAAAAAAAACTGATGTTTCGACCTTACGTCTTCATCAGGAAAATGGCTAAATTAAGCTCCGTAACTGCGGAAAACCACTTCCGGTGGCGTTTAAATCCGTCACGCGCATAGAAAGAACAATAAAGGAATCGCTTTATTCTTCTCTCACTTAAGCTTTCATCTTCTCCCTGCCCCCGACCCCCACCCCCACCTTTCTGCCTTTGTAGTGGGGAAATGAAAAGAATTAATTAAGTAGTCACCGGCGTTAATTAATTTTCTAAATCAGGCATCGCGATCTGAGAGATGCGTTTCGGTTATTTTCGCGGAGATTCGGGTTTCTGGTTAGTTGGTTTTAGACGTTCACGCGTGGTAGCTTTGACGAGCGTTTAATAGGTTGGACTACCTGCTTTGGTTCCGGTGAGTGGCGCTGCTTCAAGGCCACGGGGAGGGGGGGGGGGTTGCATTGTTAGTCACGTGGTAAGGTGGATGTCAACAATCCGACTCAGGAATAATCAGATCGATCGCAAACTGAAGACGTTCATTGATTTTTTGTGTAGGTACGAGCAGTAGTGTTAAATGTAAAGAGGTATTGACATGGCGCAGTAGTTTTAAATGTAAAGAGGTATTGAAATGGCGCATTATTTTTTTTTAAATCAGTGCGGTTCTGGAGTAAATGTGGTTCCGAAACGTCATTAATTAAATATTGATTTCTTATTTCTTAATTGTTTAAATAAATTATATGATTTTTCTTGCTTTCAGTTTAATGTTTATTGAAAACCTTTGATCGCAGTAGATCTAATCTTCGAGACTTGTGAAAGACATAATTTTTTTCTGATGCTTTACAAAAAGACTTTAAAACACACACACACACACACTCACACATACATTCACTCTCACATACACATTCAAACACACACACACACACTCACACATACATTCACTCTCACATACACATTCAAACACACACACACACACAAACACATAAACACAACCGTGAAACACACTGTTGATGCGTTAAAAACAAATTTAAACTACAGCTTTACATAAACCAGTAGGGCTAAAGTTTGCTCGCAGTTTTTCATAACGTCTGTATTTTTATTTTATTTCTTTCATCTCCTCTCTTCTCACCTCCACCCTTCCGCCCCCACCCCCCTCGAGTCACCTTTCCCTCCCCCCCCCCCTCCCCCACCAGCGATGACGTAGGCAAGTTGTTGTTTTTAGTATCGGATTCGTTATTGCCCACTAGAGTTGAAGCAATGGCAAAACAATCCCCTCACCCCGCGAGGCCCAGCCGACACGTTTTATGCCTAATTACCCCCAAACGTGCGCAGGATGCGCTTTAAAAAAAAAGTCCCTGCGTCTTGCGGTTTTACTTGCTTTGCCCAGACAATAGAATTAGCAGACGGGAAGATAACGGCTGTTTAAAAACGCGGCTGTCTTGCAGGAGTTTGTTGTCCATTTTTTTTTGTTCAATTTAATTTATAAAATTCTGCCGGGCTGAAGCACAATTTTGAAAAGCGTGATTTTGATATCTGTGTAGCGCTCTTCATACTTTCAAAAATAAATTTACAAAAAAAAATTTGCCTTGCGTTTGTTACTGACTTCAAAGAAACCGGTTTTTTTTTCTTTGTAGTACGTGGTGTATTGTTTATGTATTTTAGTTCGTTTTTTTTAGTCATCTATAGTAAGGGAAGAGAGTGTGATTTTAGAGGCACTATTTTATTGCATCTTGTATGGAATCCCCATGGTGTAACCTCTATGATCTCCCCTTGAGGGTGTCCTGTACGGACTCCCCATGAGGGTGCCTATATGGACTCCCCTTGAGGGTGTCCTGTACGGACTCCCCATGAGGGTGCCTATATGGACTCCCCTTGAGGGTGCCCTGTATGGACTCCCCGGGAACAGGACATTTCCCCCCTGTCAATTACCCCCCGGATATTTCCCCCCCAACATTACCCCCCTGGAGTAATTACCCCCCTGTCAATTACCCCCCCTGTCAATTACCCCCCGCACAGTAGGACATTACCCCCCCGGACAGGGTTAGAGTTAGGGTTAGGGCTAGGGCTAGGGTTACGGTTAGGGTTAGGGCTAGGGTTAGGGTTAGGGTTAGCGTTAGGGTTAGGTTTTAGGGTTAGGTTTTAGGGTTAGGTTTTAGGGCTAGGGTTAGGATTAGGGCTAGGGTTAGGGTTAGGGATTAGGTTTTAGGGTTAGGGCTAGGGTTACGGATACGGTTAGGGCTAGGGTTAGCGTTAGGGTTAGCGTTAGGGTTAGGGTTAGCGTTAGGATTAGGGCTAGGGTTGGGGTTAGGATTAGGGATTAGGTTTTAGGGTTAGGGTTAGGGTTAGTGTTAGGGTTAGGGCTGGGGCTAGGGCTAGGTTTAGGTTTAGGGCTAAGGTTAGGGTTAGGGTTAGGGTTAGAGCTAGTTTTAGGGTTAGGGTTGTGTCTAGCTTTGGTTTTGGTTTTGTGTGAAGTTTTAGGCTAAGGTGGGTGCTTAGGTTGTGGTCTTTTTCTTAAGGTTTGGATTAAAGGAGTATATAGGTATAAAATTCTAGTTAGAGTTAGGATTTTAAATTGAGAGGGGGGGGGGGGGGGGTAATTCCCCGGGGGGGGTAATTGACAGGGGGGTAATTGACAGGGGGGGTAATTGCTCCGGGGGGTAAATACGGGGGGGAAATGTCCGGGGGGGAAATATCCAGGGGGGTAATGTCCTGTAGCCGGACTCCCCATGGTGTAACCTATATGATCTCCCCTTGAGGGTGTCCTGTATGGACTCCCCTTGAGGGTGCCCTGTATGGACTCCCCTTGAGGGTGCCCTGTATGGACTTAACCTTGACCCCCCTAATAATTTTGTATGTGTCTCATTTCGTCGCACTTACCCCTGAAGCTACACATTTTTATGCCTGATAATTCAAGTCCATATCTAACTTAAAAGCTGCAAATTCTATTTTGTTTAAAGTTGTAAGTATGCTGCAATCGTACCACATTCA
Organism: Physella acuta; assembly: GCF_028476545.2. NCBI lineage: Eukaryota > Metazoa > Mollusca > Gastropoda > Physidae > Physella > Physella acuta. Next base: position 204,128 of record NW_026731761.1, on the reverse strand, counting down.
TCTACAGTCTTACTAAAAAAAAACGCTCCTCTTACCACAATCATCTACAATCTTACTTTTTAAAAAACTCTCCGATCTTACAACAATCATCTACAATCCTGCGACAACCCTCTCCGTCCTTACCGCAATCCGCTTCAAACGTTCAACAATCCGCTGAAATCTTTCTACAATCAGCTGAAATCTTTCAACAATCCGCTGAAATCTTTCAACAATCCGCTGAAATCTTTCAACAATCCGCTGAAATCTTTCTACAATCCGCCGAAATCTTTCTACAATCCACATCTCAAATCTATTGCTGAGAATTAAATCGTGCCTATCTCCTAACTCTACCTCGCCCATAACTTTATTACCCAATTTAGCAAACAACCAACTAACCTTTACTCGCCGTACGACGAGGCAATTCCCTTATTAATTTACCCGCAAGAATCGGAAACTAGCAGAATTGAATAATTCGATACCCTGACCTTTTAAACGTTGGCCAGAAAAATACCGCTCTGGAAAGGACCAAAACATGAGAAAAAGTCAGCCAAAATTACCAAAACAAGACAAGTTACGCACATTGCTGGGCGACCTAATTTTTGGACAGTGGGTAATTCTGTTTCTTGTGTTTTAAATAATCTCCGATCCAAAAGAAGTAACTAGACGTCATCAAGAAAGTTCTTAGGCGTAGAAGTCTGGTTTGTAATTTCATTCAATTTAAGGAAAGCGTTGTTTTAAATGATAAAAATAGATTTTAGTTTTAATTTTTTTTTTAAAGATACATGCCGCTAAAAATGTATTGAACTTTTTTTTTTAAATTTTAAACACTGGATTGTATTTTCCTGTGTACTGTTTAAAACGTTGATGGTAAGTGAGTAGTCCTGTCCACGAATATATGCGAGTCGTTGAAAAGGTGCTGATTAGTTTCCATACCACCCTAATCGAATCGTCATGGTTGGTACTTTTAGGGATTTGACCAGAGTAGTGGATTTGACTGAGTTAGTATACGCGTTTTAACTATTTCAAATGGACCTTTAAAGTATCCTTTTCAACGCTTGTATAACGTCCCATGCCAAAAGGAAGTTGTAAAGTAGTTACATGTTGACGTTGCATAGGATACTTTACGTAAGAAAAATATAACTTTAAGAATAAATATAAATAACGAACATCAGTTTGTAAAATTTTTAAGTAGTTTACATAACAGTTTCGTCAATAATACTCAAATAACGCAGGTTAAAATCAAACTAAAGCGATTCGATACTAGACACCCAAAACGGGAAATTATCAGACATTTTTTGTGTAATAAGTAGAGAATGAGTCTAGGACATGTACACTTCTATCACCCTCCCTCCGAACACCCCATATAGTTTACCCCCGGGTCAGTACCCCCAAGATAGGATGAGTGACAAGAAGTAAAAAAAAACACCAAAATAAATAAATAAAAAGTCTTACAACCACGGACTTGTTTTCGTGAGAGATCTGGAATCGTATCCCCCCTCACCAACATCCCCCCACCCCCTCTAAAGCGTCAATACCCTGATGCCGCGCCTACCCAAACCACCCCTACCGAAACCGGTAAACGGAAAAAAAGTCACAGGAAAAAAAAACACAGAAAAAAAGTCACAGTTTTTGCTAGGAAAAAAAGTCACAGAAAAAAAGTCACAGTGGAAAAATTTTATCGGAAAAAAAGTCACAGAAATAAAGTCACAGAAAAAAAGTCACAAAAATCTTTTTAGAAATATTTTTATTAATTTGTTAAGAATTGTAAAATTGTGGATGTTTATTGTTGTGGGTTGTATTTTTTGATAGCATAAATTATTTATAGACGTTAAAAGCATTATGATTTATAACAATTGTAAGTAAAAATATTCTAAGATAATTAACACAACAATCTCAACTTTTGTTACGTATTTAGTTAAATACGCGGTAGAAAAGTTAATTATAAAAGAAATTCAGGCAAATTTTGCCGTAGGCTATTCTCCGGTCGGCCTCTCCTCAGTACGCATTGTCCGAACATATTTTGTGTTGTTGACGTTATGCGTCAATGACAGCCTTTGAACCTTGTCGGATGTCTGTTTTGATCCTAAGTTTTGTTATGTAATGAGCGTGATAAATGTGGGCAGTACAGGTGGTTGAACTAAACATAACTATTGTTGCCATGAGTTGAGGGCAGCAAGTCAGATGAACTTACCATTTCACGGTAATTTAATGGTATTTAAAAATAACACGATGAAAACCGTGGACTTTGGGGCATTCTATTAAATGCTACCAATCTTAAGTTTAAAATAATTACAATCTACATACTTCATAATACATATTTTTAGATGAATTATAAAAATTCCTATGTGTATACAGCCTACACACATTACATTACATTTAATTAATCCTAAGTTAATTTGCACTCTCTAAATATTTAATACATAAAAGTATTAACAAATATCATGCAAATATATATTTGTGACTTTTTTTCCTGTGACTTTTTTTCCTGTGACTTTTTTTCTGTGTTTTTTTTTCCTGTGTTTTTTTTTCCTGTGACTTTTTTTCCTACAATCACCGAAACCCACCCAGACTCTACCAACAGGAAATATTCTACCCATCAAAAAAACAAGCCGCCTATCCTCCGTCTGAAGATCGCCATCTCTGTATAAATAGACTTACCACTCTCCTCAATAGACTTGTCACTCTACTCCTCACTGTGTGTCTTTGTCAGGGTTGGTGTCAAGATCGTAATTTGATACACGTATGAAACTTGCTGTATGAATGTTTGGCTAATAGACACACTTGCGGACTTTTCGTGATGGTGCTTATTTTTTTTTCAAATCTTTTGAAATGATTCCTATTGCAGAGAAAGAAAAAAAAAATTCCTCTATGACATATAGGTGTGATTTCTCGGTGACACTTTCATATTTTTGTATTATAAATACTTCAGTGCTATTGTATATATATTAAAAATTATCAGGTTTCGTTTCGAGTATTTTTTTTTTCGTCTACATATTTAACCGATTTGTTTTTGAATGAAAAGATGCATTTAAAAAATACTTTCTATTATGTGTTAAGGTTGTATCAGAAATTTCATCGAATCGTTAATAACGTTTTTTTTTTAAGTTGCGTAAAATATAGTTAATACGTACATTTTCTGTGTTAAATTTAAAATCGTTTTATTTTATAACACAAAGATGCTTTTTTTTTAAAAAACTATTGTGAATTAATGTATATTTCTTAAAAATATTTATATCATTTTATTTAAATTGTGAGAACCAAATAGTACAAAAGAAAAGGAGCGCCTTGTTATCGACTAGCCTTGAAGATAAACAATGCAATAAAAACAGTCGCGCATTGTTTCGTCATGTTCGCATCAATGTCATTCACCTGCTTTAAATTATACCAATTAGCGTTTCAACTCTCTCCCATCTGGAAGCTGGGTGTTTAATTAATTAACGCCGATGGGGTTTTTTTTTACGTACAACTGTAAAGGTGTTTGTAGTTTAAACACACGTGAAGAAGACGGTCAAACGAACAACGTATTTCTTTATGCGTTTTGAAAAGAAATGCGAAGGTGAGTGGATGTTAAATTTTGAGGTGTGTGGGAATACCTTGGCTATTTTTGAAGGTGTGGTCAATAAGTGAATCATCAAATTCAGGTCTAATTAATTAAGCAAAAAACTAACGCAAAAGAATGGTTATAAAAATGGATAAATCAAGGTCTGCTGAGTTGGATTCGATCCAAAGACCTTTTTTTTTAAACTTACCCGATCTCATCACACGTTTATATACCGAACTGATTACGATAGACATAATTTATAGAGTAGTAATATGTGGACCTCGCTCATTTATGGATTTATGGACACAATTGGAATGTTTGGTCTACTAGTAGAACACAAGCTTACTATCCGAAAGCTTGGGGTTTGATTATCTTTTTCTATGAATACTATACAATTTAAATAAATTTTAAAAAATCAGCATTAAAACTATATCCTGTTATCTCTTGCTTAAATCTACCAAATAATTTTAACTCCTTATAGACTGGATGACTTGAATTTTGTTTTTTTTTAATAACGATCCCTCCCCCCCCCCCCCCGATACCCCACCTCAGCTTTATGTACACACCTCTGTTAACATTTAGACCCACTAATGACCCGTGTCCCGTGGCTCGCAGAACAACATCCGGCCAAGGAGTTCCCCACAATTCACCGCTCCGGAACTACCGTTCACTTCTGATCCAGGCTAAGGCAGCAGCCCGCTCGACTGCTGTATTGTTCCGGAAGTTTTCGACGCGTGGCCGTTTAAAAATTACGCTCGCAGTCAGTAACTCATAAAACATTACGTCGCTCACGACGTTAACTAAACACTACGTCGCTCTTGACGTTAACTACAGAAACGCTTGTCTCAACAAAAAAAAACTACTCTTGTATCCTTCCATAATAAAACCACGGCCGTAAGCTTGAATTCGTTAATTTATTTTACTGTAATATATACGATAGAGCATTGCCAAAAATTAGTTCTCTAATCATTATACCGTTTAATTTTTTAGTGTCTAATTTTCCATAAATTTTTATTGGCGCATATTTATTTTACATTTTAAGAAATGTCATTATATTCCCAAAGACTAATTCAAAATTAAATAGCCATAACGTTTTATGAATTTAATAAATCGCTTGGAATTGTAGTCAAAGGGGGGGGGGGGGGGGGCAAGACACATTAAGAGAAATATTTAACACTATAAAAATATTTTAAAAATAACACTTGAATTAGCCGTTATTTTCAACAAGCTCAATTTGTACTAAACGTGCGGTAGTTTGAGTTAAAACACCTTAAAATAAACCTACTCCCAGATGGAATACTAAGATACCCCGCTGCGTATCTCAAATTCTGTTTTTCTAGCCTACGTTTAGCTGTATTTTTTTCTCTGTATACCATAGTCCATTACCTGAGCGGATACCCCATGTTTATCCCATTTCTTCCTGTGGGATGGAAAGTATGAAAAGTGCGATGTTAGGGTTTCTTTATTTAATGGAGCTGCTCGGCCAGAGGCTGGGCTTTTGATGAATGTAAAAAAAAGTACGGTTCCCTTTTCGAACTCGACGGTGAAGTAGAGTTCACTTGTTTTTGTGACCTCGGCATATGAAGAGATAGTGTGGTCAGCACTATGCCCAGCGGCCTTTACTTTCCCTAACGTGAGGTAGGTACCCATCAGAGTTGGGTGGATTTAGGGACGGTCTACTGATCCGGATTCCAACTTGACACTTATGGGTTAGCAGTCCAGCTCTCTACCGCTAGACCACTCCGTCCCCTTGTTGAATGTAGCACTTTTCTGTTGATGAATGTAGCACTTCTCTATTGATGAATGTAGCACTTCTCTATTGATGAATGTAGCACTTTTCTGTTGATGAATGTAGCACTTTTCTATTGATGAATGTAGCACTTTTCTATTGATGAATGTAGCACTTTTCTATCGATGAATGTAGCACTTTTCTGTTGATGAATGTAGCACTTTTCTATTGATGAATGTAGCACTTCTCTATTGATGAATGTAGCACTTTTCTGTTGATGAATGTAGCACTTTTCTATTGATGAATGTAGCACTTTTCTATTGATGAATGTAGCACTTTTCTATTGATGAATGTAGCACTTTTCTATTGATGAATGTAGCACTTTTCTATTGATGAATGTAGCACTTTTCTATTGATGAATGTAGCACTTTTCTATTGATGAATGTAGCACTTTTCTATTGATGAATGTAGCACTTTTCTATTGATGAATGTAGCACTTTTTGTTGATGAATGTAGCACTTTTCTATTGATGAATGTAGCACTTTTCTATTGATGAATGTAGCACTTTTCTGTTGAAGAATTTAGCACTGTTCTGTTGAAGAATTTAGCACTATTCTGTTAAAGAATTTAGAAATATTCTGTTTAAGAATTTAGCAGCATTCTGTTTAAGAATTTAGCATTGTTCTGTTGAAGAATTTAGCACTGTTATGTTGAAGAATTTAGCACTGTTCTGTTAAAGAATTTAGAAGTATTCTTTTTAAGAATTTAGCAGTATTCTGTTGAACAATTTAGCAGTATTCTGTTGATGAATGTTGAAGAATTTACCTCTACTCTGTTGATGAATGTAGCGCTATTCTGCTATGTTGAAAAAACTTACCAGATCATCAACCTTAGAACAGAACTCTTCTATGCCCAGGGGAGCTGTTTAGTGCGTCAAAGCGCGGTTTCTATGACAAAATTTAATGCGATCGTTTCTTTCTTTGTGCTTTTCTTTGCATGTTAAATCAATTTTTTGAAATTAAAAAAAAATCGTGTTTATTTTATTCTGCAAGTTTATAACTTATTTTGGGATTAAATGTTGGCAGAATGTCAATTTTACTATCCTTGTACAGCCGTTAAAGTTCAGAGTTACTTAACAATGAATCGTTTGTGACATGGATTCTTAGTTAGGTTACCGTAACAAATCTTTCAGCAATATTAAAATAAAATGAAGTTTATTAAACATTTTAATGTAAGTTGGCTTTCCCGGAGAAGTACTTTAAGGTAGAGTGCTACAGTGCTAGCGGGAAGGTGCAAGTAGAGCTATGCTTAAAGATGTTACAAGGGTTAGGGAAAGGTTGAGTTACAGGGAGGGAGGGATTTAACTTTAGTGTGTTCTGAGTTAGGGTAGAGGAGGATGTAGCTAGTTACAGTGGGGGTGCTGAGGAACTTGGCTATATAAAGAGAGGTGGAGAAACTATCACGGGAGGTGTTGGAGGCTACCGAGAAAAATGGGGGGATGGGGACAGACACTGGGGGATGGGGGGGGGGGGGAGTAGGTACTGAGTTCCTAGTTCCTGCGTGCTTTGGTCACAGTCAGATAAAAAAAAATGTATCGATGTATTGAAAAAAAATCGTTATCGGAAAAACAAATCATCGAGCTTATAGCCCTTGGACCTAAAAAAAAAAAGTTAGCCGTGCGAATAACCCTTTTACACACGTGAACGACACACGGTGCTATCAGGGTGTAGATATCACCGTGACCTACGGGTCTATCACGTGACGTGTCACCTTACGGAGAGAAAAAAACAACAACCCCGTACGTAAACATTGCGGTATCACTGTGGCCGGATTGATAGCGCACTCGACTCGCCGGTTTCTGTAAACAGGGAAATGGTTTGTGTGGATGACATCACAAGGGATGGGCAACAACTCTGCCAGACTTGAGAATGAACTCTCATGCTGTGTGCATTCTTAACAAGTTCTCTCCCCTCCCTACCCCCACCCACCCACCCCACCCTCATCCCCTTGCTCACATTTCAAATTCAAGTCTGCCTCTAAACAGTGAAACGGAGACCTTTTCATTTTTTTTTTATTAAACAACTTCATGCTGTGTGCATTTCTCGACTAGTTCTTTCCCTTGCTTAACCAATAATGGCAACACTGTACCATCGTTTGACTCTATTATTGGCGTCACCACAAGTTCAATTTATTTAGACTTAAGTTATTCTGACTCCTGGATTGGCGTCATCCGACTCCACGGTTGGCGTCACCCAAACTTCTCAGATGACTGACGGGTAGATGCACCTCGTCTGACTCCTGGACTAGCGTCACTCGACTCCAAAAATGGGGTCACTCGACTCCCCAATTGGCGTCACCCGACTCTATAATTGGCGTCACCCGACTCTATAATTGGCGTCACCCGACTCCACAATTGGCGTCACACGACTCCACAATTGGCGTCACCCGACTCTATAATTGGCGTCACCCGACTCTATAATTGGCGTCACCCGACTCCACAATTGGCGTCACACGACTCCACAATTGGCGTCACACGACTCCACAATTGGCATCACCCCAACTTTACAGACGACTTACCCGTACGTTGTCCGAGTTTGAGCCCAATGTTATCATGCCGTGAAAAGCTGAAGTGTGTATGGAAAAACCGAGCCACGATCAGCTGATTGGGATCGATATTCAATCAATAATCAATCGATATCGGCTGTGTTAAAGTAGATAAACAATCTTAAGATTTTTTTTACCCGTTATGGATTAGGTCATGTGGTAGTTTGCTTAGTGCGATCGGAAGGTATGGTTGGTTGGTCGTTGTAAGTAGTCTAGTGTTTGGGGTTTGGTGGAGTGGGTTGGACAAAGTGCATTAGGCGAAGTGATCTTTGGGTTAAGGTTGTCAATAGGGTTGGTGGGGTTGTGTAAAGATAAGCATTGGGGTGTAAGTTGTGTGAAGGGAAGATTTGGATTATGAAAGTTGTGTAATGAAACTTTGGGACTTTAAAAAGTTGTTTAAAGATAAACCTGGACAATAACTTTTGTAAAGGAAAGTGTTTGGGTATGAAACCTGTGTAAAGGGAAGTACTGGGCTATAAAAGTTGTGTAAAGAATAGCATTTCGGTATGAGTTGTGTTTTCTATGAAAGTTTTGTAAAGGCAAGTATTGGGCTATAAAAGTTGTGTAAAGATTAGTAATGCGTTATGAATTTTGCAAAGGCAAATGTTGTGCTAAGGAACATTAGGTTTACACAAGTGTAAAGCATTATTTCTTCATTCTCATTACATTATCTTAAGTCTAACATACATTGTTCAATAGTACAGCTAAAAAAATCAAACCTATGTTAACCACTTGACTATATACAACACTTGATTTAAGCGAATCGATTTTTCTCGATATTAATTTTCTTTAATCGATCGAATCATTATCAAAGCCGATAAAAGCCTTCACCAATGTTAAGGACATCTGGGGTTATGTCTGTCTGACTTCTAGTCTGGTGTCGTTTGTGTTCAGCTGGGTGACGTAGGTTGAGGTCTTAGACCTGGTTGTTGAGGGGAGGGTCGTGCCGTGTAATCAGTTGTAAGGTTTTATACCTGTTGACAGATGTAGGTCAGGGTTTTAGACCTGTTACCAGATGTAGGTTAGAGTTTTAGACCTGTTTGTTGAGGGTAGGTCCCTGTCTTGGTACCAAATGTAGGTTAGGGTTTTAGACCTGTTACCAGATGTAAGTTAAGGTCTTAGACCTGTTTGTTTAGGGTAGGTCCTTGCCGTGTTACCAGATGTAGGTTGGGGTTTTAGACCTGTTACCAGATGTAAGTTAAGGTCTTAGACCTGTTTGTTGAGGGTAGGTCCCTGCCGTGTTACCAGATGTAGGTTGGGGTTTTAGACCTGTTACCAGATGTAAGTTAAGGTCTTAGACCTGTTTGTTGAGGGTAGGTCCCTGCCGTGTTACCAGATGTAAGTTAAGGTCTTAGACCTGTTTGTTGAGGGTAGGTCCCTGCCGTGTTACCAGATGTAAGTTAAGGTCTTAGACCTGTTTGTTGAGGGTAGGTCCCTGCCGTGTTACCAGATGTAAGTTAAGGTCTTAGACCTGTTTGTTGAGGGTAGGTCCCTGCCGTGTTACCAGATGTAAGTTAAGGTCTTAGACCTGTTTGTTGAGGGTAGGTCCCTGCCGTGTTACCAGATGTAAGTTAAGGTCTTAGACCTGTTTGTTGAGGGTAGGTCCCTGCCGTGTTACCAGATGTAAGTTAAGGTCTTAGACCTGTTTGTTGAGGGTAGGTCCCTGCCGTGTTACCAGATGTAAGTTAAGGTCTTAGACCTGTTTGTTGAGGGTAGGTCCCTGCCGTGTTACCAGATGTAGGTTAGGATTTTAGACCTGTTTTTTTAGGGTAGGTCCCTGCCGTGTTACCAGATGTAGATTAGAAGTTTAGACCTGTTTGTTGAGGGTAGGTCCCTGCCGTGTTACCAGATGTAAGTTAAGGTCTTAGACCTGTTTGTTGAGGGTAGGTCCCTGCCGTGTTACCAGATGTAGATTAGAAGTTTAGACCTGTTTGTTGAGGGTAGGTCCCTGCCGTGTTACCAGATGTAAGTTAAGGTCTTAGACCTGTTTGTTGAGGGTAAATCCCTGCCGTGTTACCAGATGTAGGTTAGGGTTTTAGACCTGTTTTTTTAGGGTAGGTCCCTGCCGTGTTACCAGATGTAGATTAGAAGTTTAGACCTGTTTGTTGAGGGTAGGTCCCTGCCGTGTTACCAGATTTGGGTTAGAGTTAGAACCTGTGTGCTGTGTTGGGGTGAAGGAGCAAAGAACGTTTTCACCAGTCGGGTGTGGGGTCCAGTTACTGGTGGGCGGGGGGGGGGGTGCTCAAGCTTTTAATTTCCTATTCTGATTAGAAATGTATTTAGCCTACACCACAGCCGAGCAAAGAACATGAGACATAACACACCTAGTCGTCACTGGCAATCACAAGACATTTATAAAACAAAAACACACCAGCTAATCATCAGTTGTTGTTTTTTTAATGTATAATTGGAAGAAAACCAAAAAAAAAGGCTTAATTAATCCGAGAAAGCTACGCGTAAAAAATTGTATAATTAGAAGCTTGCCTTGGAGTTGTTGGTTAATTAAAACACAAACACCAATTAAGGCAATCATTAATTAAAGTAATTTTTGTAATTTGGAGATTTCTCTTGATTTAATACAACTGCCTCGGGACATTGGCTGCAGAAAAGATTTAGAAAGTGTATCTTTGTTCGTGTTTTGATAAACTAAAAGATCCGCCCTTAACATTCTAGAAAATAGATCATACCTTGTGATGTTCTTTAGATTTAAAAAAAAAATGATTTTAAGGTACTTTTAGTGTCATTGCTTGTGTTTACGGTTACGGTTGCCCATATAAACTTCAAAAATCACTATCAAAGAGAGATAATACATTACAGCTGAATAAAATCAAAGATGGGAGATAATCAAATGTTAATAATGTGCTTTTGGAGGAGGAAAAAACATCTTGGAAATAATTATCGAGTCGATCGTAAAGTAACGGATTATAAGCCGACACAAGGGACCCATTTTTCTCCCTCCCAAACTACAAAAACCGCCAAACGACAGCCGGACATATTTTTTTTATTTGGCTTGTGGTGTTGGGACAGTGAAAATAAAAAGCCAGTTATAACAATGTTTGGTCATTATTTGTGTGTTCGTTGTCGCCTCGTTAGTGACCTAATTGGTTCGAAAAACGGAAGACAACAAGAGCCAAGAAAACACTTCGTGCGGACGTCCTTGGAAACGACGGACAACCTACATAGTACTGAATTATCATTTTTATAGCTCATTATATTGTAAAGAAGGGGACGAAGTGGTCTAGCGGTAGAGAGCTGGACTGCTAACCCATCAGTTCGAATCCGGGTTCAAGTCAGTAGACCGTCCCTGAGTCGACCCAACGTTAGGGAAACTAATGGCGGCTGGGCATAGTGCTGACCACACTATCTCTTCATATGCCGAGGTCACAGAAACAAGTGAACTCTACTTCACTTGCTCCACAGAAAGGGAAACTTTTTTTTAATACTGTAAGAAAATATCCTAATACATTTTGGTGTATACGCAAATATCAAAGTGTATAATATTGGATAATTTGTGATAAAAATATGGATAATTTGTTTTAAATATGTCATAAAAATATGTATCGGTTGAAAACCATTAAGAATACCAAAAAAAAAAATAATAATAAAACAAAAAATTTAATTTCAAACAGATAAAGCATAAAAGTTAACACATGATTGTAAACAACGAAAATCACAACTATAACGTAGACTGTAAAAATGAAGTGGGGATTAGATTTTAAACCTCCGAAACTACTCGATGATTGTTTTTTTTTTTTAAACTTCTGCTCAGCGTATTGAAAGATATTGAGTTTTTTTATTTCATCATTTTATTCCCATTTGGGAAAGATTCAATTTTTTTTTCATCTTTCCCCATTGCGCCTGATACAGATTAATGTGCCTTTCTCACCCTTAAAACCTCCATCATAAGCAAAATGAAAGGGGGGAAGTTTTCTTTTTTTCACATTCACCAATCCACACATTTGTGATTAGTTCTTAAAAATAACAAAATCAACGCATAAGGGGCTTTAAACAGAAGGATTGCAACTTGTTGTGATGTGTATGCCCACGAGGGTTTTCTAAATTTGTTCATTGTGATATCCACACCTTTGTTATTTTTTTATGTTTTGCTTATATCTCCCACCGTAGGCAATTACTTTTCATCATTAATCGTTTTTCCTTTGTGAACATTTTTACTTTCTCGTATATACGAAGTATAGAGAAAGTATTGTAATCGTGCAAAAAAAAAATCGAGATTTTTACAGATCTCGACGTTTTACACCTCACTGATACGGAAAAACATAATTTTGCAATCTTGTCCGTATGTCTGTGTGTGTGTGTGTCTGTGTGTGTGTCCGTGTGTAAACACGATAACTTGAGTACCGTTACAGCTAGGTTGATGAAATTTCATATATAAGTATTATATCAAAATCGTAGATCCGTATCAACTTTTGAGCGATTTCCGATAACCGGAAGTGGTACTTTTCCTACTTTGAATTTTTCAAAAGCCTATAACTTGAGTACTATTTCAGATAGATAAATGAAATTTCACATGTAAGTAAAAGATCTAATTCTCTACCTTCTGTTAAATTTTCAGTAATTTCCGTTGACTGGAAGTAGTAATTTACGCTACTTCCGATTTCTCAAAAAACTAATGTAAATTTTAAAAGTACTAATAATATTGCGCACTATTATGCGCTTTTTTATTGGGCGTTCACTTGGTGTGCAATTAATTTGTCTAAGAGATTTTATTCTATTTTTAAAACTTTAAGTATTTAAAATGGATTAAAAATCATGTCTATAGCCCGAGTTCCCATCCCCTGTTATTTTATATAAGAATATTCGAGAAAGTTTAGGGGAGATCACTCCCGGTTTATTTTTCATGTCACTGATCCCGTCAGTTATTCTTAAATGCTATCGTCAAACTAGTCAACATCCATATATTAAACATCCATAGTTTGTAGTTATCCACAAACTTGTCAACATCCATAGCGGCGGTACACATCAGTTATCCACAAACTAGTCAACATACATAGCGGTACATATCAGTTATCCACAAACTAGTCAACATCCATAGCGGCGGTACACATCAGTTATCCACAAACTAGTCAACATACATAGCGGTACATATCACTTATCCACAAACTAGTCAACATCCATAGCGGCGGTACACATCAGTTATCCACTTATCTGTCATATATTTTTCGTCACCATTTGTGACATATCACATATGCTGATTGCACATGTCCAAAATTTCGTCTTATCATATTCACATACCACAAAACCATATATCCACTAAGTTTCTCAAAAACATGTACCTTAGTTAAAATCTAACCGACCCCCCCCCCCCCGTCATCACCCCATCCACATCTTGCCACCCCCGCCACCCACACTAAAACCCCACGACTGTTTTAAATCTGATTTCATTAAATTTTAATCCGTCCTAATTGGCTTTAACTCTGCTGTACTTAATTACGGCAATGGGTGATAACTCTCGATCGGTCCCTCTCGCGATTGTTTCCCTTCAGACATTTTAATCTACAAACAAGCCATCCCCCCCCCCCCCCGCATTATTTTGCGAAGAGATAAAAAAAAAGATTCTCTCACCTCTGATAAAATCTATACGGAAGATGCATTTTGTTGCTATGTGCAATTACATATTTTAAAAATTGATCCTTTCAAACGTGCTTTTATATATAGAATGGCAGAAAAAGTGGAAGTTTTAGTGGGTTTTTTTAATCTGAGGATAAAAGTAATTAATATTGGGAGACTTTTTTTTTTATTTCAACGTTTTATTATAAGTGTGGGTTTTATTACATTGGTAGTGTTGTGACCTTAGGTCCCTAGCAAATGTATTAGGAGGCCCGGTATCTGGGGTTGTTCTAGCTTCCGTCAATATCACTACGGCTTCCGTCAATACAACTACGGCTTCCGTCAATATCTCTACAGCTTCAGCCAATATCACTACGGCTTCAGTCAATATCACTACGGCTTCCGTCAATATCACTACGGCTTCCGTCAATATCACTACGGCTTCCGTCAATATCATAACGGCTTCAGCCAATATCACTACGGCTTACGTCAATATTACTACGGCTTCCGTCAATACAACTACGGCTTCAATCAATATCACTACGGCTTCCGTCATTACAATTACGGCTTCCGTCAATATCACTACGGCTTCCGTCAATACAACTGCGGCTTCCGTCAATATCACTACGGCTTCCGTCAATATCACTACGGCTTCCGTCAATATCACTACGGCTTCCGTCAATATCACTACGGCTTCCGTCAATATCACTACGGCTTCCGTCAATATCACTACGGCTTCCGTCAATACAACTGCGGCTTCCGTCAAAATCACTACGGCTTCCGTCAATACAACTGCGGCTTCCGTCAATATCGGCAATTTTTTCTTCCCTTCCCCCACTCCCCTCTCGCACCCATCCCCCCCCCCCCCCCCCTCCCATTAGCACTCTAGCGGGATGTTTTGATGTTTTGCAAAATAAAAAAAACTGGAATAAAATAAGTGAATGTGGAAAACGGCTTTTTCTGTGGTCAGCGTGTGAAAATCATCCGAATATTAATGCCCCCCCCCCCCTCTCCCTATCCCGAACTCTTTGCATTTAAATTTTTTTCATTCGAACTTTTAGACCTTGCGCTTAAAATAAGTTGTTGTTTTTTTTTTTCTTAACTGGCCTTGGATTCCTTTGTTCTTTTTTTTTTTTTCATTTTTAAGAATATTAAAATTAGGATTATAAAATTACAGAACAAACAATAAGTCCCCTCAAGCGTGAAGAAGGCTGATCTAATTTCAAAGAAAACCTCAAATTTTCCGGAAAAAGGAAAATGCATGACAAATATTTGATAACTGTTTTTATGCATGGAATATTTTTTTAATAAAGCTCTTGCCGAGTATGTTGAATCTCTGTGAAGTTTGCTGCGGGGCTTGAAAGAAAGCTGACACAGGGATATGTGAACAATGTAAACTAAAACAAGATGGATCTCTTGGCTTAAGCCGGATATCACCTTTAACCCCACGTACATGAGAATCCTTCCATGGAAGGGGGGGGGGGAGGGGATTCTTATTAAAGAGCTGTCAGAATATATTCCAAAATTATAATTTTTTATATTATCTCTACCCTAACCCTAGGACTAAACCCAGCCCGACACACCAGATTTAACCGTTGCTCTAACCAGTGGCGTAGCCAGGATCGTCTCAAGGGGGTGGGGGTCCAATTTTTACCCGGGGACAAACTTTCGATTTGCACCCCCCCCCCTCAAACTTTCGATTTGCACCCCCCCCCTCAAACTTTCGATTTGCACCCCCCCCCCCCCCCCCTCAAACTTTCGATTTACACCCCCCCTCATACTTTATATATCTATACCGAGGGGTCTATGGGGGGGGGGGGGGGGTTATGACCCTGCCTACGCAACTGGCCCTAACCATAACCGTATCCCTGACAACAGCAAAGATACTGCAGAGAATACCATTATTATTTTTATTGTGCTTCTTGCATTTTTTTTAAACCTATAGATCTCTAGATCTGTCCAAATATCACAGATACTGAAGCCCTAAATTCGGATCTAATCAATTCTGCATAACGCTGACTCATCAATTTAATTACTTAAAATTTATTTTAAATGTACAAGAACCCCTTTAAACATGCTATGTTAGGAGGCTGCATGTTAATTAATTTAAGTTCTTTATTCAATGACCTGGATAATCAGATTACGCTGATGACTAGAAAATTCCAGCTTTTACTTGTTGTGACGCTAATGCGCTTTATGATATTTTTAAATCATATTAATTTTTTTAACATTTTTTAAAAAATTCCGTGAATTTTTATATTGTTTAGTTATTGTAATAAATACTGGTGATTTTTATGTTAATGTGCAATTATTGTAACATGACTATTTGATGATGTTAATAATGTGTAAGCATTGTAAATGTGCTGTTATTTAATAATGTTAATATTGTGTCGCTAGTGTAATACAACTGGTGGTTTGGTGAATTGATTTTCTGTCAATATTGGTTATGCTGTAACTGTATAGTTACTTTAATATGAATGCCTGATGTTTTGAGATTAAAAACTCAAAATAGCATAAAAGAATAAACAATATCTTTTGCCAGCAATGTCTCTTCCCAAAGTACAACTTTCCAGATGCCTTGATTTCTGGTAGCTCGTACCCAAACACATTTTTCCTCGATATCTCGCGTGATTTAAAATTAAGACGTTTCTATTTTTAGTCGAATTTTATTCCGTATTTGAGAGTATTTGATGCTTGTCACGCAATATCCGTCTGTTTGTTTTCGCTTGTTTATGTCTCCTAAATTTGTCCTTGTTGTTTCATTGCATCTCAACAACCTCTAAATCACTTACACTGTTCGGCACTACTTCGTACAAGTGGTACTGTTTTTGTTGTAGTTTTTTTTTTTAAGGTGTATTTTATTCGAGTATTTAATGAAGCGTTCGTGTTCTTTATAAAACCTACTCCCGAAGTATCTTCCTAGATCGCTTAGAGAGTTTTTTGTAATGTATATAAACGTCGCGTTTTTAGCGCCCCCATCCATTAGAACAATGGCGTAATGCGCTGAGGTGTGTGTGTGAGTGTGTGATTCGTTTCTGCCCTCGACAGCTGTCTCGGAGCATGGCGGTGCCGGTAGAGTTCTGGAACCTCCTGGAGCCATTAGCGTGCTCGTCATTGTCTAATCGGTTACTTACTTTGTCGAACGTGTGACCAAGCGTGGTTGTTGGCGGGTGATGGGGGTAATGTACCCTTTCAGACTATTATTAGGGTAGGTGGAGTAGAGTTCACCTGTGTACTTAGTATTTTTTAAAATCATTTTTAAGTGAATTTTCGGTAATAAAAAACTGACCGCTTTTATCAACCGATGTTGAGTACTTAATTTGGCTAAGTGGGATCTGGTCGTACAGCGATCTATTTACCTAATTTTTTCTGGGATTCGAACTCGAATCTTCCGCGTTTGTGAAGCATTAAAATCCATTGAAACCTTGGACAAAAACTGATGCCTCCGATGTTTTCATACTACTAACAAATTCCCAAAGTTTATCATACATTCTATACATTTTCAGTATCCGAACTTTAAAAAAGAACCTCTCTGTATACAAGTTCAAAACACTATGGCTGCGCAACTAAAATATAAATGTCATTTTCTTTTTTAAATCTGTACATTAAATATAAATTAAACTATCATTTGTCTGCATGTTTTTATCTACATAATTTTCTGTCGCTATTAAAACGTGTCCTTCTTAAAAAAACAAAATTCCAGTACTTTCGGTTTCGTACACGTTTTAAAAATGTGTATGTAATAAATAAAAATTTCCAAATTCCGTAAAAAAATTCCCTCTTTTATAATAATAAATGCCAATATCTTCCGTTGACTTGAAAGTGTGTAGAAAACACTACTCAAGACTTGTCTCCCTTACAGAATGCAGCACGTTTTAGATCTACTAACAGAACATGCAAATGGTCGGATTAATTTTACTTTCTACAAGTTGTGTTTTACTCAAGCGGAAAAAATTGAGTTAATGTTGGTGCTAATGGCTAGGAAAAGTGCGTCACACTTTGCTTGGAATTTCTTTACAGTTTCTACAGCGGTTCTAAAACTCCTGTAGCGCCTACCTATTTTATGTTACCAATTTCGTGCACCATATTTTTTTAATTGTAAAGCATAAACTTTAGTTGGTTTATTATTAAGTGATTGTGTATGGGTTTTCGTTTTTAATTTTCTGTTGTTTAGTTAAATTTTCTTTTTTAAATTTTTGGTACCATGCTGTTGTGTTACGGACAGAAATGTTGTTTTTATTTTATTTATTTTTAAACTATTAACAATAACAATTGTGTTTACATATATGTTTTACTGTATCCAGTAACAGCGATGAATGTCCCGAGTTCTCCGAATAATTTGAGTCGCCCTCAGAGCGATTTTCCCAACGGTCACAAATCTAAATTATATTTCTAAATTATCTGTCTCTGATCTAATCCCGAGTTCACAACGACATTAAACAAAAATCTCTATTTTCACTCTCCTTTCTGCATTTGAAATTGACTACAGATGTCTTTCAAATATTTTAAAAACAAATAGAAATATTTTTTTCCTAGAAATGAAATTCAGTTAAACCATGTCAAAGATTTCAAAGATACTGTTTTCTTTAGCATTAAGTAAAAAAAAAAAAATTCTATGTGATCCTTTCAAATCAATTCAATAGTTGATTGAATTGAATATTTCTCGAGAAAACCAAGAGTTCATTCAAACTTTAAGATCACAACAAGTTTCAAATGAACTTTTTTTGCATTGTTTGTTTGTTCTACATTAGTTGTCAGTTCTATTGTGTCTATGTGCTAGGGTATCTTTTGGTATTATTGCGATACTTTGGTTAGGCATGTTTTATGCTACAGACAGGTACGCTATAATCAAGGTATGCTATTATCAGGGTATGTTATTATCAGGATATGCTAGTATCAGGGTATGCTAATAATATAGAATGCTAGTGTTGGAGTATGATATTGATAATCAGTGTGTGCTATTGTCAAGGAATACCATTATCAGTAATATCAGGTTATGCTATTATGAGCTATGCTGCTGTCAGTATTTGCTATGAATATGGTATGCTACTATCAAGGTATGCTAAGTCCGAGTCAGTTTAGAGCATACTATTATAATGTTATAAATCTGGTATGTGTCTCGAGTTCGAATCCGGGTTCAAGTCAGTAGACCGTCCCTGAGTCCACCCAACTCTGATGGGTACCTAACTCACGTAAGGGAAAGTAAAGGCGGCTGGGCAAAGTGCTGACCACACTATCTCTTTATATGCCGAGGTCACAGAAACAAGTGAACTCTACTTCACTTGCCCCATAGACCGTCAGGTTTGAAAGAGAACTTTACTGATACAGAGCATACTATTATCCGAGTATGCTATTAATATGGTACCGTATTGACATGGTATGCTATAAATCCGGTATGCTGCTATCAGGTAAAGCGTGTATGTTGGTGTGGACACGGATCATGGTGTGTGGATTTATCAGGTTCGGCTGTACTTGGTTAGTGTATCTGTAAATGTACTCTGTGTCCTTCAAAGCTTCGTGTTCAATTACATTCTCCATCCGCGTAACAAATGCTAGCTGAAAACCTTGAACGCAATAACCCTAACTGATTTAGCCTTTAAAGTTCGATAGTCGTCTTCTAGAAAATAGATTTGTTGTTTTTTTTTTAGTATGAAATTCTTAAGATTTGTAGGACGTATCGATACTCTCTTTAGAAATGTCGCAGCCCTTGCGTAAAGCGTGAAGTAATCGATCCAGTGTTATTGTTCTCCCCGATACCCCTGTACAGCAGATGGTAGAAAGGCGCTTGCTTGAAGCTCTGCCATTGGTGGATCCAGAGAGTCAGCTGGTCGCGGTGGTCTGTCATTGGTTGATAAATTGAATTCGATTTTTTTATTGTATAAAGGGAATATACAACATCGCTTTATTAAAAAAATCTTAAATCTTTTTAAAAAAATTATTTTTAAAGTTCATTTAGTGGAATTTTAATCTTTAATTTTAAACGTAGATTTTTCTTTTTTTTTTTTTGTTTTAATTGATCTGCAGTATCGATTTCGTTTTTTTTTTATCGATAAAGAAATGATGGTACATCTTCCCATAATATATACAGTTTATTAAACAAATAACATCAGTTCATCATCAGCATGAAATAGAATAGGATACAATAATTTCTTCTTTTTTTTTCTGCCTCAGACATGTAATTTACAGCGTCAGTTGTTTGTTCGCTTTAGTATTACAGTTTTCATCATCGGCTTGTGAGGACTGATACAGATTTACAATAGTAATATTTCTTTCTTACTTGTAGCCTACTTTCATTCATTTAAGATGGTTTACTTATACATAGATCTAATACAAAACGTCTAAATATAAAAAAAATTCTTTAAGAGTCTTACTTTCGTAATTCAATTTGCCACTAAAATTTGGTGGGGAAGGATACAGCTTACTTTTTTCGTAAATCTAACCTGGAAAAGCGTATAACGAGTCAAGCTAACTCAAGTATTTATTTATTTATTTACAGTTGTTTTTTTTCACCATAGAATCTAATACTGCTCCCTTTTTTTTTGTCAATTTGTTGTCGTTGTATCGTGTTGCTAGGCGACCGCACAACACGAGGTTGCTATGCGACCACCCAGTACCCCGTTGCTAGGCAATCGTCAAATTCGACTTATTCAAATATCTTTATAGTTTCTGTTGCTCCCCATCACGTACTATTAAAAATCCCAGTAAGCTTTTGTAGAATCCCAAAATCAGCGTGTTTATTTATTTATAACTCAGTTTCAGTACAAAACTATCTGGTGTTTTGTTTTTTTTCTGTGGATAGCGTAGAGTGTAGAACTCTAGTGAACAGCGGATGAAAGCTGTTGCTGTATTGTGAAATATTTCACGCTGGTGAAAATGTGGGGTACGGGCTCCGTCTGAATTTTACATCTGCCTCACGTGTGACTCAGAAATTCTTCAAGTTTTTTTTTTTTTTTTTTTTTTTTTTTTTTTTTTTTTTTTTTACTATTGCGATTAATATATAAGATTCAGTGGAGAGTATGTGAAAGAAAGAAAGAAGGCAAAGTATTGAGAAGGGGAGACAATAGTATTGGAAGAAAACGATGGTAAAAAAGAGTATGGAGGGGAGATTATGGGGAGGCATGAGAAATAGAAAGTTGGATACATAAAAACAAAAAGCTTGGCAGGCTTTTTCCTTTTGGAAAAAGTAAATGGTAACGCGAGAAGGGAAGGGGTATTTTTATTTTATTTTATTTGTTTTTTAAAGGGATGGTCACTCTAAGTTGTTTTTCTTCGTCAAACTGTTTTTCCTCAAACTGCACTCGCATATAATAAAAATATCAAACACACGCAATTTATCTATCTATCTATCTATCTATCTATCTATCTATCTATCTATCTATCTATCTATCTATCTATCTATCTATCTATCTATCTATCTATCTATCTATCTATCTATCTATCTATCTATCTATCTATCTATCTATCTATCCATCTATCTATCTATCTATTTATCTATCTACATATCTATCTAACAATCCGTTAATTCATTCATCATCCTTCTGTCCCTCTCTTTATATACAGGCCTATACATTAGATATAAATGCCTATATATATATATATATATATATATATATATATATATATATATATATATATATATATATATATATTCATATTCATATTCATATTCATGTACATTTATGTTCATATATACAACCATCTCGTCAATACAAAAACACGAAAACGAAAAAAAAGAAACGCATACCAACCATCCCCAAGGCCGACAACTTGATGCCATTCTCATGCAACTGCTCGTCGTATTTGTATATTTGTGCGAAGGATTATCCCCCTTGTTTACCGTTTCCCCCATCCACTGAACGTTCTCGCCTCTCACCCAGTTAAGGGACTTGGGTTTATTTTCACAGAAGTTGTCTAATATTTTAATGCTTAAACGTCGGGGAGGACTCTGTTAATGGCGAATTGGGGCTAGGGTACAACTGGTCTACTGAGCATTAACATTTGAAGTGAATTAGCTCCAGTGGGGAGTGTGAAGAGCCATGCATTGAAATCATTCGCCTCCGCGTTTGTCTGCCTCTGCTAGATCTTCGGAGTAGGGTGGGGTTTTTTATTTTTTGTTTTTATTTACGTTTCTACGCCTGTAGTTTAGCATGTGTGTTGATGGAATTAGCGGCCCACACCCTGGCTGGTTTTTAGTTGTTCTTTTTTTTTTTTTTGACGAGTTGGAGACACACATGCAAGCACACATTCAAACACACACGCATGCATACACGAACACATACACTCACAACAACAACACTTCTCGTTTCTGGGTTGCGTCGTCGACTTTGTAATGAGCGGCTTGTTTGTTGTGAATAAAAAGACACAGTTACTAAGTTTTATTTCTTACTAGGCCAGCCATCCTTTCTAGACATATGGTGTGTGTGTGCAGGTTTAGGGATATGGGAGGGGGGGGGTCGCTCGACCCCCAGATTGAACGCCTGTCATAGACGCCCACGCCCATCACGCCCTGGAATGATGCCGCTTCTGGTTTACGTTCATTGAAAAACAAAACTTCCGTAAACTTTTCTTTTCTCTCTTACTGTCTTAGTCATACTTATATTATCGTATGTCTACGGCTAGTTTTAACATTAAGAGAATAACTCCAAACCAACACCGCTAATCAGTATATCTTTCTACATTTGTGTAACATAGCTTTATCAGCTGTACACCTATGCATATAAAACTTTTCAATATAAAACTGTGTTTATATTTTAGATAGCAAACAGTTGGAGAACTTCACTAGTCTGAAAAGCTCTGCTATTTAACTATCTTTTACTCTTTTGAAATATCTTCCAACAAAAAATTTAAACTTATTTAAATCCAATTAAAATATTTGTATAACTTCTCTTTAAGTCACGTCAAAATAAATATGCCATTACGATGTAATGCAGTATTAACTCAAGCTGTAATCAGCTTTTCATAAACCGGCAATTAACCTAAATCGATCTTTGCTTAAACCCAATACAGCTATACATAAGACCGCTTAACCACTACATATTATAACAACAGTCCACATTGCGTAGTTATATTTCCCTTTTTTATAAAGAAGAAAATCACCAAAACATGACAATGTTTCCATTCCATGACAACCAGCTTTATTACTACATAGAAATCGCTACACATCCGGGCACCTGCTAGTACGTCTATAAATAACTTAACCAAACCCTGATGTCAGGTTCCTTTGATTCCGCCACTTCATATATTTTATACGCTTAACCGTCGTGCGTAAATGGGATGTTAAAAGCCTGCTTAAGGGCACCACATTGGGGGTGTTGGGTCGTGTATTCCAAGCCCGACGGTCGGGCATCGGAAACGCCTGTAGGGTGAGCGCTTATTGCATGCTACAGTGGGGGAGTAAATATACAAGAAGGTGTAACCCATCTTTATTTGATGTGACCTTTAAGAACCTACTTTGGCCAGGCGGTTCTTTTCATATTTTTTCTTTCGAAAACGATTTTATGACCCGAAATAAGTTTCCCTTTTTGCTTGTTGTTTTTTCCACACCCCCACCCTGGTATATCCAGGTCTGCGCATGCGTAGTTTTAGCACGTGCATGGTAAAATAATAACAGTGTGGGGGTTATGCTTTATTTTGTAGAAAGTGTGAAGAGGTAGAATGTTTAAAAAAATGTGTATACTTTATCTCTTTACTCCGTGTGTGGTTGTGCATGGTGCGATGACGTTCATACCCGTATCAGTGACGACGACCCGTATGCGTGACGTGCCGACCCGTATCTGTGAAGTATCAACCCGTATCTGTGACGTAACGACCCGTATCTGTGACGTATCAACCCGTATCCATGACGTAAAGACCCGTATCTGTGACGTAACGACCCGTATCCGTGACGTAAAGACCCGTATCTGTGACGTAACGACCCGTATCTGTGACGTATCAACCCGTATCCATGACGTAAAGACCCGTATCTGTGACGTAACGACCCGTATCTGTGACGTATCAACCCGTATCCGTGACGTAAAGACCCGTATCTGTGACGTAACGACCCGTATCCGTGACGTAAAGACCCGTATCTGTGACGTAACGACCCGTATGCGTGACGTATCAACCCGTATCAGTGACGTAGCAAGTCAACTCTCAACCCGGGATTTCACAGAACAAGTAGTTAAACTTAACCCGTGTCCACTCACTCACTCTGATAAAGATGTGTCGTTCAGGTTGTGAGGGTGAGAATGGTGTATGCAAGCGATCGTCTGCATGCCTCAGCTCCTCTGTTGTGAGGGGGGGGGGGGGGGGTTTGTTGTTTGACGGGAGTCATACTTAGACCTGGTGGTATAGTTATATATGTAATTTTTAGTAAGATGGAGGGGGTAGTTATAGTTAGATGGGAGTAATTGTTGATTATATGTTTATAGTTATCTATAGGACTTATAATTAGACTGGGGGTAGTTATTGTTAGATGGAAGTTATAGTTAGATCTATTGTTAATAGTTACATATGGGATTTATAGTAAGATGGGGGGGGGTAGTTAGTAAGACAGGTGTGCGGGTATACAGTGTGGGGCTTGCAAGTAATGATTTCTGTTGTAGCTAAGTGGGTCCGGACAAATAATGTGTGTGGGGGAGGGGCGGGGGGCGTGTGTGACGAGCGTAAAGAGAATAGGGCGGGGAGAGAGCGGGGGGGGGGGGATGTAAACATGTGATAAGCCTGGGCTGTTAGTCGTCAGTGTTAAGTTGTCCAGATGCACGTCTGTTGGGGTACAAGTGCTACAGCCGCCACTTGAGCTGTGCTTGACCCGGCCCGTTAGAGAGTTATTCCCCCTGTAGTTGAGTACTTAAATCACCCCCCCCCCCCATCTCCGGCGAATACACGCCCAGTTCCAGACACATCCGCATTGGAATTTGTATTATGGCAAGAAATCTTTTACGGATTCTTGTATTATTTGTTTTTTAAGTGTTTAACTATACCACTTAAAATAATAACATATCTTGTCTTTCAATGTGTCCCGTATTTTTACACGGGCAGCTTCTAGTATTGCTTGGTACTGAGTTAAGACACACACTCAATATCAGACCTTGTTACAAAAAGAAAAAGACTCCGTTATGGTTAATTGGCAGAATAAATTCATGCTATGTTTTGAAGGGGGAATTTTGTACTTAAATGTTTGAACAACGTAGATGTAGACACGTTCATGTTATTCCAAACAGTTATTTTAAAATATAGCATGATTTCTTTGTAAATTTTGACTAAAAAAAACAGTATTATTAATTCTAACATTTCGCGAATCAGAAGAAAATTCTACATTTTAAGATCATTCTAATTTATTCTGACTAAAACATATTATTTTTTTTTACATTTTTTCTTAATTTTAACTAGCCATGCTGGTTTTCGTTTCTTTATTAAGGTCCCTTAATAAACCCATCATCGATAAACACTTAAGGTTTATCCCCCCTCATACGTTATTTTTTTATGCTTTTTTCTTGTCTTTGTCCATTCAAGCGTATCGCGTCTTTGTTCTGCTCGCCCAGATTCGCCTGACCCCCGTCCCTTGCAGTATCAATACACCGAGCTACATTCATGCAGCTGAAGCTTCGGCCACAGGTCTCCATCAGTAGATCTAGACAGCTCCCCACCATGTGTTGCCACTGTTTGATTCTCCCCCCCCCCCCCCCCCGTGGATGTTCACTGCTTGCAGTGCTCCCCTATGCTGGGCTCTTTTATGCTGGGGCTCCCCGTTCGATTCTGTACGGGCTGAATAAACGCCCATGAATCACTAATGGAAAATAGGCTCTGTTGTTGTTTTTTTTTTGTACGCGAGGCAGGGGAGACGACTGTAAGGTCGGGCTTAAAAAAGGGCAGACAATGTGGTAACATGTTTGATGGTAACAGCTTTTGGGTTATGGTTCGCGTCAACCAGGTTTGGGTTAGGTTTCTATGATGGTTTTCCATTAAAGGTAAAGTTTTTTTTAGGCAGGATTTTGTTTCCTTGTGAAAGATTTTAACTAAATGAATTAATTTGTGAGAATGGAGTTTATAAAGTTAATTCATCATTTTAATCTAAGCTTTGAATTGAGAGTTCGGGTGGAGGGGGGGGGGGGGGGGCTTTGATTAGTAATTTAACTTCGAAACATGAATACAATTAAATTATGTGAATGCATAAAATTACCTGTGAACATTTTATACACCTGAAATTTGGATAGGTAGAGTGGGTTGGGTCGGGGGTGAAGTGTGTGGGGGGGGGGGGGGGGTGTACACCGCTTAAGACAGCTGTAACAGTAAAAATAGCTTATGTTGCGGACATAAAGTTTACGTTTATGCGTTTTAAACTTTTAACAAAGCTGAACATTACGGCTAATCTCTCCCAGCAGGGTGGGGGGGGGGGGGGGGTGGAAGTGTGGCTTCACGTAGTATACTTGAAGAAAACAGAATATACCTTCGAGTTGGGAAGACTTACAAAATATTGATGGTTAAGTTTTGAAAGCTTATTTAATCCGGGGGGGGGGGGGGGGAATTCCGATTAATAATTAAGATCGCTCTTGAACTCATTGAAACTGTACTTAGAATAATTCTACTTTAAATGTCTTGGGTGGGAGGTATTTAACTAACACTTAAGTACGTACAACGTGTATCAGGCTAAACTATAATCGTGAAATTTCAATCATTTTGTCAACGTTAAGAAGATTATATGATTATCAACTCTGATACATCGTTGTTTCAATCTTACCCACTTTTACCATAAGTAAACAGATGGTTTTATTATCTGCACTGGTATTCTTTATGTTAAATGTTTTCTTGATTTCTTTTGTAGAAAATATCTTTTTTTCGGCACTGCACAAAAATGACACTAATTAAGTTGATAATTTTAATTTTTCCCTAAAAATATATTCCTTGAAAACTTCATCGGAAAATTTTCTGTTTAATCTTGCTTTTCGGAAGAAAAAAACAGACGTAAATTGTATATACTGGAGCGTCTGAAATCAATGCGCGCTGAAGAAATAATCCCGTCCGTTTATTTGGTTTTTAAAATGCCTCCCACGGACCTTTCGTCGCAGTATTCCGGGGAGTCGTCTGCCATTGTCCGTTGACGTAATTGTTTGTTTGCTTTAAACATTATGTTGAAAATCGTTACGCGCGTCTCCTCGTGTGTCCCTCCCACCGTCCCCCCTCAGCTCTCCCCTTACCCTCACCCCCTACTGGTTCATCACGACTTTTAATTGTTTATATTTAGATAAAATGTGAGAAAAGCTGAGAACTGACCTTTGCCCCACCCCGGGAGGCTTGAATGATGGTCGCGGAAACTGTATACTTTAAGGAAAATTCTGGAATTATTTTTTTTTTGTTACATATGTTGGTGGAATCCAACGAGGTGGCTGGAGTGTGGTTTTAAATGGATAGATGGTCGGGAGGTTTAACGGTCTGTTGTTTTTTTTTAGTAGGCAGGGATGGGGTAGGCTTATCTGGGCGCTGGGGTTTGTATTCTGTAGCAGTGGGAGGTGTAGCTTCAATACGCGTACTTTAGTTGTAGCATGGTAGCCAATACAGTTGGTAGTTACTGTAGAGAGGTAGCCTCGTTACATGGTACAGTGGCTATAGCGAGGTAGCTTTTATGCTTCAATACACGATGTAACAGATGTAGTGTGATGGAGGGTGGGATGTAGTATGGCTAATCGTTTAAAACCAAAGCATTTTTCAAGGATGGGGCTAAACAAATTGCTTTTTTTTTTAAATAGTTGAGAATATATTATAGGCATATATATATATATATATATATATATATATATATATATATATATATATATATATATATATATATATATATATATATATCTTTGTAAAAGAGCATGGCTTAAATATTTTTAAAAAATCCAAGTTTTAGAATCCGGTTAATCAATAAAATATTAAGTTAATTGTATCCCCTACTCAACATTATCTACTATCACGGGGTACTGCTAATCATTAACCGAACACATTCCCAATCGCCAACGATTATCCAGACACATTGAGCGTATATATCACGTGATGCGGGCTAGCTCCGTGGGTAAGGATCTTGAACCCCACCCCGTGTCAACACGCGCGAACCCAGAAAACCCTCGGCCGTCCGTCTTCAATGCTCTCCAGTTCCTCATCGCCGGTCATTCATTCTCCTACAAGGGACAGGCGATTACCTCTCATAAAGCAATATAAACTCCTGCGGCGGGGGAAGAGACCCCGTGTGATCCTACTTTTTACGACACTTAGCCCCCCCTCCCCCAACATGAGCCAAGTTAAGTCGTCGCCTATGATATATATGTCTTGACAAATCGGTGGTTGAGATATCGTTGGGTACTTGTAAAGGCATATTTGTAATGTGTATGTTCATGAAGTCTTTTCCGGGTTAGGGTTATGGTTAGGGGGGGGGGGGGGGTTAAAGATAGGGTTAGGGTTCAGGCTTGGGTTAAAGTTGAGGTTAGGGCTAAAGTTCAGGTTCGGGTTAAAGTATAGGTTCGGGTTAAAGTTTAAGGTTAAGAAAATAAGATATCAGCCTAGCTACTGTTGTATTTTACCCTCAACCTCAACGGGCGAATGATCTCGTGTATAAATAGTAGGCTATACAAATTACACTCTGGATTAACTAATTTAGAGATCGTACACAAGGATTCCCTTCAACAACAGTGGATCTAGTACCCTTCAACTCCACTAACTTTACATAATCATTTCGTCCACTTTATCGCCTATATTTTGAGAACCCTTGTCTTCCCCCCCCCCCCCCACCAGCTGTAACATGAAGTAGCTCGAAAAAAATATTTTGAACAGCCACTTAGCGATTGAACCGTGGACCCGCGTCAACTTGTTGACTTGCCTCCGTGTGTCAACTTATTGACTTGCTTCGGTGCTGTCGTTGGCGGAAGTATGGGTACTCTGTCATGGTGGTAATTTACTGCATTGTTTTTATGTGAACATAGTGCGGGGGATTAGAACGCCTTTCTCACGCCCCCCCCCCCCCCCCCCCCCACAACCACTTAAAACTCAATAACTAAAACAAATTCTACAACAATTTATGACAATGCAAAAAAAATGTGCATATAGTTCCACTATTTTGTTGAGTAGAGCGTTGTCTAGACCAGTAGCGTAGCGGGGGGGGGGGACATATGTCCCCGGGCGCCGACCTTAGGGGGGCGCCAAATTGAAAGTTTGAGGGGGGGGGGTGCAAATGAAAAGTTCGAGGGGGGGTGCAAATCGAAAGTTTGAGGGGGGGTGCAAATGAAAAGTTCGAGGGGGGGTGCAAATCGAAAGTTTGAGGGGGGGGGGTGCAAATGAAAAGTTCGAGGGGGGGGTGCAAATCGAAAATTTGCTCCCAAGGGGGCGCCAAATTGAAAGTATGTCCCCGGGCGCCGGGAAGGGTCGCTACGCCTCTGGTCTAGACCAAACAATTTTAACGACTTCCTATTGATTTATCTTCTTGACGACTTACGTCTATAGGACCCTTTTCTTGTACAACACGGTAAATTTATATTTAAGATCATTTTGCAAATTCGAGCTTGATAATGATTTACTCCTCCCTTCCCCCTAAAACCTTACCTTAAGTATGTTATCATTTCTACAAGCTGCGACATTCATTAGCCGCCGTCTCCCTCCCCACCCAGCGACATAAAAGCTTTCTCGGTTTCATCATCTTTCCTGTGGATCTATGGTAGAGAACATGGACGTAACCGTGGAGAACAGGGACGTAACTGTTAAGAAAAGGGACGTAAAAGTGGAGAACAGTGACGTAACCGTGGAGAACAGGGACGTAACCGTTAAGAAAAGGGACGTAAAAGTGGAGAACAGGGACGTAACCGTGGAGAACATGGACGTAACCGTGGAGAACAGTGACGTAACCGTGGAGAACAGGGACGTAACCGTTAAGAAAAGGGACGTAAAAGTGGAGAACAGGGACGTAACCGTGGAGAACATGGACGTAACCGTGGAGAACAGGGACGTAACCGTGGAGAACATGGACGTAACCGTGGAGAACAGTGACGTAACCGTGGAGAACAGGGACGTAACCGTTAAGAAAAGGGACGTAAAAGTGGAGAACAGGGACGTAACCGTGGAGAACATGGACGTAACCGTGGAGAACAGTGACGTAACCGTGGAGAACAGGGACGTAACCGTTAAGAAAAGGGACGTAAAAGTGGAGAACAGGGACGTAACCGTGGAGAACATGGACGTAACCGTGGAGAACAGTGACGTAACCGTGGAGAACAGTGACGTAACCGTGGAGAACAGTGACGTAACCGTGGAGAACAGGGACGTAACCGTGGAGAACAGGGACGTAACTGCGGAGAACAGGGACGTAACCGTGGAGAACAGGGACGTAACCGTGGAGAACAGGGACGTAACCGTAGAGAACAGGGACGTAACTGTTCAGAACAGGGACGTAACCGTGGAGAACAGGGACGTAACTGTGGAGCACAGGGACGTAACCACACCTCTTTTTACTACACGGCTTTGGGCGATTCCTCCAAATGGGGTCCACAATATTCTAGCTGCTTCTGCTTCACTGACAACTGATTTTGTCCACGTTTGTTTTGGTAGTCCTGTGATAATACAACAATGTAAACTGTATTTTTAAGACAAATTTTAGACTAGGATGCACGGGGAGGCTTATTGTCGTCAAGGTTCTACAGCGCCTACAACAGCTAAAACATTCCATGCATCGAGCAATGTTAAATAATCCTTGAAGTACAAACAATTACAAACTTTATTGGTTAATACGTAGGGGGGGGGGGGGGCGAGTTAGTTTTTATAGAGAGCAAAGTGCGACTGATAAAAATGGAATACTATTATTATTTTTATAAAAGTCATGTTGTATAGAGGGGACACTTAAGTTATAAAAAGTATTAGGCGTATATAAAATGGAAACATGGCTTTTAAAGGTGGGTTTAGAACCATGTAGGGAAGAGACTTGCTAAAAGAAAAAGGATGGATGCATCTAGGCTAGTGTTATAGGTAGGAGAAAAGGGGACCTATACCCTGATTGGCTGATTGGATACCACGTGATCGATAGTCTCCATCAGACGCCTGACAAACGACAAGAAATCGTCTTTTGGCGCCGTCTGCCCCACCGCCGACGTCTGCACCAACAAACCGATGAATTGTCCCATTGTTTCGTCGACAAGCAAGGTTTCAGTTTTTATGTTTGAACAAGAAGCTGATAATTGTTTCGTAGACGAGGAAAGTTTCAAGTTTTTATGTTTCAACACAAGGAGCAGATTATTGTATTGTGTTAGGGAGCTTTGTAAAGGAGAAACACTGAATAGCTGGATAAATTGAATTTTTGTTTTTATTAATTTAAAAAAAACCACGTTTTCTCTTTAGTCTTTTATTTTACTGAACTTTTTACATCAGCCTTCTGAAGGGTTGGTTTTTGTTCAAGATTAGTAATGGTTTAGATTTGTGGTTGGAGTATCAGCATCGATGGAAAACTAGCAGTGCTTGGGACTGTTTTTATCGGTTATTTTAGACGAGTTTTTGATTATGCTGTGTACTTAAGCTAGGCATTAGGATGTGTCATAAATCGGCACCGAACTTAAGTGTTGAAAATGAAAATATATAGATATTCATATCTATATCTATAGATAGATAGATAGATAGATAGATAGATAGATAGATAGATAGATAGACAGACAGACAGACAGACAGACAGACAGACAGACAGACAGACAGACAGACAGATAGATAGATAAAAGAGTAGTATTTTGTTTAGAAATAATACTCGAACCTCGTTGGTCACTCACCTGTTCGTGTTGTAGGCACGCATGACTGACACCTGACGTCACACCTTGTTTAATCTCCCGCGTGAAAAACAAGTTAATTAAAAAGTCTAGTGACAATTTTAGCGCAATTTCCTTATGTTATCTAAAAATAGCTCTGTCGTAGCGTAAATCAAGAGCAGGGTTAGTAAAACCATTGGTTAGTTATTAAAACGTTTTTATTAAAAAAAAATTTCAGTATTTTACATGTTTTATTTACAATAGAGTTACATGACTAAAAACCATTGCGCGCCTAGCTACTGAACGTGATGACGCAGCCATTGAACGTGATGGTGCAGCTATTGAACGTGATGACGCGTGTGGTGTGGTTGGAAAAAATGCCTACTAATTCGGTCCAAATTTTAATTAATTCAAAAAAAAATTTGTGACCGAACGAAAGGATATTTTTGAAAACTTTCTTCGGCAATATTGTTCTAAATTATGGCAGGAATCGATTGGTACATATTTCAAGTCGCTAAGTCGTCTGGTTGCCGAGATATGGGCCAAAAACTGCATTTTTTCGAGGTTTTTTGGCTTTTCCTGGAAATACATAAAAGAAACCCGGAATTTTTATGGCCTATGTTCATTCTCGTAACTTGCTTAACATAATTGCTTTTGGAACTAGTCATCGATATTGCTTCGTTGAGGAGGAGATACGACTTAAAGCCCGGACACACATTCATACATCCATACATTCATAGATTCATCCATCCATTCCCAGAAATGACGAGTTAATAAACGCAATTCTCCAGAATGGAAATTGCGCTAAAAAATGTGTTGTGTTTTAATGGCGCGTCGCTACACGGACTGATAAGTCAGGTCATTGACCCGCGTCACTTCCGGTTATTGCTGTATAGAGCCGTAAACAATCAAGCATAAACAGCAATCATAAATAGTCCTTAATCATAGTTATCAATCATAAACAGAAAATCAATCATCGAAAACATTTCCAATAATGTAATTAATTACAACTGCAGTTGTAGTTTTTGTAAAATGGATTTCTGAAAGGTTTGCTAAAATCTCCTTTAAAAAAATTGCATTCTATGTTTTCTTGAGGGTTTTTTTCTTCTTTCGTGTTTAATGTCCACGATTTATGTGACTAATGAACTGTTGTGATCATGAATGTGGTTCAACTCATGTAAATAAAATTATAAAATATTGTCATTTTAAAAATGGTAGAAAAACAAAATTTTAAAAAAAAATTGGATACCAATAGAAATGTTATTGCTCTTGATGAATGCCCTCGTTTGTAAACTATTTGTGATGATAAAGTTCATCTACACCTTCGATGACCAATGCGGTCCTCTAATTCAAATTCTGTCTGCGGCAAATCCCTCACCCTCTGTCCCCTTGGGTGGGGGGGGGGGGCTGCACGAGAACCAGTCTTATACTCAAGAACCAGCCTTATACTTGAGAACCAGCCTTATACTTGAGAACCAGCCTTATACTTGAGAACCAGCCTTATACTTAAGAACCAGCCTTATACTTGAGAACCAGCCTTATACTTGAGAACCAGCCTTATACTTGAGAACCACCCTTATACATGAGAACCAGCCTTATACTTGAGAACCAGCCTTATACCTGAGAACCACCCTTATACCTGAGAACCAGCCTTATACTTGAGAACCCGCCTTATACATGAGAACCAGCCTTATACATGAGAACCAGCCTTATGCTTAGTCCCGTACCCACGGGTGTGTACTTGTAGAAACAGGAAGTGAAATGTTGAACCCCCGGGTACCTCGTCTGGCGTCACGCGCTGGAGTCATTGAATCCCTGGAATCATTGAACCCCTGGAGTCATTGAACCCCTGGATGGTAATTACAGCACCCAGACATCCACGTCAGCCACCCCCCACCCTTCCCCACCCCACACCACCACACACAAACACCACCGTTATCGCTGTTTCACTTTCGCAAGAGTGTCGTGGGCTCGGCTAAATTTAACACCGCGGCTCCAATATCTGGCACTGCTCACAGGAGGTGTGGGCGCTGCCCAGCGAAAGGCTCATGTTTCGGATAATTGGGCTCCGCTCTGGACACTGGGGCTCTGGTCACAGGGCTCCGTTTTAGTCACAGGGCTCCAGTTTAGCCACATGGCTCAGCTCTTTCAACCCACGTGTCACATCCTTTACACAACCCGTGACGTCATCGCGATTTAATTGTATTGACATTACCCATGACGTCATTACGGGGGAACAATTGATTCGACTACAGGTATTGCACTTTGACGTCACTCCCAGCCTTCAGTCTGCCATGGATAATCAATAATCAATTATTTCACCGACTTGTAGAATTGCGACACCTTCATCATGGTATAGGTTTTAACTGATTTGATGCATCACTTCTTTGTTTAAATATCAAATCTCTATTGGATTCATCAACTCTCTTTGTTTAAAACATCAAATCTCTCAATGTTATATACACCCACTTTCTGTCTTTAAAACATCAAATCTCCAAATACTTAATACATCAACTCTGTCTTTAAGGCATCACATCTCCAAATATTTGATACATCCACTTTCTGTCTTTAAAGCATCAAATCTCCAAATATTTGATACATCAACTCTCTGTCTTTAGAGCATCAAATCTCCAAATATTTGATACATCCACTTTCTGTCTTTAAAGCATCAAATCTCCAAATATTTGATACATCAACTCTCTGTCTTTAGAGCATCAAATCTCCAAATATTTGATACATCCACTTTCTGTCTTTAAAACATCAAATCTCCAAATATTTGATACATCCACTTTCTGTCTTTAAAACATCAAATCTCAAAATATTTGATACATCCACATTCTGTCTTTAAAACATCAAATCTCCAAATATTTGATACATCAACATTCTGTCTTTAAAACATCAAATCTCCAAATATTTGATACATCAACTCTCCAAGTGTAACCTCACGCTCCAGTATCTTCCTCCCCTTATCGACGGAAATGGAAATTTAACTGCCCTGGCGAGAGTGGGGGGGGGGGGGGGGGGGGGAGATACACTAATACGTGTTACGTAATCTCGCAACAGCGCGTGGGAATAGAGCGATGGGATATTAAAAAATGTCATGGGAAATTCCGGGAAGTGTAATATTTTTAAAATGGTGAACACCTTCATGTTGCGACAGTTAAAATTAAAGTTTAATGACTTTGGAGCACAAAAGTAAATAAACTATTTAACTAGATCTATGTAGTTTTAGAACTGTTGAGAGAAACGGAAGTGCTGTATTTAGATGAGGGGGGGGGGGGGAGGAATAATCAGAACGAAATTAAATTCATTTAATTAATTTAGACCTGTTAATGATAATTAATTATTTCTTTGGCATGGATTTTCTTATTTTTCCCGACATTTGTTAAAGTACTTAAATCTACTTAGAATCTAAATCTACTTTTAGTTTAATACGTATTGACGTTTTGCTAAAGTATAATAACAATTTCAGTTATTATTACGGATAACTAAAATTGTTATAGTTTAGCACGGCGTTAGGGGTGAAAGTATAACAGCGAATGTATGGCAACGAACCAATGGCTTGAATTTCAGGTTGTTTTTTAGCCTCCAGAACACGTAGACGGATTTTTTTTTGTACAAAAAAAAATTCCTTATCTCGCATTTCTTTCTTATCTCGCGTTTATCCCCGTTACATCAGAAAAGTTCCGCTGATTTTTCGCGAGACAAACTTTAATCACCGCTTCCCCCCGCCCACTCAAATCAACGCCGGTTCACTTTATTAATCAGGGAACATAACTCTACCATGTTTTCAAACCCGAGTTTCCTCCCCTTGGAGGTGGGTGAGCAATGCCGGCCGTCTGTGCTCACACGAGCGCCCCACTTGCGCACGGGCTTATCTCTGCCCCGTCCCTGGGGTCTGCTTTTTCTTATTTCTTATCACTTCTGGAACACGGATACAGATGCCCCGCGTACTTATCAATGCGCACTGAATACACTCCTCTTTAGCCAGCTATCTTAGTCGCCTCCCATCACAAGCCTCAAGTTTTGTACCTTTGCAGTCCACTCCCCACACACACCCCACACTAGATAATCAAGTCTAGATGTAGATACTTTACACACACTAGATAATCTAGTCTAGATGTAGATACTTTGCAGTATCCCCACACACTAGATAATCAAGTCTAGATGTAGATACTTTACAATATCCCCACACTAAATAATCAAGTCTAGATCTAGATACTTTATATTCACTCCCCCACACAGTACACTAAAAAAAAAAGGTCTAGTACCTTCATAATTCACACTATCTTATCTCTGCCCCCCCCCCCCCTCCTTACCCCTTCCATCAATACTCTTCCAGAAGATTCCTCATTTCTGTTATGCAAACTTTATAGAATTTCTCTTTAAAGCCACCTATATTCTCTCTCTCTCTCTCTCTCTTTCTCTCTCTCTCTCTCGCATCTCTGTCCCCCAAAGTATATGCGTATTTCTGCTCCCTCTATTTTTCAGGAATTATTCTTAGAACAGACCTTTCCTTCCTCTATCTCCATTCTGTATTTACGTTCTAAACCCTCAACCCCACACTAACCTTTAACCCTTACCACTAACCCTTACGTTTGATACTTCCCTTCACCTCACCCTCCTCCAACTCTTCGATCATTACCTCACCCCTCCACGACTGCCACCCCCACCTGAACCCCGACTCTTCCCTTTTAACCCCTAACTCTTCACTCCTCCATCTACACACCCCCTCACACCTCATCATACCCTCTTCAACTCCCCACCCCAACAGCCTCTCGTCCACCCTCCAGATCTATCGAGTCACGAGATAACGTCAAAGCACCCCCCCCTCTCGCCTCTAGAACTCTAAAAGACTCCGGCAAATAAACACTTACGAGTGATCGCTTCTCGTGGGTTAAGATTCCCTCAGTGGATGAACCTGTACAGAGTTGTAAAAACACTGAGTGGTTAAATTAAAAGATAAATGACAGAAAAAATTATTGCTTCTTCTTCGACGTTCGCTGATAGCTGCTCGTGGGTTGCAGGCGTATATATCAGGTGAAGGTTAAATCCAATGACCTACATATTTAAAAAAAAAACATAAGTTCACTTCATTTCCTACACGGACGTACCTGATGTCACAAATTTATCTATTTTCGTGTTATCGTCTGCGAATAACTTTAAAGAGAGTACACAACTTCTCAGTCATACGCGTATATATACATATATATATTGTTGTAAATTATTTTTTATTTAAATATATCCTGTGTAATATATTTGGTAAATGATAAGTTTCGACGCTTTATAAGCAAAGAGTTAAAGCTGTAGATTTCTGATCCAAATAAAATAAGAAGAAAATCATGTATTCGTCTTAGGTATTTCAAATTAATATTTAAAATGTTATCGTTTATACTTGACTGTCTATGTGGGGCAAATTAAGTAGAGTATATGTTTCTGAGACAACGGCATAAGAATGATATTCTGATGTAAGTATCACCATTAGTCAGGTACTAGTATCACCATTAGTCAGCACTAGTATCACCATTTATCTGCTTCTCGTATCACCATTAGTCAGGTACTAGTATCACCATAAGTCTCCTACCATTATCACGATTAGTCAGGTAGTTGTATCAACATTAGTCAGGTGTTAATATCACCATTAGTCAGTTGTTAGTATCACCATCAGTCAGGTAGTAGTATTACCATTAGTCAGGAGCTAGCATCACCATTAGTCAGTCCTAGTATCACCATTAGTCTGCTACTAGTATCACCATTTATCTGCTACTAGTATCACCATTTATCTGTTACTAGTATATTCGTCTCCTACTAGTATCACCATTAGTCAGACACCAGTATCACCATTAGTCAATTACTCAGATACGGATGTATTAAATAAACCGTCGCGAGAGGAGAGCCCCTGGCTAATGACAGGGACCGTGGCAGCTCAAGATTACGTCTCGCGTGATTTAACGAGAGGTCCTGAGCTTCCGGTACATGAGACCGGGCGTCACTTCCTGGACCAACCACCCCCCCCCCCCTCACTCTCACACACCCTTCTAAACCGTCCTGACACTCTTTGGTTTAGTAGGCGAATAATTATTTCAAGTAGAAGTTAGTTTAAATTATCGGTAGTTGGTTAATCACCGTGAGAGCTGTAGGGTAAAATTGTGGATTTTTTTAATGGGGGGGGGGGGTGGCGGAAAGAGTCGATTTACTAACGCTTTAATATATTCAAAATATAAAAATATAAAATATTCAAATTTTTGTAATTGAACTCTGCGTTCCCGTGGATGAAATCAGAGGTACAATGATTTACTAATGCAACTAGTAAGCCTATTTGCTATCACATCATTTAAATTTGAAAAAAAAAAAAATTTATTAGTTTTCACCTTAGTTAAATTTTAATTTTTGCATGATTTCGTGTTTTTTTTTTAAAATAACATTTTTTTTAAATGAAAATAAATTTTATTTTCTAAATCTGATACAAATACAAATCAGTTTCGTTTTTAAAGATAAAATTAAAGGAAATTTTGTAAAAAAAATATTTTTAAAATTGTTTTTTTGCCGTTTCTTCTCTCCCTTCATGTTGTGGTAATCTTCGGGTTTTGTTTTTTAGAAATACGTGCTAAGTCATACCATAGGAGAGGGAACGAGTTTAACACTCATAGGAAAAGTCATAGGAAACTGAATATCCTCTGTGTAAACTTTTGGCTTTAAAATACATATTTTAACACTCTCTAGTCCCAAGGTTATCTCTGCGCATGCGTGCCCGACACCCCTCTCCCCTTTTCCTCAAACCACCAACTTTTCCCGAGAAATGGCGGTAAATATTTTTTTAACACGAGAAAATATTTTCACCGCGGATTGTTTTTTAAACTGAAATTCTGAACCTGTGTGGGGAGAGAGATAGAAAAAAAAATTTCGGGGGTGTATTGCCGTGTTTTAAGTAATAAAACATTGAAATATGGGGCGTTGCGGCGTGGTAGGGGGGCGTCAGGCTAGACACGGGGCGGCGGAGTGATGGGTGCGAGGGCTCGGGGAATGGCGTTATGATTTATACATTTCTCCGTTCTCGGCCGTGCCATATAGCTGGCGTGTTCTCGCGATGCTATGGGCAGATACTGCCCAGATCAAAAACGCATAGCACCATTGGAATGGCTTATCAAGGGGAAGTAAGAGTCAGATTTCTACCGAGTTATCTTTCCTGCCCTGAATTTATACATCACTTCATTCTTCACTTTGTATCTTCATATAGCTTTTACCTAATAAATTTCCCTAGGATTTTTTTTATATTGAGCTTCCATACCATGAGCACTATATTATCTGGATGAATTTTTTTTTTCAAAATAAAAAAAACCGTTATAGTTACACTTTTTTTTTTTCGTTTTTGTTATTTCACATGAATTTCACAGAATTTTTATTGAGAAAGTTTGTGGTGTATCTGTCTTGTAAACGTGTTGCTGGTTTTTTTTTATATTTATCTTGATATAGTAATGACATGTTATAACACATTTCGGTGTTAGCTGTCCATTGCGTGTATAGAACAGGTTGGGGTGTTCAGTCATGCGTGTCCACGTTGTGCTTACTATATCTCTCGGTGAAACAAGACACTAGAAATAGGTGTCTCTTCTACTCAAAGTAAACTATTATTTCGAGACCCATGATCTGTCCATCTATAGTGGTCTATGCCGGTAAGAGGATTGTGTAGTACATAAAGCCCAGCTGCTTTTACTTTCACCAATTTCATGCAGGTGCCTTTTAAATATCGATGGAATCTTCAACATTTTACGGACGTTAGTCCGAGAACCGAACTCAACACTTTCGGCTTAAGTCATGTGCTCTACTACTCGGCCAGGTCTCCCATTTTCTCATAGCTGAATGCGGATGGGATATTGGTGGTCGGGTGGTAGAGTTTGTTATCAGTAAACCACTAGACGTTGTTCTGTCTTTATAAAATAATATTAAAATAACCATCATACTACATTTACTGTTGTCCTTATTATAAAACAACATGCTTAATTTATTTTAATGTTTTTTTTCCCAGGTAAGTTGCAGTTTTGTATATATTTAGGAATAAACCAATTACTGACCCGTACACAACTTCCGGGCTGAAACAACTAGTATCGTGAGTATACAGGTCTCTCTCTCTATCTCTCTCTCTCTCTCTCTCTCTATATATATATATATATATATATATATATATATATATATATATATATATATATATATCTTTCTCTCTCACTTGAGAAATCTGTCTGCTTATTTTTTTTTGTAGTAAATATTTGTATGTCCCAATCAAGTATGGCAAGTTGTTGCTTTTTTTTTTCTAGTTGGTTAACCAAATTAGTTCCCCGGAAAAGGAAGTTTATGTACTACGTAAAATGTGCTCCTTTTTTTTCCCCCAAATGTAATCTTTACAGACACGTGATAATTTAATTTTAGAAATTTTAAAATGAAACAAAATTACTGTCGATATAAAAACGTCTCAGATATACATGACACTCTTTAGACATGAACCGGAAATTCTAGTAACTTAAATATTACATCACATTTTTTTTCTCTATAGCGTACTAATGTAATGTATGGCATGCCACAGTACCATTTTTTTTATGGCTCACGTATCGATAAACTAATTAAATAAAATACATATTCTTGTTTGTTTAATTAACGATAAAGTAAAATTATGTATTTCCTGATAGTGCCCCACCCCCCTCTTTTCCGTACACGGTCATATGCTCCACTACCAACGCTATATTAGACAACACGATGCAAGCTCGAGTAATTCTTACACTTCTGTCTCTGTACCCATACAGGCGTATATAACTGTCTATAATACATCTTGTTTAATGAAGGTTACAGATGGAATAAGTGTTACGACTAGGGTTACGTTTAGGGTCCAGTGGCTGCTATAACGCAAACTATTAGATGAGATTTAGAACTGGAATAAGTGTTACGACTAGGGTTAGGTTTAGTGTACAGGGCTACATAATGTACCTGTGACTGTCTTTGGCATTGAAATAATACTTCATGTCTACTTTGCTGTTTCGTTAACAATGTCCGCTTCCACCTCCTCTTCATGGGCCAGATGTACTATGGGTTCAAGTATCGATATCAGCGATACTTAAATTATAGTTATGTATTTATGCTGAATCAACAAGTAATCGGCTACGATTTTACAAATCTTATATTTTATAACATTATACAATTTCATCACTGATAAAAAAAGTTAAGCAAAAAAAAAAAATTGAGGAAAAAAAAATATCACATTTTTATTTTTCTTGGTTGTGATGAGCGGCCCAGCACATTGAGTCCTTGTTTCAAGCCAAACTCGTCTTCAGTAATGGGTTTCACAGAAGGGGAACTAACTCTTCAGTAGGGGAACTAACTCCATGCTCCACTCCACCGATATCTGGGACCGGCGAGCTGGCGTTCTCGTGACTCGCGTTAAAGTTTATGTTTCAGTGAATTTGTTTTTTTTACATACAGGCTATGTATATGCAGGCCTAGATTTGCATTACAGGAGTGGGAACATTTTTTTGTATAACACGGAGTGGAACTGAAAAACCGGGAGTGATCTATATCAAAAATTAAATAAAATAAGGAAGATTGCACATTGTATGTTGCTTACAGTAGTAGCGGTTATTATTTACAATTTTTTTTTCAAATGCAATATTAGCCAGCGTGGCTGACATTTTAATAAAAGGATTTAAAATATTTTTCCCGCCAAAACTTGTCTTTTTATATAGGACGCGTTCTGCCGTCCATCTGACCGCGTTACAGCAGAATTAGTAGGTTAAACAAACGGAAGTGACGCGGCGAATCGCTATTATTAGGTCGTTGTGTTATTAGCGGGGATTCCCACAGCTGACCGGGGGAGATATTCGATATTAAAAGCGGGAGGTCTGGCGAAATGGTTTTAACCGGTGGGGGAGGGGGGTTTATGGTTTTACCACTGGTTGTATAGGGGGGGGGGCGAGAGTGGCAAATAGAGAAACTAATCAGCCACCGAGGGCCCCAGAATAGCTTAAGACAGCGTGTGTTTATTTTATTTAAGTTGAAATGTTGATGTAAAAAAAAAAAATTAGCGATACTGTTGCAGTTGGGTTTGTATTTTGAAAATACTGTTTGGGGGGGGGGTGTCGATCGTTGGTGTACCATCTTGTGGCTGTTGCAGTTGTAACATTTTTGTTAGCTGTGCCGACAGGGAATGTGTACTGTGCAAAGTGCATCCAGTTCTGCTAATAAATTTTATTTCTACAAACAGTGGTTTATTTGCTGAATATGCTTGATCTTTTCCTTTCATTTTGAGTACTAAACTTTTGATCATACCTTCTGCCTCTGCTGTTTAAATAAAATCACATCCAAGCAACCCCCTCCCCATCACACAGACACGCTTGTCACATCAGCTACCCTCCCACTCATACCTCACCTACCCCACCCTCCCCACAGCCCCAGATATCGCGAATCTCCCCCAGCCCTAAGAGAAATAGATAAAATTGACGCCTTCTCTCTGTCTACGAAGATAAGAGTTCAGATTTCAAATTAAGATTCCTTGTTGTGTTTTCATAGCTTTTTTTTTTTATCGCCTCAGTCTCTATTGGGTTGCTGACTGCCACAACTTATCAACATTTGATGCTTACAATTGTACAAGCGGTACAAACACTATATATATATATATATATATATATATATATATATATATATATATATATAATAGAGAGAGAGATATATATTAAATACATACATACATACATAAATACATAAATACATAAATACATACATACATACATACATACATACATACATACATACATACATACATACATACATACATACATACATACATACATACATACATACATACATACATACATACATACATACATAGGATAGATATATACGATAGATAAAGTTGATAAGATAGATAGATAGATAGATAGATAGATAGATAGATAGATAGATAGATAGATAGATAGATAGATAGATAGATAGATAGATAGATAGATAGATAGATAGATAGATAGATAGATAGATAGATAGATAGATAGATAGACATAAGCGTATGTTTATATTTGCATGTAATTTTTATATATCAATATAATTAACATGCAACAATAAAATACGCAAGTGCTGGTATAAATCTTAAACCTCCCCTCCGCTTGGCGTCACACATTACCAGCGATTTTTATTAACATTTATAGCAGTAATATTTAAACATTGTGTTAACACTTTCTGCCCCAACTCCCAAGTTCGTGAAGAACCCATGACTTCTTGCCATGTTAAAACTTAAAGAGTTAAAACATGTTTGGATGGAGATTACTTAGCGTCCGCGCGGGTCTTGTCTTCGAGAGTACAGAGCTCGCCTTGTAAATAGGATTTTATCCCGGAGAGTATTGCCGGGCGCGAGCAAGAAACACGTCGGGTTTGGAGATTACTGGGGCACGAGTCTTAATCAAACTGGGATGCTAGCGAGAGCTCACCATTGGGCAGCAGAACGTAGAAAGAGTATTTACCTCGACGTCAGATAAGAAGATTGATAAAAAAAAAACACTACTGATTGCCTCTAGATACAGAAATAGGGTCCGGCCCAGCGGTTCCGTGTTCTGGTACCAGTAGCCCGGTCCGTTTTAAAACGGGTTTATTTGCTTGTGGGGGGGGGGGGGGGGGGGGGGGTTGTGGCTGTACAAGCAAATACTAGACTGACACTTAATTTGTTACCGTCCCTCGGTACATGACCGGTAAAGATGCGTCTTGCTCACTCGAGATCTGGAAAAAAAAAATTGCTAGTATATTGAATATGTCGAGACCAGCGAAAATTGCTTGTATATTATATGATAAAACTTCTGGATCTAAATATAAAAACGTGTAAGAATATATGAATAGATATATGTATTAGTTTATGTATAAATGTATGAATTTGCATACTTATGCATGTTTGTACATATTAATATATGGTGTAATATAGTAAATCCATAAATCAATCATCTTTGGAATCTTTAACTTAATCAATTGTAAATTAAGAGACAGATGCTTTAGAACAGTAGATAGTAATGGGGTTGGTAGAGACAAAGATGTTTCGAAAATGTAAAACGATCTACCTCTTACAACAACATACATAAGCTTTGATAGCAAACATTCACCAATACAATTAATACCGATTAACAAAATATTACAATATAAAACTAATTTTAGTTTTCATAAGCACAGCTGATGCATCTGTACATTATGTCTTTGTCGTGTTGGATCAAATTGTACTAGGTCTCGTCCTCTGTGTATTCTCACAGTTTGACCCATGGAGCTGATGAGTGGGTTGATGAGCTGATAATATTTCCTTTTTGTTTCTAAGAATACTTTTTTTTTTTTACTTTCTTTTTTTGTTTTTGCGAGATTCTATTCTATTTTTAAAAGTTTAAGTAATTACGTCTATATCCCGAGTTGCCATCCCCTGTTGTTTTATATAAGAATATTCGAGAAAGTTTAGTGGAGATCACTCCCGGTTTATTTATATTCACGTTTTTACAGTAAAAAGAATATCCACATAAAACATACATACATTTCGACCCTTCTTTCCCCCCCCCCCCCCCCCCCCCACCTCAACTGCCTCTGCTTCTCCACGCTCCAAGACATCTAAGGGAGACAACATGCATTGGTTTTGCTGTGGTTTCAGGTTTCAATGGCTCCACCCGACGACAGCCAGACGATCTGTGGGAGCGCTCTGAAAAATGTTTTATGTGCTTGCCGGCTGAACGCCTCGACGTTCTACTATCCGCACTAGGGCTGGGGAATTGAACAAGTCAAAACATTGGTTTTTTTCTGACGGTTACCGACGGTCGAAACGGCTTTCAACGAGCTTTTGTTTTTTTTAATATGTTGAAACTTTAAATGGCGATGATTACTGGCGATGACCTGTGGTCGAAAACCCACGATTTCGAATATGTCCGTGTTTTTAGAAATGGCGATGGTTTTTTATGTAATTACATATCTGTATGTAGGCCCGTATTTACCTTTGAAAATATTATAGATTTTGAAATATAATATTTCAAATATATTTTAGGTTTTATCGGTGTTTTGTATGTATGTATGTATGTATGTATGTATGTATGTATGTATGT
Source organism: Physella acuta (assembly GCF_028476545.2). Lineage (NCBI taxonomy): Eukaryota > Metazoa > Mollusca > Gastropoda > Physidae > Physella > Physella acuta. The sequence continues at coordinate 159,884 of NW_026731761.1, read as the reverse complement.
ATGTATGTATGTATGTATGTATGTCAGTGGCGTAGCGAGGTCGGGTGTCACCCAGTGCGGCACTTAATGGTGTCAACCCCCCCCCCCCCAGAGGCGTAGCGATCCTTCCCGGGGACAAACTTTCAAATTTTCGATTTGCACCACCCCCCCCCCCCCCCTCAAGTTTTAGATTTGCACCCACCTCAAGTTTTTCTCTATATATTTTGCTATTTTTTGCCTTGGTGTCACCCCCTAAATGGTGTCACCCGGTGCGGTCCGCACCCCCGCCCCCCCCCCCCCTCGCTACGCCCCTGATGTATGTATGAATGAATATATATATATATATATATATATATATATATATATATATCAAATTGTCGTTATTATTTAAGATGAATGTTTTTAGAGGTAGCATTGTATATGATATTGTGATAGTATATATAAAGCATGGAGATATTATATAGAGATATATAAAGCATATAGATAATATATATAGAGCGGTATTTTACATTGGTCACTACCTTCAAGACGTTGATATTTTATTGCCGAGATACAAGCCTGTATACATCAGTGGTAGTCATTACTCACAGGTCGGTATATCAAGGGGCGAGGGACGCGCCGGGAGCCTTTTTATTGGGAGCCCATTGAGTGGGGCCATACATTTTTGACAGCCGCGTATAAAAGGTGGCGGCGACGGATTAACACGGTACAATAAAACTGACCGGACCAGGGGAGGTAACATATTTATTCGTGTCCGGCTGAAGGTAGCCACTTGGGTTTAAGTGGTGGGTGGGGGGAGGGTGGGGTGAATGCAGGGGTTATTTTTTTTATAGCGTAGGAATACTATGTGGCTTACTCACGATCGTTGGCGTAGATTAGTTTATTTACGGCGTAGTATTTTTTTTTATCACGGCAAATATATGCTGCATGATTTACTGAACTGCTTTAAAATGTATGAAATACATAGTATTTAGGAGAGTAACGAGTGTTATAAAATACATGGTAGTTTGGGAAGCAATACAATTTAACAAAATGCTATACTTGATAAAGTGTATTTGAAAATACAGATAGCTGCGGAATAGGCTACATAGTATTGAGTGCAATGCGGTGAGCTGTAAAATAGACTGTTCTGGAAAGAAAGTGTGAGTTCTACGCAATGTATCTTGTCATGAGAATCTTACTACAATACATAGCCATTGAAGAATGACAATTATAAATGCATGGTACATACCATTATACAAAATTCAATGCGTAATATCGAATATATATTAAATTACAGAGTGCTAAACATAATATAATACTTAACAAATACAGAACCTCAATGGCAAGTTAGTAAACAAAAACTATTTTATATTGTTAAAGTAACTTGGGTAGCTAGGGGTGGGAGCAGTTGAGTGTTTGGGCTAAAATGAAGTCTACATCGTGCATGTAGGCCTCAGGCTACTCTACAGTGAAACACAAGGCACTAACGAGTTTTTAGCAGGGTAGAATGGACTTGTCCAGGGCCCTGTTTAGTCAATGTGTGTGGTGGGGGAGGGGCGCACGATCTAGATCGATCGTTACATCATCTCGTCAGTTCATAAGTATTAAGTGCGTGGAAAAGACAGCGGAAATATCTAGTGCTATGATTGTCTAAAAGCTGAAATAATATCGATGCATGTGTCGGTAATGAAAGAGGATTTAACTAATTCGATATGAGATTATGAGAACCAGCTACTTCTAAATAAACAGAAGTTATATGAAATGAAAGAAGATGCAGCCTATCCTATTTTGGCTAAGATATTTATAAAGAAATAACATTTACCTCATTATATCTAAGCGAAAGTTAAAGCCTGTATACATAATAATAGTTAGTAGAAAACCACGTACGGAAGAAGCAGGAATCAAAATGGCAACGCTGTTGTATCCCCCCCCCCCCCCCCAAAAAAAAATATCGCTGAGCCCTCCGCTGAGACAGCTTTTAAGTGTCACAATTTTAAAGTGTATACAGTAGTTTTGCACGAAATGCGAGACTACGTCGGGTTTGAATTCTTATAAAAACGCTAAAGTGGGGGTTCTTTCTTCTCCCCTTTCTTTTAAGCACAAAAATTTGAGTAAAATGTACTTTTCCGTCTACTTTTTATCATTTCGCTAACTCTTTGTAACCCTCCTCACCCCCAATCTCTACTGATTATAAATCAAAATCTATATATTAATTACCAAAACATTAGTCTTCTTAAAAAATTGTATTATTTTACAGCGTAGGATAAATTTAGATTTGTTATTAGGCGAAACGTAAGATAAACATAAATCGCGATGCAGCATTTGCGTTGTTTAAATTAATAGAGTATCTTTAAATAGATAAGTGAAAAGTTATCTGTAAGCCAAGGGTTAGTCAGTGGTTCTCATTGTGATGCTAGGTGGACCGCTTAATGATACTACGCGAATAGGTTCGAATCCAAACCGGGGGTTTGAGGGGGGTAGGAAAGCGGGTGGAAATAAAATATATGAGGTAATCCGTCACACTTTTTAATAAAACTGATAAAGGGCTTGGTGGAAGGGGTTTTGTTTCTTCCACTCACCCCCACCCCCCACGGGGAAAAGATTTGAGAACATGTCGAGTATTATCACTCCGTATCCCTGCAGTGTAAAGCTGGATAAAACGGCGGCACGCTCGCGTATAGACGTACCCACCTGCATCGTTCGTGTTAGGGTGAGCAGTCAGATAGAAGACGACAGAACGTGAGTGAGATGTGTGGATGGAGGGGGGGGTTATCTCTCTGTGAATCTCGCCTGGGGTGTAGAGGTAACATCTATGACCGCCCCCCCCCCCCCCCCCTCCCGTTCTTCTATCAGACATCACGTGATCAGACAACCACTCCCCAGGGGGTTGCAGGCCTGTATCAGCACGGAACAGTGAGATAAGAATACCCCCCCCCCCTTTCTTTCTTGACGCCCTTTAAAAAAAATACGCAAGGTAGTGACGCCAGTCGGGGGGGGGGGGGGGGGCATTTCTAAAACTGGACCGAGAGGTCAAAGGGGCATAACTTTGGTGAACACGCTGCATTTGGCGGGGGTCGACATTACCCAGGTGTTGATTTGATTAGCGCGTGACGGGCCTGGATGACCTTGATGGATAGGTCAGCTTGATAACAGCCCAGGGGTACGCTGTGCGCGTGTAATGCGCGGGGGTCTGCTCACGCGTTGTATTGCGATTTGCGCGCCCCGCTAAGTTGCTTGTCTAAATCACAACTTCAAGAAAAGTGTTTAAAACTAATTTTACATTTCGTTTAGAGTTTATTAACGATGATTTGAAAAACTTCAAATTCTTGTTAAAATACTAATGGTAATAATAAAATCGCGTAAAAATAAAGTCTATTAGTGTAGCTGTTAGGGATTTAGGCTAGAATTTTTAAAGAACATTCCTTATAGGCCTATACGTAAACTTAATCTCCATGGCCATCCCAGGGCCGCGGCCCAACAAGTTGCGAACCGCTTTAGTTTCACCTTACATGTTTCCTCACAAAAACATGGGAGCAGCGCTTCTGTTTTATCAGACGGGGTTATATCAAAGTTTAGGCTTATTTGTTGATTGTATCGCAATAGTCGTGTAGGAGTCGGTAGTGTCTCTGTGGTAAAGAGTGTATCTGTCTAAAGTCTGCTTGAACTTACGCGGGATGGTCTTGCTGTATATCGACTACGGCGTGAATGACTCTCTGGAGCGTCAGTGCGATTGTAATTGTGACACAAGCATACAAAAAATTCCCTCAAAAAAAACATATGTTCTATCTTTCTAATTTTCGTTATCGATAATGTCATTACATATACGACTCATAAAGGAAAATGTCATAATGTATATATCAAAAAACTCTTTCTAAAACTAGACCTATCTTAGCGTCTCAAATTAAAGATTCACTTGCAAATTCTTGTGAAATAGTTTTCTCCTGCGTGTAATTACATTTTGTTAAACATGTGAAAAATGGGAGGAAATCAAAGGCAAGATTCGCCGAGTTATGGTTCGTTTGCGTGAGAAATAAAATTATACAGATTGCAGTATTCTATGATAAAATTACAGATTGCAGTGGTCTAGTCTTGATATACAGTTATTTCATTATCTGTGTGTATGTGTGGAGCTAATAATGGACAATTACTTATCTGATTTAATAATAGACTGATGCATATTCAATTGAAGTAAACGATTATTTTATTAAATAACTATGTAGAGATATGTAGACTGACCAATGGTTGTGTTCAATCAATAAAGAGGCATATTGTAAAAAAAAAATTGTAAAAATTAATAAATAGCGTTTGTCCTTATTGTACTGTATCTTAGCATGGTAGTAGAAAGATATCGGCCTTTTGGCACGATCAAAGCGATAAACCTAAACGCATCCAACCATGTCATCTCCTAGAGAACTGACCTATGCAAATATAGTCAACATCACCAAAGGGGTTGCGCCTTCGGATGTTCCCCCTGGGTCGAGAGACTTGGGGAGGAGCCACCCGGACTACGGTTCGGGTGGCTTAATGAAATCCAGGGCCCAACCCTTTTCAGCCACCACTGCCATCCTGAACTTACCTGATCAAGAATGTCCGGAACTCTATCCTGCTGATTCGCCAACCATTCAAGTAACCATCCACTCAAAAGGACAACCCAACCTGAGAGGACACATCCTACGTCAGCTTATTAGCGACCAACAAATCCTGCTCCTCAATTATGGAAGAGCAGATACGTGGTATTTCTCGTCGACCACCTTTGACGTCACCAAGCTTCACAATACCCACAAAACATACGGCCCCTACACACTATACTTCTCACTACACGAAAAAGACAAAATAAACGGTAACCTTAGATGGGTCCCACCCACACTTACCGATCTCACACTCATACAAGCACTACAGCCTTACAGCAACAAACAACCAATCATAAACACAATTCCTCATACCAATAACCGCAACTTTTCCATATACACGGACAATCCAGCAACCATCCCCCACTACATACAAATAAACTACAAAAACAAATCACTCAACATTCTTGTAGCCATCAAAGACAGAAAGCAAGCCTGCCAAACCTGCGCATCTACCTCACACTGGACTAATCAATGCCATATCCTCAACCCAAAGACAATGCCCAGGAATCAATCATCAACACAAAAAGCAGCACAACCTACTCCACAATCCCCCATGCCAAGCAGCCACCAAAACTCTCCAATCAAGAGCGCTGCGCTTAGCGAGCCAGCAACTCCTACCCCAAACATGACCACAGAGGAACTACCAAACAGCCTACCCGAAACGTTACGCGAGCCATTAGCTTCCAGCACAAGCACAACAGAATCAGCAACCGTCAAATCTTCTACAGCAACAGTCCCCATACCAAACTTTGCTTCGCTACCCACGCCACACCCAAGCACCCACACGTTTGCAGCTGAGCCACCCCCTCTACACATCAACCTAAACACAGAATCAGAAATGATCGAATACTCAAGCGCAAAAAGGAAAAAGGGGAACAGTCCTACGGATGAAGGGAAAATAACAAAGAGTCAAAAAACCACAAAACCGATACATGAAAACACAAAATGCAGATTTTGCTTCAAACAACACAAATTACCTCTGGAAGTGGAAAAACACGAACGCAGAAGACACGCGCAGTTCTTACACTGCCATATCTGTAATGATAAAACAACCTATACAGACATATACACGCATTACAAGGAAAACCACCCGGACGAGACGATGTACACCTGCCACATCTGCAGTGTACTCCTCCCTTTGGAGGGTATGAAAGTACATTCACAAAACCACCACCCGGGACCTAAATAGCTCGAACATTACACAGCTTCGAAGGAACATTATTTAACCATTAACCTAGTGAAATCTTTAGACGTTTTGTATAAGGAAAACTTAAAAATAACATGCTTAGTTAGAATCTAGTGAATTGATATGCAATACCATGTATTACATGAATTTTAACATGCAACCTACTCTTGCTGCCTCCCTGCGCGAACAGGGTAGACAGCAAGTGAGGAAATCTATTAAACGCCAAGCGGCAAAAAAAAAAAAAAAAAAAAAATTAATGAGAGCTTATCACGATTTCGACTTGACCCAGAACATGTTTGCTTCAACATTATTTTCAATTTGCCTACTAACCATCAACAACTTTATTCTAAATACCAACTAGACGCCCCACAATCTAAAAGCTTAACAATATCTCTTAAAACGAACTACCCACGCCCCAAAACTAGACGCCCCACAATCTAAAAACTTAACACAATCTCTTAAAACGAACTACCCACGCCCCAAAACTAGACGCCCCACAATCTAAAAGCTTAACAATATCTCTTAAAACTAACAACCCACGCCCTAAAACTAGACGCCCCACAATCTAAAAGCTTAACAAAATCTCTTAAAACAAACTATCCACGCCCTAAAACTAGACGCCCCACAATCTAAAAGCTTAACAATATCTCTTAAAACTAACAACCCACGCCCTAAAACTAGACGCCCCACAATCTAAAAGCTTAACAATATCTCTTAAAACAAACTATCCACGCCCTAAAACTAGACGCCCCACAATCTAAAAGCTTAACAATATCTCTTAAAACTAACAACCCACGCCCCAAAACTAGACGCCCCACAATCTAAAAGCTTAACAATATCTCTTAAAACAAACTATCCACGCCCTAAAACTAGACGCCCCACAATCTAAAAGCTTAACAATATCTCTTAAAACTAACAACCCACGCCCTAAAACTAGACGCCCCACAATCTAAAAGCTTAACAATATCTCTTAAAACTAACAACCCACGCCCTAAAACTAGACGCCCCACAATCTAAAAGCTTAACATATCTCTTAAAACTAACAACCCACGCCCTAAAACTAGACGCCCCACAATCTAAAAGCTTAACAATATCTCTTAAAACTAACAACCCACGCCCTAAAACTAGACGCCCCACAATCTAAAAGCTTAACAATATCTCTTAAAACTAACAACCCACGCCCTAAAACTAGACGCCCCACAATCTAAAAGCTTAACAATATCTCTTAAAACAAACTATCCACGCCTCTAAAACTAGACGCCCCACAATCTAAAAGCTTAACAATATCTCTTAAAACTAACAACCCACGCCCTAAAACTAGACGCCCCACAATCTAAAAGCTTAACAATATCTCTTAAAACTAACAACCCACGCCCTAAAACTAGACGCCCCATAATCTAAAAGCTTAACAATATCTCTTAAAACAAACTATCCACGCCCTAAAACTAGACGCCCCACAATCTAAAAGCTTAACAATATCTCTTAAAACTAACAACCCACGCCCTAAAACTAGACGCCCCACAATCTAAAAGCTTAACATATCTCTTAAAACTAACAACCCACGCCCTAAAACTAGACGCCCCACAATCTAAAAGCTTAACAATATCTCTTAAAACTAACAACCCACGCCCTAAAACTAGACGCCCCACAATCTAAAAGCTTAACATATCTCTTAAAACTAACAACCCACGCCCTAAAACTAGACGCCCCACAATCTAAAAGCTTAACAATATCTCTTAAAACAAACTATCCACACCCTAAAACTAGACGCCCCACAATCTAAAAGCTTAACAATATCTCTTAAAACAAACTATCCACGCCCTAAAACTAGACGCCCCACAATCTAAAAGCTTAACAATATCTCTTAAAACTAACAACTCACGCCCTAAAACTAGACGCCCCACAATCTAAAAGCTTAACATATCTCTTAAAACTAACAACCCACGCCCTAAAACTAGACGCCCCACAATCTAAAAGCTTAACAATATCTCTTAAAACTAACAACCCACGCCCTAAAACTAGACGCCCCACAATCTAAAAGCTTAACAATATCTCTTAAAACAAACTATCCACGCCTCTAAAACTAGACGCCCCACAATCTAAAAGCTTAACAATATCTCTTAAAACTAACAACCCACGCCCTAAAACAAGACGCCCCACAATCTAAAAGCTTAACAATATCTCTTAAAACAAACTATCCACGCCCTAAAACTAGACGCCCCACAATCTAAAAGCTTAACAATATCTCTTAAAACTAACAACCCACGCCCTAAAACTAGACGCCCCACAATCTAAAAGCTTAACATATCTCTTAAAACTAACAACCCACGCCCTAAAACTAGACGCCCCACAATCTAAAAGCTTAACAATATCTCTTAAAACTAACAACCCACGCCCTAAAACTAGACGCCCCACAATCTAAAAGCTTAACATATCTCTTAAAACTAACAACCCACGCCCTAAAACTAGACGCCCCACAATCTAAAAGCTTAACAATATCTCTTAAAACAAACTATCCACACCCTAAAACTAGACGCCCCACAATCTAAAAGCTTAACAATATCTCTTAAAACAAACTATCCACGCCCTAAAACTAGACGCCCCACAATCTAAAAGCTTAACAATATCTCTTAAAACTAACAACCCACGCCCCAAAACTAGACGCCCCACAATCTAAAAGCTTAACAATATCTCTTAAAACAAACTATCCACGCCCTAAAACTAGACGCCCCACAATCTAAAAGCTTAACAATATCTCTTAAAACTAACAACCCACGCCCTAAAACTAGACGCCCCACAATCTAAAAGCTTAACAATATCTCTTAAAACAAACTATCCACGCCTCTAAAACTAGACGCCCCACAATCTAAAAGCTTAACAATATCTCTTAAAACTAACAACCCACGCCCTAAAACTAGACGCCCCACAATCTAAAAGCTTAACAATATCTCTTAAAACTAAAAACCCACGCCCTAAAACTAGACGCCCCACAATCTAAAAGCTTAACAATATCTCTTAAAACAAACTATCCACGCCCTAAAACTAGACGCCCCACAATCTAAAAGCTTAACAATATCTCTTAAAACAAACTATCCACGCCCTAAATCTAGACGCCCCACAATCTAAAAGCTTAACAATATCTCTTAAAACTAACAACCCACGCCCTAAAACAAGACGCCCCACAATCTAAAAGCTTAACAATATCTCTTAAAACTAACTATCCACGCCCTAAAACTAGACGCCCCACAATCTAAAAGCTTAACAATATCTCTTAAAACTAACGACCCACGCCCTAAAACAAGACGCCCCACAATCTAAAAGCTTAACAATATCTCTTAAAACTAACGACCCACGCCCCAAAACTAGACGCCCCACAATCTAAAAGCTTAACAATATCTCTTAAAACTAACAACCCACGCCCCAAAACTAGACGCCCCACAATCTAAAAGCTTAACAATATCTCTTAAAACAAACTATCCACGCCCTAAAACTAGACGCCCCACCATTTTAAACTAGATGACTTACACCTTAAACCAGATACCTCACTTCTGAAACTAGACTCCGCACTCTTAACCCCACCCCCTTCCCCACGCCATCACCCTCCTTGGACAGCAGATTTCACTGTCCATACACCAGTCACAATCTCAATCCACTCACAGAGAGATCACCGGGCCTAAAGGGTTAATACCATTCACATAGACATACGTGCCTGAAGGGTTAATACTACTCACATAGCCATCACCGGGCCTAAAGGGTTAATACCATTCACAGAGACATCGCCGGGCGTAAAGGGTTAGTACCATTCACATAGACATACGTGCCTGAAGGGTTAATACTACTCACATAGCCATCGCCGGGCCTAAAGGGTTAATACCATTCACAGAGACATCGCCGGGCGTAAAGGGTTAATACCATTCACATAGACATACGTGCCTGAAGGGTTAATACTACTCACATAGCCATCGCCGGGCCTAAAGGGTTAATACCATTCACAGAGACATCATCGGGCGTAAAGGGTTAACACCAAAAAGTTGATTCACTGCTATCTTTGGTCAACCATCTTCTCTAGACGCCTGCTCCCCGTTCTATCGGCCTCAACCATCATAACTCACACGTGATGGCTACTATCGGGGACCATCGCTACTATCGGGTACCATCGCTACTATCGGGGACCATCGCTACTATCGGTGACCATCGCTACCTTCGGAGGTAGTCAGCGGAGAACATTTCTGGCCAACATCGTCTGTCAAAACAGTCCCGGCCCTCTCGCCCACCCATCCCTGGTCCTCTACTCACCCCCATACATCTTTGGTCCTTTACCTAACACATCCACCCCTGACCCTCTACCCCACCCACCCCTAACCCCACCCCCACCCATCCCTGGTACTCTACTCACACCACCCACCCCTGGTCCTCTACCCACCCCACCCACTCCTGGTCCTCTACCCACCCCACCCACCCCTCGTCCTCTACCCAACCCACCCACCCTTGGTCCTCTACTCACCCATCCCAGAACTTCTTTTCCACAAATCTTGTCTATTTCACTCACCCATCACTTTTTATTTCCTCGCATCTTTATTTGTTTCTATACCTTCCATTAAACACACACTCCTATACACTCATATAAACACTAGTAAAAGAAAACTTTTGAAACCTCACTATCGGCTACCCTCACAAAATCATCCGCAGACACTTTCATTATCACACATGAAAATACCTTCAATCAAGTTATAAACGTGTCATAAACACATTGGCCAACACACTAAAAGTCACTCACGAATTCATACACAAATACACTCGCACCATAAATACCCTTCTAACTTGCTCGTAAATACACTAACACACTCACAAATACAACCACAAACAGCTGTTATAAAACACTTTCAAACGCTCTTTTAAAAATGCCATTGAATGTTATTGCAAATATAGTCACTAACGCATCTATAAATACATAGCACGTACACCCACAAACCCTCTCACTAATACGCCGACTAAAACACAAATGCTCATACAAACGCATTGAATAATATACTGAAGCACTCACACATACACCTACACAAGCCTACGCACATACAAACACTTAATCCCACAAAACCCATACGTACCCACATACACACTCATACATACCCACAGACACTCATACACACACAACCAACTACAAACCCACACATACATCCCCAAACCAACCCATACACCCACACATACACCCACAACCCAACCCATACACCCAAACATACACCCACAACCCCCCCCCCCCCCTCATATGCTCACCGCCCCCCACCTGGCCGGGCTACAGACAGACTTTGCTTCTGTCTCTCGGGTCAGTCGTAATCTTGTTGCCTCCATCTTCACGTTCCCCGTGTAAACAAAGGGAGTGAAGACACAAAGGTACGTCCGTTTCGAGTAGTCTCCCTTTAGGTCAGCATCAAATTGGCCAACATTTTTCCTTACAAAGTCTTTGTTTGCTCACGATGTCCATTTGTTTGTTTGTAAGTTCGCGAGCAGATTTTGTAACTACATTTTGACCTATGTTTAATGGAACGATATTGTTCGAATTTACCAGATGTCAATGCAAGAATATCTAACTTTAAATCTTATTAGTGGATTAGTGGAATGATGGTGCTAGATATTGGGGGGTTGGAAAAAGATATGTTATAATTGTATATGTCGGCCACATTTTTATGTTTTAATGCGTTTGCCTGCTGCTAAAAATAACCGCCCTCCCATTGACTGCGCATGCGCCGTGATATTTTAAAAAAAAAATTTTTACAGTTTCTATAAAAGTTTGACTAAAACTAACGTATACGAGACAAACCGTGATAAAACTATGACACATTTCATCGCTCGTTAGATATGCGGACGAGAATATTTTTTTTTCGTTTCAAATCTAATTCCAGAATATTTTTTTTTAAACATGTTGATAACCCCTAACAAACCGTAGCGAAAGCCGGCCGCTGTATCTAGTATAAATCTAATGCGTTTAGACGGGGTACACAAGTCACAAACAGACAATTTTCGTCAAGCGCGGGGGATGTAGATCTCTAGAGTCTAGGTTTTGTTAAAATGTTGAGGTGCTTAGTGAGTAGAATGTTGATCTACTTGTATGGGTAGAGTAGGGGACATGCAAAGATGGCCAAACCTAGTTCAGATCACCGTAGATATGTTGGTTTGGGGGGGGGGGGGCAAATTAACACTACCAATCTACTCCTACTCTATGTGGTCTAAAACAGCAGTACACAATAGTAAAGTTCCCATTCGAAGGTGATGTCCATGACGCATTGAGTTCAACTATTTCTGTAACCTTGGCATATGAATGAATAGCAGTACATAATAATAATTACAATAATAAATACTATAAAATAAAAATAATAAATAGCGTAATTATAATTCTGGATTTAATTGAAGTTTAGAAATGTTAGCTAAGATACGCAGATTTCCGATGGAAACTAAAAGTGGTTAAAACATTTTATAGAATCTTACGAGAGGCATCTCAACAAAGCTAGCTACTAAACATCTATATTCTAGTAGGGGAAAAACTGTTTAAATATAATATTACAATTCGCTGCTAGAGAAAAACAAATACGAGCTGTTGTATCAACTCTGAGTGATGGAAACACAAGGAAACTTAAACTGACAAAACATACGCATTTTTAATTCGTTACCAGTGTCGTTTTACCATTTTTACTATCTATTTCAACAAGTTTTACACATTTTATAACAGCGTAATAGTTTACCAACGGCTTATAAATGTCTGAAATTGTATGTTGTTTCTCTAAATTCAATCTAAACATAAAATCTGAAGCGTCCCCACGACTAAAATTTAATCATCACTGAAGCCTTTCCCTAACTCTAACGGACAGCGTCGCCACTCCTGGTTATACGGTACGTCAAACTAACTCACATGTATGGACGGTGAGGGGCCGCGCCCCCCACACCTTGCGTCTCAAGCCGCGTCACTGGGGGGTATATCAGCGCCCCAAATCATGACGGGTCTCGACGCCACTTTCTTATCCACCCCCACCTCACCCATCTCTTATTTCAATTGAGAATTCAGACTGGGTTTTTTTTTTTCCGTAAAAAAACGTAAAATAATTGTTTGCTGACAAAGTCAAGCAGTTGTTCTGACAAAATAGTTTGGCAGACTTTTTTTTTCTTCGTTTTGAAAATAATAGTTTTGGTTTATTAGTTTTGTAAAATGAATATTTCGACAATTGTATTGTTTTGGGATTGTTTTTTTTTTATTTAAATAATTTTGTATAACTTAAGTTTTGTCTCAGGGTTATTGTTTTCACAAATTTGTTTTTTAAATATTATATTTAACATGAGTCATTTCTAGGTGTGTTTTAACTTGGAATTCGATGGGGAATCAAACCAACTTGTTGAATTGTAAAATCACACCGACAGTGTGTGTTGTAGGGTGTTTTTGTACCTACACAACGCTTAAGGGCAGGCTACTAAATCATTAGTGCAGTGATCATTCTATAAGGCCGCAAATCGTGGTGATCGAATTTGTTGAAAAGTAGTTGACGAACGCTCTGTAGTTATAGGCAAAACGATGTCGTTTTATCCAGTGAAATGTAGGCCGACTCTACCAACACGATCTGTGAATTTGGACTTAAAAAATTGTGGTGTTTATTTTTTATTAAAAATTATGATTTAACAGAAGTTATTTCAAATAAGACAGATTTGGCTGATGCTCAAAGTGAATATTTGCTGTTTAAATCCTGGCCTGGTCGTTTTTCGAACCACCGCCTTCACATAACCTTGAAACGTCATCACCTACCACATCCCACGTGTCTGGACCATCCAGTTCCCACAAACTTATCCAGAATTGGGTGAAAGGGGGAGGGTGGTAAGTCTTAGAAATAACCTATGCCCAATACAACCAAGTTCAAGGCCACATCACTTTTTAACCCTACCATCTGAACTCGGCAGTATTCTGGTCAGCGCCCCTGATCCACGGTGCCACCACCAGCAGCCTGATACAATTAACTGACCGAAGCTGCTCGACGTAATACCTCGGGTTTCCGGTCCTCGCCCACCCTCGCCAACTCTCGCGGGAACCACAAATACGTATTCGATCATTCGCCCTATCGCGCAGTACTTCCCCATTCATTACATTAGCTTTTCAATAGAACAGAGGCTGGTCTTTCGTCTTCTACTGCTTGGCGACTTTTAATGTTTAAGGCGGTAGTAGTAGGGTCGGGGGGTTGATTCGACTAAGGGGGGTCGGTGTCTGAGTGTAAAAAAGTGTAAAACTTCGTGACTTAAAAGTAGACAGTGTCTGTTAAAAATAGATCGGTATTCGGAAAGAGAAGCGATTGGTTTAGCGCATGCGGAATTGTGATCAGCGTGAGTAGCTGGTGGTTTATGTAGAGTGGCTGTCCGGTTACTGTTGCTATTTTTGGCGTGATTCTGGTTTGAGAAATGTAACTCGTCGACAGAAGACTGAGGTTTGGAGGATGCGGGGGGTGGGGAGAGCCCCGGAGAGGGGGTAGTTGTGGGGTGAGAGGAGTATTGGATTGTGGGGAGTAACGTTGTTATTGAGGGGAGAACAAGAGAGGTGGATGCTTTAGTTTGGAGGTCAAGATATAATTGTGGCGTGTCGCTAAAGGACTAAGCGGGGTTCATGGGAAGGCGCGGCCGAGTGGTAGTGCGCTGTTATGCTGTCATGAAAGTCTCGAGTTCGAATCCCAAGCTGGAGTCTGTAAGACGTCCCTGAATCCACACAGCTCTCGTGGGTACCTATCTCACGTTAGGAAAACAAAGGCGGCTGGGCATAGTGCGGACCAAACGATCCCCTTGTCTGCCGTGGTCTATAAAACAGATTAACTCTACTTCATCTGTCCCATGTGTCTTGGGCACGAACGTGAAAAGATGATGACATGATGTGATAGGCCTAACAGCGTATTTTAATGTAACAAGAGAATCGTTTAAATCTACAATACAATCGTAGTCAAGTTAATTAAGGGTTTGTGTGACGCAGCTGTTTCATTTTGTTACCGTTTATGACCTAAATTTAAATGTTGGCGAGTGTGCTTTACATGCGATGTTTAAGAACAGCTCACTTCATCCAGGATCTGTCATCAAAAGTTGGATTAGACATCTAAAAATAGGATTGAATCAATCATTGATTCAATAAAGTAAAAACAAAGTACTCGTACTTTAATGTCCACGGGGCGGGTGAAGAAGAGTGCACCTGTTTCAGTAACCCCGGCATTTTGAGGGATGAATCAATACTAGTTTTTTTTTTTTAAAAAAACGTTAACAGCGCCATCTCTGCGTGTTACACCATCACCACCACACTGAACGAACCACCGCAGCTTACAGTACATCTCTACGTGACGCCGACGCCTGTCGTTAGCTTACGCCGCCATTGTGTGACCGGCGTCTTCCTTCTCGGGAAGTGACGTCAAATCCCGCTGTGTGGCGTAACTAGAGGCGTAATCCGCAGCACTGCGACGTACAGATATCGGAAATCGTTCCGGCAGCTTTTTTTTTTTTTTTACTCCATCGTAGAGGCGTGAACTAGTCAATATTTTTATTTTGAGAATGTCGTTAAAAGTTTCGTCTCAGTAGATAGATGTCGTAAAAGTTGATCCTATTTCTTCTAGTAGCCTACCCTGCAGCCCACGTAGTAAGAATGTTGAGGTGTTGTAAAGAGGTGTTTGTGGTAGAAAGGAGGGGGATGTAGTAGTTTTGTATGTCTTAATATATATATATATATATATATATATATATATATATATATATATATATATATATATATATATATATATATATATATATATGCTTCCATAAAATTACTGAATGCATACTCTACTTATGTATGTGCATCCCATTTTCATATTCTAACGCCACTCCCCCCCCCCCCCCTTCCCTCTATCCGCCCAATTTTCTGAACTTTTTCACTTATTGAATCATTCACCTTCCCATTACGTCCGCATCATTTATTGCCTTCTTCTCACTTGTCTCCCTTCATCTATCTCGCCGTCCATCTTGCATACGTCACACTGCCTGTTCTAAAAATAACCCGACACCACAGTGGGAGCGCCCCGCTTTTGTTTCCTCCACCCCCCCCCCCTGCTACCCCACACCCACTGGCATTTTCTGCTGCCGCCTCTCTCCCCCACGAAAACAGACAAAAGGTAGAGACAGACCACGAGAGGCAGACTTCTGGGACTTAGATTGGATGATGAGCAGTTTCGAGTGCTTATTTACGCCGCTTTGATATTTTTTAATGAACTCGTCTAGCCTCGTTCTGGACTATGAAAGAGAATGTGATGACGTAGTTCCGGTTCTTGAAAGACTGGGTCTATAAAGCTGAGTATTAATCCATGTCGAAGATGAAAAGAATATATTTTTTATTTGGTTTGGAAACCATTTTTTTTAATAAGCATCCAATCAATAAATTGTCCATCCTTTTTGTGTGTAAAGTTTATTAAGTTTACTGATCATATAAAGAACGTAACTGCCACGGCTCCATCGAAATAATTAGAGAGACTCTGTATTTTCATACTGAAATGAAAGCTTAATGTTTAATGAACATTTTATTTCGAGGTAATTATAAGCAAGCCCGTACAAGGTTGTTCTTCAGAAGCTGAAAATAGCAAGTAAATGCTGTAAGATGGTGTATCGAGGCATTAAGGATACTTCTTCTTCTTCTTCTTCGTTCTTAATTTTTGAATATGGTGGAGGAATTAGACAACAAGTCCATCGAAACACAGTTATTAACGTAGTACCATCGAATCACATTAGTAACATCGTATAATCGAAACACAGTTATTAACGTAGTACCATCGAATCACATTTATTAATATAGTACCATCGAACTACATTATTAACATCGTATCATCGAATCACAGTTATAAAATAGTACCATCAAACATAGTTTTTCTACATTTTTTTCCCTCAAAACTGAACTTAAGTGCAACATCATTTAGCCGAGTAGCAAAACATTACCGCTGCTAACCAAAATCCTCAAATAAATGTTTAGATTTTTTTTCAGTCATGTTTTCATCACATCATTTAGAAAAAACGACTAGACTGATTCAAATAAAAATGTGTATCTGTAGTGATGAGTTCTGTCACTCTTCCTTTCCAAAGCCTGATTATCGTCTTCGTCTCCCTCCCCGACCTCTTCTCCTCCTTTCCCCCTCCCCCCCCCCCCCCCCCCCCCGTCCCCCCCGTCCCCCCCCAAGACTTAGAAGGCGACTGTAAAGTCACAGCAGACGGCCGCGGAACTCCCATAATGCGCAGCGAGTTGTAAAGATGGTCGTCTGCCAACTCATCAAATTTGCCCTCAAGTCATCGGCCCAGATCTAGAAGTTTTACGGAGAAATTTAATACTCGATTCCTTGTTTCTGTTGGCTAGTAGAGGACACCTTTTATGTTGCAGTTTACATTTTTTTATAATCTTATTTTAAACTGAACTGTATTGTAAAATACTTTATAAATATATAACATTTTTAGTACGTTTTTACTTTCTTTTGTTTTTTAAATCCTAAATATATTAATTAGCGGTCCAAATTGTACTAAAAGATCAGCCAGTTTTTTTACCTAACCGGTGCGCCCATCGCGTACGCACCTAACTTGTGCGCACCATTACGATGATACTTACACCATATTTTACTTAACTTGTGCGCACCATTACAATCATACTTAAACCATATTGTACCTAACTTGTGCGCACCATTACGATCATACGTGCAATGAGCTGGTTCGATCTTGTGCGCACACTACTACCAACAAATTTCCACGTTGCTGTACCTACCCCGTGCGCACCACTACACCAAGACGCGCAAGATGCTATGCCTGGCATGGTGCTGTCCCGTGCAAAAATCCATCTCGCCAAGGGGCAGATATTCCCTGAGACCTCAAGCGAATGCGTTACCCAAACACGCAAATTCTTGTTCCACTTCTTAGGAGATTTATTTTTTCCCCTTTACTTGTTTAGTAAATAAAAAAACAAAGATGGCGCATTTCTCTACGTAAGGTTGACCTCCCCCTTCCACCCCCTGCCCCCACCCCAGGCAAATCGCTGTACAGGGGTGAGCATGACGTATTGACGCACGTGCGTAAATATCAGGTTGAGCGCGGTGTAGAAATCGATGTGTTATCGGTTCGGTGGTGCCGCTTTGTGGTCTCTCTTTGTGGTCCGTTGGTGTTTGGATTTATCAGTCATCGCGGGTGTACAGGTTCGAATCCGGATGAGACTGAAATATATTGCAAATGCCATGTGAACATAAACTGCTAAATATTTGAGTATAGCGTAACACTTGTTCTCCTTATTACTAAATCTATCAACTACCCGCTTTCGTATACTGCTTATAACTAATGCAGAAGGCCTTTATTTCAGGGCTGCGAAGTTTGTATATTGACATGCATAGCGCGTTAAGATTTATAGAACAAAAGGCTATTCGGCAATTTCAGTATTTCAGTACTGTATCGTATTATTATTATTCTGACCCTGTCATTATGCCCGCCTTAAGTAGATAGGAAAACAGCCATACTTAATACAAGATAATACTTTACAAACAAACCTTTATGTATTAATACTCATTAAACTTTACAAGAAAGATAAAACGTCTGTATTCCGAAACACTACAACGAGGGGAAATATGAACTGCCTTCCGAGAAATTCCTGATGTGTTTGTAGATACCTCCATCAGTACAACCAACACAGCAGTAATCGATGACATTTATCAACCACTTTGTTCTTTGATTTCTCCCTAAGACACTGCTCCTATAGAGTTCCCGGAGAATCGGAGCGTACAGCAATATTTACGTCACCATTTGCTCTTTATTAAGATAGCCCGCATGCCATTCTCGACAGCGGCAAAGCCTCAAGGGCTCGGGGTTAAACCAAGGATTTGCTTTTCTCTTTACAAGAGCGAGGCGGGTCTGCTATATTTTGTTCTCCAACATTTCGACCCTGAAATTCAGAACTAGAGTCAAGTACGAAAAATCACAACAGAATTATTTCCAGTATTTTTTTTTTCCGCATCTAAAAATAGTCACTCGTGTTTTTCTTTCTGAACACCTCGGCGACCGTCTCGGTTTCTGATTGGCTGTTTTATTTATGGTAATCTCCAGGTCACCGCCATGTTCATCCTCCACTTTCCCAGAGTCCTTATCGTCAGGCGAACTTGTAGATTATAAACGATAACATCTTCAACATAAATGTAGTCGACTTTTTAAAAAAATTCTGTACAAAAATTTTAAAAAAAGAAAGTTCTAAGAAAATTAGCGTAGCTTCATAAATATTTAGATCATAAGTCAAGTTAATTAGCGTTTAGCTGTTTAAATATTTTGATTTCGGAAAACGTTATTTATTACGTTATCTCTGGGCAAACAGATTTTGTTCTCATGCTAAGCCGAGATAACTTTTTTATTTCAAGAAGAGAGATAAAAGCACGTAAATAAACACGGTGCATATTTGACTTGTGCAGCTTTAGCCATTGCAGAAAACCGCAAATCTAAAATTAGCCGTATTTAACCGAATTCGGACCGGTAACCCCTAGCCCCAATTAAAGTTATTTTTCCGTATTCGGAAAGTTGTTTGATGTTGTTTTTTTTTTAACAAACCCTGTCGTGTTCTCAGGCTTGCTAGCAGCATCTGTGCATTTGTTCTGGGGATGCATTTTTTAAAAATATTGGGGTTTATTTGTTTTTAGTTGTTGGTTGTTTTTTGTTTTGTTTTTTTTTGTTTTTTTTAGGGGGGGGGTGGATTGTAGTAGAGTTGTATATATATATAAGATATTATTCGTGCTTTATTTAAAAGCAAGAGTTGCTATATAGAAGTTAAAAAATCTAATTTGGCAAGCACAATGTTAAATGTCAAGGTAAAAGTAAAGTTCACTTTTCAAACCTGACGATCCATAGGGTAAGTAAAGTAGAGTTCAACTGTTTCTGTGATCTCGGCATATGAAAGGATAGTGTGGTCAGCACTATGCTTTGCCGGTTTTACTTTCCCAAACGTGATTTAGATATGCATCTGAGTTGGGTAGACTTTGGGTACAGTTTGCCCAGGCTAAAAGTTAGACTTTGGGTACCAAAAAAATTCAGTACGCATTACCTACGTACCAGAAAAACAACAGAAATTGAATGATTAGTTTGGGTTGGTTGGAGGTTAACTGCTTTTTAATGACCATAGGTTTCACTTAACTTACTTGGCCTTAGAGAGTTCAATCCTTTTTTTTAAAGACAGTCCAGTCACTAAGTACAATTAGGCCAGGGACCTATCACGTGCTCTAGAGTACAGCTAGTCTTTATACGTGACAATAATGGCCCCACTTAGCGCCAACAAGCTGGTCATAGCATTATGTTGTTCGGTACAATTGTATTAACGTTGCAATTATCGGTTCACTTAGCACTGACGACGTTGTTATGTGAAGTTGCTTTTGGGATCGTTTGCTTGATGTATTATACACATTAGAAGTACAAATAACTTCTGAGATATAAACTAGTAATGCATAAATTCCCTAGGGGAAAAAAATTGCAATAAGCATGAGTGTTATATAATTATTTAAAAGAAGTAGGCGTAACATTAAACAAAGGTGTCGTCAACTTAAACATGGGTGTCGTGAAATTATACTTTGGTTTCCTAAACTTAAACTTTGGTGTCCAATAATTAAAGTTGAGTGTCCGAAAATTAAATTATGCTGTCGTAAAATTAAACTTGGGTGTCGTAAAATTAAACAAGGGTTTTGTGAAATTAAACATGTGTATCTTAAAACAAAACTTGACTGTCGCAAAGCTTAACACGATTATATGTTGGTTGAAGCGGCTCCCCCAAATGTTCAGAACAGTCTTAATGAAGTCGTCTTGATACTATCGATTTGTGGTTCCCACCGTGTGATCTATCAGTGACTACTATTTTCATGACCTCTCTAAACATAATTAGCGTAATTACATAAACTTATTTCCATCTATTTAACCGAAAAAAAATTCATCATCACTGTCAGATTAATAATAACCCTTCTATGATATTTTTTAAAACAATCCGATTCACACCGATGGGATCCGAGTTTTAACGCCACCTGTGTTACCTTCCACACAGCAGATGGTCAGTCCAATACTCTCTTTGTCACGAAATGGCATGGGTATTTTCTAGTGGATCTTTGTTGAACACGGGCGGGTGTTTATTTAGGATGAATACGGTTCGATTACTATTGAGCTACGCCCCTCTTCCTCGTTATATTCGTACAGGAAATGGCTTCTGATTTTTATAGCAAGCGGCTTTAACGTAGTGTTGGTGTTATTAATTTTAGATCTAAACCTAACAGGTGGATGGGTGGTAGAGCGCATGAAAAATCACGCTATCTGGTGATGTACATAGATGTCGTGTGAAGCGATTAGAGTTGGCGTAACGATACGAGCAAACATCAACTTATGTACTGCTATATTAAACGATATACAAGTCCCGTGGGTACTGTTGTACCAAACATTATACAAGTTCCGTTACGGTACGGCTCTTTACTATTATAACGTTTAAGATGAAACCCACTCAACCGGAAAATTCCCTTTTTGTCATCGTCCACCCCCCCCCCCTTTTTTTTTTCTCCCAATTTAGTCTGATCGAAACCCGGAAGAATTGTTTTTTTTCCTTAGAATCCGTATATATTTCACGTATGAATAATTAAAACTAAGACTCTAATAAGACTCGAAGAGTTCCCTATGAATAATTAATTAAATTTTAAAAATTAAGATCGGCGCGGATGGATGATCTGGTATGCTTTTCTCCGTGAATTATTGTCGATTTAAGCTACTGGCAACATGAAATACTGACGTCACGCCCCTCCCTTCACCCCCACCCTCGTTTGGGAGACTCGAGAAGTGACTGTAGAATTTATGGGCTGGATTGGATTGGGTGGTCGTCTTCATCTTGGGGGGGGGGGGGGGCGTCGTCGATGGTGTGCATTATCTTATAGTTGAACAGGCTGGGGTGCCACCTTTTAAGATGGTGGGGCTCGCCATTGTCGTACATTTTTGTTTTTCTTTAAATTTTAAGAAGCCAACTGTTAGGTTTTGAAAATTGGAGCTTTGTCGTTTACCTAACACCTCTGCCCAACTCTTTCTGCCACTGTACTTCTTAGGTGATAACTAGAATCCTGGATATATTTAGCGAAGACATTTCCGCAACAGACGGAACAACGAACTCGAAAATCACCCATCTCCGCTAGACACAATTTCCGTACACCCGTGAAAGAAAGAAAAAAATATTTTCACTATCATCAACCAGCTCGCTTCATTTTTGTAACGCTTACGCGCCAGGGGAGATAATTTAGCGTTAATCGCTGTGTGAGTTATCGGCCTTATTAGTATCGCATTCTCGTTGTGGTATTTTACTCACACCGTGGTGTGGGGAGCACGGCAGATGGGCGCCAGGTGTTTCCCCTAATTGTTTTAGTCAACTATTGTGTTTTAATGTTGTTGTTTTTTCACGTTTTGCAATGTGGGGTAGGAAAAGTTTAAGAGAAAAGTCATTATATTTTGTCTATTCGTAATTATTTTTTTCTCTTTCTAATACTGCTATTTTGTTTTAAATGTTTTTAAGTCTGAAAATATATGTCGGTCTTTAAGTTGAATTCAAATAAATATTTTTTGGTTGTAAAGTCCATATAATTATTATAGCATGATTCGAAAAAATAAAATTGGTTGTCGGCCTTTTAAACCTCAGTATCTAAACAATTAGCTATAGGCCCCTAGGACTAATGTTAGCTCTAAAGGTCGTATTAGATAAACCTATTCAGCCACACAGTAATCTCTCAACAGCAGTACTTTTTCTCGCACACTCTCTATATAGATAGATAGATAGATAGATAGATAGATAGATAGATAGATAGATAGATAGATAGATAGATAGATAGATAGATAGATAGATAGATAGACAGACAGACAGACAGACAGACAGACAGACAGACAGACAGACAGACATATGCCATTAACAAATTTATGAAAACAATTTTTTTTCTTCTCTCTAGGTAAGTGAACTGATTCCACGCCTCCGATAAAGTAGAAATAATTTTAAGCTCCTAGTTGTTGAGTGTCTGTGAGTCAGGTAAGGTTTTCAGTTTGATTTTAACGTAGAGAGAAAGGTTTGGGTCCATGGTATCCATATGATCCGTGGAATCAAATTAACAGTACGTGTCATGCTTTCTTGTAGTACAATCCATGTTTTGAGTTCTGGCATTTAGAAAATAATTAACTGTAGACACGTTTCAATTTACGGTGTCTGAAATTTTCTATTTTAAAGACATTTGAAAAATGTATGAGAAAGTTCTATTGCAATTACATTTCAAATCACAGCTTCATAAGCGTTAATACGCTGTTAAGAAAAGAAAATAGTCCCAAGGTCTATTATTATATTGATATAAATTACGTTTTCAATAGCAATAAGATATCGAGGAAGAGGAAGAATTTACTGTAAATTAATTTTTACGGGTTCATATTTATTTCTCATGTTCATTATTTTAAAAAAATGTTTTTTAAAAAAGTGAAAGACTAAAAAAAAAATCCTCTTAGCCTTTTAAAATTGCTCCTCCAAGATTACTCTCCCCTGAACAAATCGTGTTAATCGGCCCTCCAAGTCTGACCTGACCAATACCAAAGGGAACTAACTCTGACAGCACACTCTTCCCTATTCATTTCACTGGCGGAGTATCATCCCTTGGAGAGCGTCGTACTCGTGCAGTTGACCTTGGGACTATTTTCTTTACAGCGCATTAACACTACAGGAGTTGCCTGGCGCTGGGTTTACCGTCTTTTCTAGAAATTAACGAAAGATACACATACAAAGGATTAATTAAGGCCTTCTTAATGAACTTGGGGAGGACTATACTTTTAAAATAGACGTCCTTGCCTTTTCAGTCCTATTTTCGGTTGTTGTTGTTTCTTTTTCCATAACGGCGATGTTAAATATATCGCACATTTACCTGTCGCAAAGGTACTTTAGAGATATGAACTGGGTTAGGATTGTAATTGATCTTGTTGACTGGTTTTGTAAGTCATCTTTCGTTCATCACATTGTAGAGGGAAAACAGTATAATGATAGCACTCTGGTAATGCTAGAACAATTTCAAAGTATACGTTTGGACCTAAGGTCTTCATCAAAATACAGTGAGGCTTTACTGACAGTAAATGCAACTGATGAACTATTTCCCTTCCACACGATTAAACCGCAAGTGAGAATTTATGTTAAAACGACGTGTGTATCCAGCCTTCCCGGTGGTGAATGAACACTGGGTGTTTACAGATATCAAACGACGATTGAAGACGAAGAGATAATGTGGGGTGCGGTCGGTGGTGTGAATTTCGGGGGGTCAAGATGACCTAGCCTTGAACTTAACGCCGGGGGTGGTGGGGTGAGAGGTGGAGAATGTCCGTACTCACGGAATGCCATGACGCAGCGGCGTACATTCCCAGACAAGGGCGTACGCCAGTGCCGGTTAAAGCCGGTGGTTTCTTCCGGTTAACCGGTTTATGCCTGAGGCGAAATATACAGATTTATATATATATATATATATATATTTATATATATATATATATATTTATATATATATATATATATATATATATATATATATATATATATATATATATATATATATATATATATATATATATATATATATATACAACACCGTGAAGTTCGTCTTTCGCTTCGTGTCTGGGTGCTTTTTTTTTTGTTCGTGTGAAGATTTTATTTTGCTCTTTCGGTAACAGTAACAAAACAAACAAAAAAAACATGATGTAACGGCGATTGTGATTGGCTACCCGGCGACCCACTTCACACACTATAAACACAAGTCACGTGATCAGTTAGCACGGTTTGGGCAAATTCCACCCAGATTCTTGTAGTACAACCACTTCGTGTGAACGAACAGTGCTATTCCCTTTGTGTCAGTCACAGAAAATGCAATCACTGCTTGCATGTCTGTTCCATGAAATGTAACATTACATTGCCTACACGTCCCTTACACATCATGTAATCAAGTTTTACCATTTCGGCTGATATCAGTTGAGGTAAAAGTTGCTTGATATACTGCTTGTTATACACGTTCCGTGAGGTTAAAAAAATACAGATAAACTCTACTTTATCTAGACTATCAGATTCCAAATGGCATTTGTGTTTGAAATATCCCTACATTTCTCTTACGCGTGTATTCCCATCAATACATTTTTAAATAGAAAATACGCTAAACACTTGATGCATTTTTTTTACACAGATGAAACACTTTCCGCCATTTTGTCTGAACCCTTCTAATGCTAAAACGCCGTATCTAAACAAACCTCACAAGTTTGCCATTTAGAGTAACGCCCCTTGAATCAAAAGCTTTATTGTTCGCAAAAAAAAAAAAAAATTCAATTCACTCGGTTGAAGATCACTTTAAGTATTGCCCAGGGCCTCAATTTTAAGATATTTACCGTATTTTAAACTGCATGACGTCCAGTTCACACTAAATACTAATCATACCGTGCGATAAATACAATCGTCCTCTTACTCATAAGAGTTATACAACTCGTGATGACGTATTATATTTTCACACTCTTTTCAGCACGCTCTCCATCTTTGTGAGTTTCTGCTTTCAGCGTGGGGCCTCTTTCATTCATTTTGGATGACATTTTTTTCATCGCCAAGTCTATCGAAATACGCCAGCGACCCCATTTTTTTATTACATGGGTCGCTATGAAAAATTAATCTTTTCGGGGTTTTTTTTCTCTTTTTTTTTTTACTTTCAGAACCTGTTTGTCTTCACTGTAAGGTTTTTTTTTTCCTTTAACCCTTTCTGGGTCGTTTTATTATTTTTTTCCTGAGGTTTATCTTTATTTTTTCTTAACCCCTCAACGTCAGAGCATATTGAAATCTTACCCAAAGCGTGATATATTGAGGGAGAGGAGAAATTAATTTTGTTTTTCATTACAGTAATTTATGAGCCTGTTGTCTTACTATGTCATCGATGTGTCACTGTTTTGGTAATACATTGATATCAGACTTAGGCTGTTGTTGTCTTTTTTGGGCCGATATCATACTTAGGCTAGGGTTGTCTTTCTTTGGCCGATATCATATTTAGGTTGGAGTTATCTTTCTTGGGCCGATATCATATTTAGGTTGAAGTTATCTTTCTTGGGCCGATATCATATTTAGGCTGGAGTAATCTTTCTTGGGCCGATATCATACTTAGACTTGAGTTACCTTTCTTGAGTCGATGTAAAAACTTAGTCTGTACCTGTCTACATTGGGTTGATATTAAATTATGGCTGATGTCGTTTTTTTTTTGTTTCATGTATAACTAGGTATAACATGTGGCTTTCATGTTAAACCAGACAGTCCCAGCTACTTTATTGTTAAACCAGATAGTACCAACTACTTTATTGTTAAACCAGGCAGTACTAGCTTCTTTCTTGTTAAACCAGGCAGTACTAGTTACTTTATTGTTAAACCAGAATCTAAGTAATGACTACCAGAACCTGTCAATGGAAACCTTTAACCCCTATAACGATACTGAAACTTAACCCGAATCCTTACGCTTAACCTAATTCTAACTGTACCACACACAAAAAGGAAGAACCCTCGCTTCCCCGCCTCAGGCTCCCCAGGAAAGTACCACGAAACATCTGAATCCGATGTATCAAAGTCTTGTTTACATAATGTAAACATCGTACACCCGTGTTTCCACTTTTGGCTTGCGGGCAGGGTTAGGTTTAGGGTTACGACTGGGAAGAGTTTTAGTATTATATCATGTATTATATAGTAAACTAATGGTATTCCACTTTACACAGATGGCCAGTGGAAAAAAATACCACGCTAAACTGGGGGCAAGTCAAGGGGTGTTTTTACTTTAAGTGGTGTTGCTTATGTAAGAGGTGTAGTCACTTGAACAAAGTGTCGTCTCTGTAACAGGCGTTGCCCCCTTAAGAGATGTTGTCCATTAAAGAGATTTTTATATTCCAGAAAACTTTTCCCCTTAAAGAGTTGTCCTTGTAACTGGAGTCGCCTCCCCTGTTGAAGAGTTACCCCTGCAGAATTTTAACCTGTACAAATTTTCCCACTTGAGAAATATTCTTAAAGATCCGCCCTTGTAAGAGATGTCCTTGTCGTGTTAACCCCCCCCCCCCCCCCCCTCCCTCCCTGACAGGGTTGCTTCCCTGTGTAGTGCCGTTGATGTACAAGTTCCCCTAACAACCTCGGCTGGGATTCTCCCCCCTGACAGAAACACCGTCGGGCCCTTGATCTTGCCGGAGGGGTGGGGGTGTAAAAATGCCAGTGAAAAACCCCAGCCACGCACACCACGTGAGTTCCGCCCCGTGGCACGCGTGCGTTGCAATGTCTTTGATGCATGTTTTTATTTTTTTTAAAGTTCGATTCGGCCACTGCCCGAGGGAGCATCATCAAGGCTATTTCGTCAGATGGACACGGCCGGCCACTCCTTTGGGACCCCCGGGCACGGACAAATTTTTGTTTTAAAAAAAAAATTGCCGATTGCGAGATTTTGAAACGCGTGGGCTGGTCCTGGCTGAGTACATCTGGCAGGATCGTAATTGACTCGAATCTATTTCTCGATACTGTACAATGTATTGTCACGTGGTATCGAGGGGGGTGGGGGAGTTCACGTGCGTTTAGCTGCACGTGAAGGAATCGATTTAGCATCTTGTCACACTCGCTGTCTTGACGCTGGGGGACAAACAGGGACGACGACGTCTTGAACCTTTGATCATATCTCGTTATCTTTAGAAAATCGTTGAAATCACGAACAAGGTAGAACGGTGTAAAGAGCGGGCTATTAAAATCTGCAGGTTTTGACCTTTATAGGGCTGGTAAGTAGGTCAATAAACAGTTCTACGGCTCATGCAGGTTTTATTGAGCAGTAGAACTTTTTGGTGACCTACTTACCAGCCCTATAGAGCAGTTACCCTCCCATTTTCTGTTAGTTTATGTTCACGTTTGCCTACGCAAGGTTTCTTTTACGTACACGTGTGCTTGCACAAAGTTATCACATACTTATTGTAGTAATTGCCTGAAGCTGTTGGCTTTAAAAATCTAAAGTTTCGGTCCTTTCAAGATGTTTGTAAATTGTTTAGATAACAAATAAAACCCGCTGAGTTGAAATGGCACAACGGCAGGTAAGCATTTGCAGGTAAAGGCTTAGTTTAAAAACATTTCCATAAATCTTTTCATTTGAGAATTCACACGAACAACAATAAAACTTCTCGAGATTAAATTGTTTATGATCCAAGATGTTTTGCTTCTACTGTAAAGCTAGGCTGAACTTTACTACCGTAAAGCTAAGTTTATTACCGTAAAGCCCAGGTTGAGCTCTGATAACGAAAACAGCACCACCAAAATCAAATAAAAAATCACATTCTCCGACTCAAACATCTTGCAAAAATTCAATTTCCTTCCAACTTTAACTTCACAGTCGTAAAATTCTCTGCTCCTTTAACTTGTTTGTAAACCCCGATTGCGCGGACGTACGAGAAAACTCTCTATTGATAAAGCTCTAGGTTCGCCACCCTCAAATCGATGATCAGGGACTGACGAGGTCGTAAATTTGTGGCAAATCTTCTCCTTGAGATGCGAGGAAACCACAGCAATAAAACCCAGCCTTTTCTGTCCGTGAAGGGATGGGCGCCCCCATAAAGTACTGATGCAAATTTTCACTTTTCATTTCGGTATTTTAGTCCCCCATCCAAACTGTTATCAAAACGTCTTATGCAAGTCTATAAATTTATAAAATTAAAATTCTGAAAAGTTCGAATTTTAATTTTTTCAGTATATTTTGAAAAAAAAAATTATTATATTTTACAGATTAAATTCGTTTTTTGTCTTAAAATATCTAGCCCTTATTTAAGGTGAAATCTATTATCTATATACTACTAAAAGTCAAGTTTGTTTACATGTTTGAATATTTATTTGTTTGTTTGCCTGATTGACTATTGCTCATAGTTGCACTCATCGTGGAAAGCTGTAAAATAGTATGTAGGTAGAGAAAAATTTTTGTTTTAAGACAAACTGTTAATCACAAATTTATTTAAAGACGTTAATTAATTTATTGATTTATTCATAGTTAAATTAACCGTATTTTTTTTAAAAATGTTAATACTTTGAATAAACTTTGTGGGGATAGTGACGTCCCTTGATAGTGACGTCAGAGTTTTTTGTTGACTCTTTAGTACAATAAAATGGCGGCGTCTATTGAAGAAAATTGTGTTCCCATTCAAAAGTTTAACGCGTTCTAAATCTAATTTTCTGTCGGTCATAACTTTAACAATACGTCCGTTTGCTGTATTTATTACGTTCCAACACTTATATCAATTTTCAACTGTCTTTTTCATTTAGTTTTACGATAAATTTCTCTAGATCTAAAGATCAGCTATCGAAGGAAATTTATGAATCTAGCCTAGATCTAGATCTAGCCTAGATGTAGGTCACTAGATTCAATGTAAATTCTACATCTAGAATCTATTTCAGGCCTTAATTATTTTATATAAATCTTTGTTTGGCTTATTTAAGATAAAATTTAATTTGAAAGTTAGTACTACTAGACTTATTTTTAGATCTAGATCTAGAATCTATACGCGTAAATCAAGTTGCATAAGGAGACACATCATAGTATAGTATAAAAATTCACTTGTGACGTCACGAGTAAATAGCTAAAATGGTAGCGTAGTCAGCTCTCATGCAGGAGGCTCGGGTTCTAGACCAATATGTCAATGAAATTTTTTTTTTCAATTTTTTTTTTTAGATGTGAATGATAACGTTGCCTATCTGAACTTGGCAAGATACAGGGCAGGTGAAGTAGAGTTCATCTGTTTCTTTGTCCTAAGCATATGAAAGGATAGTGTGGTCAGATACATGCTCGGCTGGAATTGTTTTTTAAACGATAAAAACATGTTGTCTGAGACTTGGCAGGACACTGGGCAGGTGAAGTAGAGTTGAGTAGGTCACCTGTGACGTCAGTTTATGAAGGGATAGTCCGAAATCGGTGTTTTCGGTGTTTTTAAAAGATAAAAAACATATATTTGAATGTGGGGTCTGTTTTTTGTGACGATAAGTGACACTGCAGTAGCGTACCGAGGAGGGGGGGGGGGACGGTAGGGGAGGGGAGGCGGGGGGAGGGGAGGCGGGGGGTGGGGAGGGGAGGCGGGGGGTGGGGAGGGGAGGCGGGGGGGGGGAAGGGGGGGTGGGGAGGTGGAGGGGGGAAGGGGGGGGACATATGTTGGGGCGCCAAAATGGTTTGGAAAAATAAATTGATAGGTTGAGGGGGGTTCAAATCGAAAGTTTGAGTGGGGGGGGGGGGGTGCACATCAAAAGTTTGAGGGGGGGGGGGGTTCAAATCGAAAACTTTGTCCCCGGGCGCCGGGAAGGGTCGCTATGCCTCTGAGTGACAGACGTGATGTTTTTTGATGGATGACCCCCGAAACCCACAGTTATCCAACGGATGACGGGTATTCTAGTGTTTTTTAAAAATTGTTACCCATTTTAATTATTTTGAATGGCTGCCCTTCATTAGCGTCAATGTGCAAACAAAAATTCATTAATTTTCGTGCCAGTTAATGTTTTTATTTCACCTCGTATGTTTTGGACGCTTCAACAATCGACATCTGTGATGTTTTATATACAGCTATCTATTAAACCGGAATTTATTTTTATCAGCCTAGAAATCATATAGCTTATGTGTTGCAGAGTTAAGGCTTATACTGAAATTTACCTGAGAATGGTAGGGACAGTTATCTCTCCTTGTCAACCTTTTCTTTAGGGTACCATCTGCTTCATATAACTCAATACCATCTTTACTGTAGTACCTTCATACCATCACCTCCACTTTTCCATATACCATCTTCGTTTTACTGTAGTACCTTCGTACCATCACCTCCACTTTTCCGTATACCATCTTCGTTTTACTGTAGTACCTTCGTACCATCACCTCCACTTTTCCATATACCATCTTCGTTGTACTGTAGTACCTTCATACCATCACCTCCACTTTTCCATATACCATCTTCGTTGTACTGTAGTTTTCATACCATCACCTCCACTTTTCCATATACCATCTTCGTTGTACTGTAGTACCTTCGTACCATCACCTCCACTTTTCCATATACCATCTTCGTTGTACTGTAGTACCTTCATACCATCACCTCCACTTTTCCATATACCATCTTCGTTTTACTGTAGTACCTTCATACCATCACCTCCACTTTTCCATATACCATCTTCGTTTTACTGTAGTACCTTCATACCATCACCTCCATTTTTCCATATACCATCTTCGTTTTACTGTAGTATCTTCACACCATCACCTCCACTTTTCCATACACCATCTCCGTTTTACAGTAGTCTCCGTTCCACAATACCCTTTTCTCGCAATTCTAAATTCAAGATGGCCGTGTTATCTAGAAGAGACGAAAACCTCTACCACGCACAGGATGAGAGGTGTGGGTTTTTTTAGATGGAGTTGGGAGTAGAGTGGGGTGGGGTGTATGGTGGGCTTGCGAACCTCATCAGCCCGACTGCTAATTTAGCCTAATCAAATCTTAGCATCTGGCGGACTAATTAAGACCTAGAATATTGGCTTCTTCTGATTAAAACAACGGTCTCCTCCCCCCCCCCCCCCCCCAACACTGTTGTGTTCAGTTGGAATTTATACATTCTGTTTTCTAAACACGGGTACCCTCATATTGGAATAAACAACCAATCCAACAATATTTTTTTAAAAGAAGAAACTACGTCCCTCCCCACCCCCTCCTCACCCTATTGTACCATTGATCTACGCATTCGAAAAG
The DNA here is from genome assembly GCF_028476545.2 of Physella acuta. Taxonomy (NCBI): domain Eukaryota; kingdom Metazoa; phylum Mollusca; class Gastropoda; family Physidae; genus Physella; species Physella acuta. The sequence continues at coordinate 128,318 of NW_026731761.1, read as the reverse complement.
AGCCCGTACACTACCCAGACGCAAACATTGATAGCGGAAACCTACCTTTATAGCGATACCTGTCTATCTGGGCGCGTTACACCTGTCGTAAACTGCTCGCTGATTGATAATTTCGCAATGCCAGATGTCCCTGCGGATACAGACTGCAATCACAAAGGTAATTTATACCTGGACGTAGCGCGTCTTCTTTCTTCTCCTGCCCTTTGAGGCTCGTGGGCCGGGGGATTGGGAGGCTGCACTAGCAGCAACACCGGGGAGTGGTCGTGTCTTAGTTCCTGAGGTTTCAGTTCCTGAGATAGGGGTGCGGTGGTTCAGGGGTTTTTTGGTCAGGTTAAAGGGGAGAAGGTGTAGGTTAGACGGGGGGGGGGGGGGGGGGTGTTGGTCGGTTTAAGGTGATTTGTTTTGTCTTAGTTCCTGGGTTCATGTGCGTTGCTGTATTTTCATTGAGGGCATTTTATATAGAGTAACTACAGGAGGTTATTTCAGTATAAGCATAAGATGTGCAGACGATTTTCAAATGATTATAACAGGAATACCGAAGTACATTACGTACGAGCATGCATACATACATACATACATACATACATACATACATACATACATACATACATACATACATACATACATACATACATACATACATACATACATACATACATACATACATACATACATACATACATACACTCGCTTCTATAATATTGACGCAACGTTCACGTTGCATTAAGCCTCGTGTGTCTGAACAGGTCGCCATATCTTGCGAGCTCCCTCTCACGTGCATTCCCCACCCCCGGGACACAGGCTCACGTTTCTCTGTCACTCACTCCCAAATTTCGGGGGTCGCGCGTTCCTGTCAATCACACCCAAGTTCTGTACCCCCACCCCACGGACATCAAACGGCATTTTCTTCAGCATCCTCAACTTTTTTCCCATAATTTTTTTATGTTGCTAGAACTCCCTATGATCTACCTCACATGAAGAAAACAACATTGGATAGAATAATGAGACAAGATTTATTCAGTAGAATTAACTGAATATTTTAACCTAAGCATACAGAGACATGATATGAACCATGAACAGAACGGGCATACGCCTAGTTAACCAGTTATTCATGCATAGTTTCAAACATACATACATAAATTCATTATTGCTTGCATGCATACCTACGTAATACATACGTACACGCGTACATACATACATACATACATACATACATACATACATACATACATACATACATACATACATACATACATACATGCTTACAAACATACATCCGTGCACGCATACATGCACGCATGCACACATACATACACACACACAGATATGCAGAGATAAATGGATCTAAATAAATATTGATAAGTAGAATACATATGTATATGCAAATATGCATTCACTACATAAACGTTCACTCATATACTATACGCATTGACGGCCATCTGCGTATGGCTTCAGTTTTTATATGTGCCCACTTAATTAAAATGTAAATTAAAAATCTCAGAAAACAAACATCACTTTGTCATAACCAGTCATTGCCGTCACGCTTTGGCGGGCCATTATTAGCTGGCCAGTCCTAGCAGTTTCAAATTACAGCTCCAAATTTACTTGGACGCGTAGATAATTTTTAAAAAATCATTTCTGACTGAAAAGAATCGCCCAGTGTCCGAGTTACCCTAAATGTGGGTAGTGGGGGTTTGAGTTACCAGCTAAACAAACGAGTTTCTTGTTTTGGCTTTTTGCAAGCCAAATCTTGGGCGGTTGACAAACGAAAACAAACAAAATCTGGGGGCGCAGTCGGGCTGGGTAACTATGTAGGGGCTATCAGCGGTGCGGCTATCTAAGCATTGGGTGAGTACTGACTTGGTGGGGTTTTCTGACGGTCTGCGGGGTAAGTGAAGTAGAGTTCACCTGTTTCTGTGACCTCAGCATATGGTTGAGTACTGACTTGGTGGGTTTTTTCTGACGGTCTGCGGGGTAAGTGAAGTAGAGTTCACCTGTTTCTGTGACCTCAGCATATGGTTGAGTACTGACTTGGTGGGTTTTTTCTGACGGTCTACGGGGCAAGTGAAGTAGAGTTCACCTGTTTCTATGACCTCGGCATATGATTGAGTTCTGACTTGGTGGGTTTTTCTGTTGCGATTGGGGAGTTGCTCTTCTGACTTGGGGGTGAACGGGTGCTGCGTGGTCGAGGGGTAGAGCACTTGACTACTAACACGAAAATATTGAGTTCGGATCCCGAGCTCAAGTCTATGGAATGTTCCAGAGTCCTGCTAGCCCTGATGTGAACCTAACATGAATCGGGCAAAGTAAAGAGTTCAGAGAATGAGTTGAATTCTACTTCATTTGCCATATATATATATATATATATATATATATATATATATATATATATATATATATATATATATATATATATATATATATGTATAAAGGACTGATATATCATAGCAGCTTTAGATTCATCAAATAAACCAGTAAATTCCTAATGAAATATTTCTTTTTCGCGTGAACCCCATTTACGTGTGCAGCACCGTTGTTGTTAACTCAATCGCATAACATTACTTACAAAACTTAAATGTAAATAACTTCAAAATAGTTAATTATATAATTACAATTCGTAATTATATTTCAGTTTCTGTGCTGTTGCGTAATATAAAATAAAAATTTTCTAAACATAAAATACAGTTTCTGTATTAAGAAAAAACATTCCGTAGGCTGTGAAAGTTAATGAAGGCTTGTCATTAGCCCTGCCGACTAAAACTTGATCAATTGGCTAAGAACAACATTTCTCCATATAATCAGTAGCTGGTTTTGTTTTAATAAGATATATTCAGTATTTCGTAATGTAGAATTATTTCACTCGATTTTCACATCCTACTTTTACTTTGTCTCCACTAGAAGTTTCACATTAAAATTGGCTTGATTAAACCAAGCCTTAACTTTCACTGTCATTGAGTGCTGGGGGTTGGGGGGGGGGGGGGGGCGGGGGAGTGATAAATAAGTCGAGCCCCAGACTAACCCGTGGCGCTGGTATCGCCCGCTCCCCGGGGTGCTACTGAGGGGTTTCAGATAGGGCGTGCGCTGGTCGTGTGGGGGGTCGGGGAAATAAAACGAATGGTACCGGGGTGATGCCGTTATATATTTTCTAGATTAAACCTAGAGCACTATGTATGCCTTTCACGTTATTATTATCTGGTCTGTTGGGAGATTGAGGGGGGGGGGGGGATCTAGAGTGAGGGAGGGGTGTAATCTAGAGTGGGGGGGGGGGGGGAATATAGAGTGAGGGGGAGGGATGGCCAACGTCTTCTTTATTCTGATTCATTAAGATCATTAAAAATTGATGAAAAAAATTAATATTTCAATAAAAAATATTTTATTTGACAACTAAAGAGGTTGCAAACTAGGAAGAAAGATCTAAAAACATTTAATGCCTTCTCACAAGTCTAGTAAGTGTAAGTTACGAGATGTTGTGTTATTCAGTTTTCTCGATGAAATTTATTTTCCAGCGATCATTTCTCAAAGAATTTTGTTAAACTCTAGACAAAGAAGATTACAAGGCGTATTTAATTTCATCGAGGTTGTTAAAAAATTAATGATTAAGAGAATCTCAGACAGTAATGTTTCATAAATAATATTTTATTTGAGAACTAAATGCTACCGGCATGCGAAGACTACGTCAAAAGTTTGAGTTCGGTTACAATTTATGTCATATCTTACTTAGCTCCGCCACAATAAATCTTTCCCTTTTACCTGTACTTTCACCTTTTATTATCAACAAAATGAAACCGGATATGTTTGTTCTTTTGAATCAGAAATAAATATGAGATAATTGAGTTATTTTTAAACGAATTAAAATCTTTTAGATTTCCATTCTTTTTATTAAAAAAAAATTAAATCTTACTTTTTTTTAACGGAACGAAATCTTAGATATTTTTTTCATTTAAAAGAAATTGAAATTACTTTATTTTTGTTTATTGGATAACAACAAAGTTTGTACTTTTAAAAAAAACCGTGATCAGTTAGATGTTTTTTTTTTCACTCACGACAGTCGAATAAAATGTTGATTACACTGACACTCTCATACCCCATTCTCTCTCCCCCCCCCCCCTCCTCTCTCTCTCTCTCTCTCTCTCTCTCTCTCTCTCTCTGATGGATCACACCGCGAATAAAAGAGATCGAGTTAGGAAATGGATATTTATCCATTCTTTGAGTTATTTTAGATTGAAACTGTCGCGCTGGATAGACGACAGCCCCCCCCCCCCCCCCCCCCCCAAACATCCCTCCATACATACAGTAAAGTGGTGATTGATCACAGTATACCAGATTGCTGGCTCTCCATAGATTATGACACTAGCTATTTAAAAACTACCGCCTTTGGCTGTTTTATATCAAATTGAATTTAAATAACAAATCAATTGGATGTTTTGTTTTGGTTTTTCTGGCTTTTTTTTTTTAATTTTACGAAATTTTAGGCGTGATATATAAAATTATTTTTTTTGTTGCTCAATTTTTTTTTTAACATTTTTATTAAGTATCTTTAGAACTAAATACAAATACATTTTGTGAATAGCTGTAATGTTATCTGAAAAATCTGACTTGAATCGCCATTTAAAATAGCTTTTCCTGCCACTTTAAGATGACTTATCAGGCCATTTAAAGATGACTGATTTCGCTGTATAAATATGACGGATCTCACGATTTAAAAGTGACTTGCATCACCATTAAAGATGGCTTATCTGGCCATTTTCAAATCACTCACCTCACCATTTTTAGATTACTAATCTCAGCATTCAGGGGTAACCTCGCTGTAAATTGAGATAATCTACCTCGCCTAGATAATCTACCTCACCATCCCACTTTACTACGCATCCAACATTAAATCATTTTCATCCCTACGTCACGATTCCGGTTATGCCAGGTTTCTTCCACGTGACGAAACCACCCACTGCTCATGTCCCCACCGGCAAGTCGGTATTTATTCTAGTTTAGTCAGGAAATCCTTACCAGGTCCTGGCAGTGTAACTTTTTAGAATCAGCTTGCCCATTATTTAAACAAAAAAAAAACAACTTTGGTGGAACAAATCGGATGTCATTTTTATGTAACCAAAAGAAAAAAGTTTGAAAATTTGTATTGGTTTTTAATGACACAAAAAAGAATTCGCTTTTTTACTTCTTTTTATTTTTTAAAATATTCCTTGCATTATAAAAATAAATTATTTTTCTCTAAGTATTTTTCCCAGAAGAATATCCTTAAGATTAAAAACACATGGTTAAAATCTAATTTTCAAACTGTGAAGTGTATTACACAAATAAAACGTACAATTTTTTCATAATCTGCATAGCTTGCTGACGAAGACAAATTGTCGAAACGTGATTTATTCTTACTTTCTGTTAACTTATTTTCGTATTTTATTTTACCTTTTGAGCTTATAAAATACGTGCATAAATTTTGACTTTAAAGATGTAGATAAGTTAAAGAGCATATGTAGATTTAAATCTAATGTTCGTTCGGTGCAAGATTTTTGCAGCTCAGCCAAACCTTGCTATCTGTTCCCTCGATATACGACGATGTGTGTACGCCACATCTTACCCAGAATATTTTGACGTGTAATACACATTAGATGAAGCTGCAATATAGCTGTGTTGTGTTCTTTTTTTAGGAATTTTTTATACTTTGTTTAAATTCGCACTTCAATTTCGTCGCTGCTTTCAGATGTAAAAACTGTTATCGCCCATGGCGAGAAAGGGTTTAGCTTTGTGGGAGCGGGGTCAAAGTTGGGAGAGGGGGGAGGTTCTACGATTGCAAGGCAGTACTCGAGGATACATTTAATTGTGCCCTCGCTTGGAACTAGATCTGCAAAAGGATACGAGCGAGTATTGTTCCGCCTGGCAGAAAGTAAACAATGTCAGAGCGTTTCGACACATGGCCTTCGTCGGAGTACTGGGAAACGGAATGGGGTCGTCTGAACAAAGTGGGTGAGGTTTTTGTTTAAATAAAATAAAAAACACGGACTGGAAAACGAAATGCGGGTAAAGTTGAAGACAGAGATTTTTGAGAGCTGTGGAAACACTTAAAGCGATATATATTCTGTGTTGTGCAAGATTTATGTTTTTTTGTTAAACTTAAGCCTAACTGAGCAGGTTACTTGAAACTTTTAAACTTTAGCCTAACTGAGCAGGTTACTTGAAACTTTTAAACTTTAGTCTAACTGAGCGGTTACTTGAAACTTTTAAAGTTTAGCCTAACTGAGCAGGTTACTTGAAACTTTTAAACTTTAGCCTAACTGAGCAGGTTACTTGAAACTTTTAAACTTAAGTCTAACTGAGCAGGTTACTTGAAACTTTTAAACTTTAGCCTAACTGAGCAGGTTACTTGAAACTTTTAAACTTTAGTCTAACTGAGCGGTTACTTGAAACTTTTAAAGTTTAACTGGGCAGGTTACTTGAAACTTTTAAACTTGAAATTGACAGGCTACTTGAAAATTTTAAACTTTAGCCTAACTGAGCAGGTTACTTGAAACTTAAACTTTAGCCTAACTGGACACGGTAAAGGGTCTTGATTAGTGTTTTGATCAGAAACGAGCTCAGCTTAGGGTTAAATGCCAGGGTTGTAACTATACTCAGGGCCATGTTTAAAGCTCCGGCTACTAAATCGTGGCTTTATGGTTGAGTGACAGGATTAGGATTATGGATAGGATTTAAAGTTCTCCACTAAAATAATTCTAATTCGTCCAGCTGTTTTAAATGGGATGTCCTGTATTTGACCTAGATCTACCTGATATTGTATTCCACACGTGTCGACAGCTGATTGGTGTTGTCCGTGTATTAAGAGTGCCACGCCCACATCGTGCACCAAGACGCCGCCCTCTGTCATGCCGACAAGAGAATAACATGTCAGAAATGCCGGGTGTCATGTCGGCTGATGCAACCAAAACACACCTTATCACCCACACCTGCACTCCAACGTTTGTACCAGCAGACGGTTAAACTTCTTGCTACAAGACAGCTGCACGTTTATAAAGAGACAGTAACTACATACATAGTGAAATCAATGTTGTAGTGAATCGGGTAGTGTTAGTATCCTCATAATTTAAAGATAATTACAGGTACAATTGACGTTTGAAATCTATTTAAGACTAAGACAATTACATCACGCAACGTGATATTTACTTAAAATTAAGACAAGACAAAGAAACAGTTACTAAACATAAATACAAATTCTACAAAGACAACCAAATACAACTGCAGTACCAAACACAAAAAAAGACATTTTTAAAATAAATATATCAAGATAATGGTTTGTAACGACTTTACTAAGTACTGCATTAAAATTAGCATACAAACTGACATTTGTTTAAAAAACAAATCAAATAGACTACTACATACAAAGACAATAACCAAACACTAAGTCAGTACTACATGCAAAGACATTTTGTATATGCACACACATAGATTATTGTTGAAGTCAATACGACATTAAAAACAGAAACCATGACCCAACAAAAAGAGGAGACCATTGCTAAAAATAGACAAGGTTAACTTAAAAAACGATAGTTTTTGTGTTGTGTTTCCCTTTAAAATTCTACCAGTACAAATATCCCAAGCCTCGAACAATTATCCCCCCTTTCATATGGAAACACACTTCACGAATTCATCCATTCTCATTGAAACCAAACTATTTCTGAAACACTGACTCTTGTACCTTTTACATCGCTGTGACTCCGGTATTTGTTTTAAATAGACTCCATCACTTACATCTGTAAGAGTCGCCTAATTAAATTAAGACTTCCGCTTTCGTAATTTAACAACATTAGACAAAACGGAAACTCCGGATTTTTTAAATTTTATTTTAAATGTATAATTTCTTGTACCCTTGATTAAAATCTAGACGACAATCGAACCGTCTTCATTTGGCCCCGGCCCAATTAGCACCGGCGTTCCGCCCCCGCCCTTAACGACCCCTCGACTACATCAAAGTTCGTCCTGACACTGACTGACTTTCGGAAATTCCCACTAGAGCACCACCCTAGACTGCGCAGAATCGACAAGGGGAGAGAACACCGCGTGCAAGGGTACGGTAACTCTGGAGAAATATGCGAAATCGGCAGTGAGGTTTTTTTTTTAAAGGTGGTTGAGAATCGTTGTTTGTTTTACACTTTAAAACAAAGTCTGTGTAATTTTTTTTATAGCCATGTAAGCTTATGTTTTATTGTTTTAATTCTGCTGTGTATGTCGGCTTTAATCCTTTTGCATAGGCTATGTGTCTCTGATCGTTTCTTTTTAATTAAAAAAAATGTATTTGTCACCTTAAAAAGATCGTTACATCAAATTTGAAAGGTCTTAAATCAGAGATTTAAATTTAGCATTACGCTGTTGTTGTTTGTTTTTGTTTTTTAAATTAGCAATCATTCTGGCGAAGACATGAAATTGAATCTACAGTAATGTATTTTTAATGCTGTTTATTTTATACACATTTTACAATCTTAAATTTCAACATTAAAATTTAAAATAAAATAAATGCGTTCAAGTTATTTTATTTTTATTTCTCATCGATTATTTTTCCCTTTTTAAAAAATTAGGTAAGATGGCTTTCTGTTTGTTGGCTAGACAGAATAAACACGCCGAAAGATGTGGGAGACGCCGGTTTAAGTTTTTAAAATATCATAGCACTCCCTTGCCTCTGGTGCGATAAGACAATTTAAAAAGCTTCCCGTGAGATAGGCATGAATACGAAAAAAAAAACGCAGATACGAAACAAAACAAAAAATGTAATGTGTTGTATTTTTTCCCCATTTAGTTATCGTATGCGTCATACATAGTGTTAAATATCTTTCATATTTTTACTTTCTATAATTTTTAGATGTTTCCTTAAATTATTTTTTATAATTGAGACAACATCGGCAATTAATTAACATTACAGCTTATCTCTGTTTCCTTCAGGAAAGTTTTTTTACGTCTGTCTACAACTTAAATAAACCGGGAGTGATCTCCCCTAAACTTTCTCGAATATTCTTATATAAAATAACAGGGGATGGGAACTCGGGCTATAGACATGATTTTTAATCCATTTTAAATACTTAAAGTTTTAAAAATAGAATAAAATCTCGTAGACAAATTAATTGCACACCAAGTGAACGCCAAATAAAAAAGCGCATAATGGTGCGCAATATTATTATTACTTTTAAAATTTACATTAGTTTTTTGAGAAATCGGAAGTAGCGTAAAGTACTACTTCCAGTCAACGGAAATGACTCAAAATTTAATAGAAGGTAGAGAATTAGATCTTTTACTTACATATGAAATTTCATTTATCTATCTGAAATAGTACTCAAGTTATAGGCTTTTGAAAAATTCAAAGTAAGAAAAGTACCACTTCCGGTTATCGGAAATCGCTCAAAAGTTGATACGGATCTACGATTTTGATTAAATACCTATATATGAAATTTCATCAACCTAGCTGTAACGGTACTCAAGTTATCGTGTTTACACACGGACAGACAGACATACGGACAAGATTGCAAAATTATGTTTTTCCGTATCAGTGAGGTGTGAAACGTCGAGATTTGTAAAAATCTCGATTTTTTTTTTTTTGCACGATTACAAGACTTTCTCTATACTTCGTATATACGAGAAAGTAAAAATAAAGGAAATAATGTAGAAATGTCAAGATTACACAGAACCAAACTACGTTTCGACCTTATGTTTTCATCGGAATAAATTACTTCTGAAACGAAGATTTATTCTTCACTTTTTGTTTCTAAAAAAAAACCTTAATCTCTACATTAACGGACATCAGACAAGTTTCAACATAACCTAGAAAATACACGGTATTTTATCCAAAATTCCCAAACCCCTTTTCTTCTTCAAAAGTTTAAGAAGCGCTGTAAACAGCAGTCTAATAAAACAAAAAGCCTACTCATTACACGCGGGGGTTCTAATTTACTTAAACTCCGCCCCCTTTGTTTACATGTGTGCTAATCGCTGTTCTCTCTTTCCCTCCCCCCATAAACACGCTATTAGTTTTGTTTTCTTGTCTCTATAATCTCATCTTTTTTAATGGACCAGCCCCTCCAAGACTACAGTAACAAACACATTTACCGTAGACCTGCTACTATAAGGGCGGTGTTTATTTTTTTAATGCGTCGTCTGGGAACCACTTATACTCGAATTTTGTTATCCCATCTGCGATTGTATTTTGAAGGAATTCACGGCGGATGTAGGTTTGAGTTCTAGATTTTCAAGTTACAACGTCACGCTATTTACATTTTTTTTTTATTTTTTTTTTTTTTTTTGCGTTACTAAATACTAAATACACATTAATCTTTAGCAATAACTGTGAAATCGCCCCCCCCCCCCTCCCTTTAGTTAGATCACTTAAAGTTTAATTGTAGCCATTTTGTTTTAGTTAACTAAGTATTTAAATTAAGCCTTTCTTTCTTATGACTAATATCGTCGATATTAGGACAATTAGGGGAGCGTTGAGATTAAAAAACCACTGTCGTGTTTACTTGACCATCTGTGGATCAGATGGAGAAGACATGTTGTTTTCTGAAACACAATATACTAAAGAATGTTTAGCCGACTTTTTATATTCTCAATCACGAGACCGTCAAATATCTTTCTAAAAGAAAATACATACATGTCTAATCGACAACTACCGACCATGCTAAAAAAAATCCCTTCATTTTTATTTCTATCGCAGTGGTACGTGAACTAAATGTAAAACCAACTTCACGACATGACAAGTCTCATACGCGCTAATTAGAAAAGCTGGGGCAGACCTCAGCAGGGGGTGAGGGGGTTGGATTTGTTTTGAGGTGTAAATTGTTCCAGCGGCGTGTCTTCGATCAATCAGACTCACTTAAGACGGGGGAATGGAACAACAAGCGGTCCGGTTTACTCGAGTAACCTCCGGGTCTACCTCCAGTAACCTGAGCTACCTTAGATCAATCTAGGTGCCAACCTGTGGAGAAGTGGCCCCTTGTACAAACAAACACGGGGGTCCGTCTTTAGCCGTCACAGTGGTGGTCATATGGGGGGGGGGGGGGGTAACTGGTCGTCGTATAGTGAATACTTGTTGCGGGTAACGAACCTTTTGGAAGAAATGGGGAGCGATGCCCGGAGGTGGGGGGCGATTCCGGGCGTGGGTGTGACTAACTGGTAGACGTAGTAGGTAACGGTGCCCGGGGGTGGGGGATGAACTAACTAGTAGACGTAGTGGGCAGTGAATACTTGGTGGGGATAACGAACCTTTCGGACGTAGTAGGGAGTGATGCCCAGGGGTGGGGCGATGCCCGGGGGTGGGGGTTAACTGAGTGGAAGATTGAATGTGGAACCAACAAGTCAGAAAGAGTACGTGTAATCAAAACGTATGTGTTGGTATAGTCAGTGTAATTACCTAGTGGGTTGAGCTGCCAGACAAATTGTGTATTCTATCTTTAGAGTGAATTGCAGCAATCTGTGCTTTAGCTGAGTGTATAACGTTGTAGGGTCTAGCCAGTAAATAGAATCCAAGGTGTGTATTTACCTGTCTGTAAAACTTTCTACGATACAGACTTGACCACAATATAGAACTAAACTATCATAGATGCAAGTAGCTAGAACCCAACAGAACATAGATCACAAAAATAGAACTAAACTATCATAGATGCTGGTTCAAGAACTCAACAGAACAAAGACCCACAATGTAGAACAATCATAAAGACTTGAAAAGACCACAAACGCCACTTCAACTGAAACTCACACCAACCACAATACAACCAGGCAGTGAATTTAACAGACTTATGACTAACCCAAAGCTATGCATTGAAGAATGCGTTGTTTCGTTTAACTATTCCAGCTTTCGATTTATGTTTCATCTTCATAAGTGAGATATTAACTCTTCCTTCACAAAGATTGAAAAAAATTATATTAAAATGCCATTCAATCCTGTGGGCAGTGTGTGACTTGATTGTTTTTATGTCCTTTTTTTTTTATTTCTAACTCCAGATTACTAAATACAGCTACAAAAAATGTGCATAATGTTAACTGCCTGACGCTTTTACTTGTATTAACACGAACCGAAAAATAAAATATCGTTAAAGATTTACTTTTCACCCCACTATCTTGACGCCCCTGATACTCTATCAGCTTATCCTAGGCTTAGTTTTAAACATTTTTTCACTTCTTTTTTTAAACATTCTCGGTGCGGCACACTCCTCCATTTTCCACTTGTATGCGGGCCGCAACCACCCAGCCCTTGCTACACCCTACTCTTGCTTGGCTTTTTAAAATGTCGTTTTATCTCGCAGTATCCCAGTTTATCTACTACCATTTCATTTGGCACTTAAACCGTATCACTATAGGGCCCAAACAAGCGCGTGTCAGGGTTTTTTTTTTTTTACTTTAAGGTGAGCATATGCACGCGACCGAGTTTACAAGCACGTGCGCCTACATTATACATACATACATACATACATTTATACATACATACATACATACATACATACATACATATATACATGAATAGATACATACATACCCATACATACATACCCATGCATACATACATACACACGCATACATACACATTCCTACACACGTAGATACATACACGCATACATACTTTCATATATACTTACATACATATATACATGCATACATGCATACATGCATACATACATACATACATACATACATACATACATACATACATACATACATACATACATACATACATACATACATACATACATACATACACACATACACACATACACACATACACACATACATACATACATACATACATACATACATACATACATACATACATACATACATACATACATACATACACACACACATAATACACATACATATAAATCGACAAAAGCAAATGCCTGATTCCTTTTAAGCGAGACATATAAACACCAGCACACGGTCTTATCTCCGCCCCCCCCCCCCCCCACCCCTGACCACTACACCACTGTCTGCCTCAATACAAAGATCCCCTTTGTCTGGCCCATTGCCTGTTTTGCTCACCAATTTCGCCTTTAAAGATACGGAGAGTGCTTTTTTTTTTCCTTGAAGGAAAGATTCTGAAGCCTCAATGGGCGAGGTCTACATAATGGAACTAGTGTACGGCGCGTCTTATCATAGCGCCGGCTAGGCATCTCACAGCAAGGACTCAGCTCTATTCGGTTCCTGGACTACAGATACGGCTGGGGCTTTGGTTGTGGTTGTTTGTTTTTTTGTCTACAGACTAACGGCCTTTAATGTGGTGAAATCGTGGTACGCGTGGGTCTGGTTTTTGTATGATCTACCTCATAGACTTGTC